>NC_134486.1:11412240-11737240 GCF_040206685.1 Ascaphus truei | reverse complement strand
ATCAGTGTGTTAGTGTGTGCATATCAGTGTGTATATGTGTGCGTATCAGTGTCTTTGTGTCAGTGTGTGTATCAGTGTATCAGTGTCTTTGTGTGTCAGTGTGTGTATCAGTGTGTCAGTGTTTTTGTGTGTCAGTGTATCAGTGTCTTTGTGTGTCAGTGGTCTTTGTGTGTGTCAGTGTGTCTTTGTGTGTCTGTCAGTGTGTCTTTGTGTATCAGTGTGCGAGTGTCAGTGTGTGCCAGTGTATCAGTGTGTGCCAGTGTTTCTTTGTGTATGTGTGTGTCAGTGTGTATCAGTGTTTTTGTGTGTCAGTGTATCAGTGTCTTTGTGTGTCAGTGGGCAGTGTGTGTCTTTGTGTGTCAGTGTGTCTTTGTGTGTCTTTGTGTGTCAGTGTGTCTGTCAGTGTGTCTGTCAGTGTGTCTGTCAGTGTGTCTGTCAGTGTGTCTTTGTTATCAGTGTGTCTTTGAGTGTCAGTGTATCAGTGTGTGCCAGTGTTTCTTTGTGTATGTGTGTGTCAGTGTGTAACAGTGTGTCTTTGTGTCAGTGTGTGTCAGTAAATGAGTTGGTAGACACATGAATAGGCCTAGCAGACCAGCGATGTAGTAGATAAAGCCTCCTCCAGCCTCTTGGTGATGGGCACCTGACCGCCCCCTCGCCCCCTCTCCCCCTCTCCCTCCTCTCCCTCTCCCCCATCTTCACCATTGTCGTTCGCCACATCTCGGGGTGACGCAGGGAGGGGGAAGGGCTGGGGGATTCAAATTCAGGGCAGGCACAGTAGTCCTCTCCCTGTGCAAAAGTTCCCGCCCACCTGTCCCTTTGTTACGCTTGATACCACAGGGCCACCCTTAGGCTTAGCGGGGGCCATGGCGGCACGCTGCCAGCGGGGCCCCCCCTTTAACAATTAGAGGGACTTACCTAAACAAGCTGCCCGCCTCTGACAGCGTCTCGGCAGCATAACATCTTGGCGTCATGTGATGTTATGTTGCCATGGCAAGGCGCGTCATGGCGTCCTGTGATGTTGCATTGCCATGGCAACACCATGTCATGTGACGCTGTGACGTCCATGACACTACAGAAGGTGGCACACTGTGGAGAAGGTAAGAGGGGGACAGACACAGCCCAGACAACCCCACACCTACCTCTCTGGCTGTCCGGAGGCCCTGCGCTCCCTCCTCTAGCTCCCCCTTGGGCGCTGACAGGAGAGAGAGGAGGGAGCACGGGGCCCAGGGCAGCTGCCTTGCCCCCTTGCCCTAAGTCCGGCCCTGGCCCCCTTTATATTGTTGTATTTTGATGTCCTCTTTTAAAGGAAGAGAATGAAGGGAAGACTGGCATGGCGGAGGTGGGCATTCCAAGGCGCGTGTTGCCTTCGTCGCGGCAGCTGTTGGGGGTGTTAACCTTGCCAGATGGGAGCTCTATTGTGCGAAAAAGCCATGTGGTGGTCAGGGTTCAATTGTGCGTGATTCCCTTGGGCCCAGTCTCGCTAAGCGACCGAGCTGGTTGGGTGTCCAGCTTGGTGGGTCTTGCAGACCATGGTTTGGCCACTGTTAGAGATGTCTACAAAGGTACGCAATGGAGACCGTTTAGGGTGAAATTAACATATGGCTTTATTGAGCCTGTCCCTTTAAACAACACAGCAAACAAAAATATACATAAACAACAAAGCCCTATCCCTGTGTCCCTAACTTACTTCCTCAGTCCCTATCTGCGGGGCTGGAGGGATAATCCCATTACCAGCCTATCACCCCAAAGTCTCAGGAGGTACCTTAAAGCAGGTGGCCCTCCATGTCAGTCTCTGGCAGGTTCCTGGGTCCTCCGTGTCCAGGAAATATAGGTCTTTGGATATCTGGGGGGCTTGATCTCAGAACACAGCCCTCCTGTGCTCTCAAGACTCTCCTCTCCTTCTGTCAGCCCAGCTGTACTGTAACTGTGCTGAGGACATCTCTCTCAGGGGGCTATGCACTAAGCAGAGCGTTTTTGCGCCCGCTTGGAAAACTTTTGCTCGGCCGATTAAAAGTGAAGTAAAAAACGGGATTCACTAACAAGTTCACCGAGCTTCCCCCCCCCCCCCCCCCCCCGCTATCGCGCGTAAACTTGTAAAGCACAATAGCTGATAGAAAAAAAGCCGCCTTTAAGAACTGCATGGACACGTTATGGGGTGACGGTATCCCCTGTACTTGTAAAGCTCCCGCGTCACGTGACCGGGGGATTTAAATCCTGCAGGAGGATACCGGCACCCCATAACGGGGCCTGTATCTCAGGAAGTAGGGGGTCCCCCAGGCTGAAACCGAGGATGAAGGCAGCCCTCATCCTCATCACCAACCATGTCCTCCGTTGCTACAAACAATACAGAACGATAGAGTTATCATTCCGATACATTCCATTACAGGGGCCGGTCTCCACTCCGTTAAAGGGTTAGGTCTCAGCTCACCTGGTTCTGCTTTGTTTAATGTCTGGCCCCTCCTTTCAGGTTCTGAGCTCCTTGCCAATTCTCCAATTTGCAACTGGGTATAAATTGTGACTATCCCTTATCTTCTCTACTGTGCCCCATGACTGCCTCCTGGACAGGCTTTTTACCCCCTGTGTGCGCGGCTATTTTGTGGATCTATTTCATTTGTATAGAGATGAAACCTAAGGCCAAAAGAGTTGATGAGGTCACAAAGAGAGTGTGTAGGGAGAGAGAAGGAGAGGTCCCAGGACAGAGCCCTGGGGTACACCAACAGACAGATCGACAGAAGACGAAGACATGCTAGCACCAGAGACAGAAAATGTGCGATGATAGAAGTAAGATGGGAACAAGGATAGGGCTTTTGTTGCGGTTACCAAGAGGTTAGATTATGCAGGAGAAGAGAGTGATCGTCTGTTTCAAAAGCAGCAGAGACATCGAAATGGATAAGGCCTGGGACCCGCTGCGCTCGTTGGCGCGGGCGGCAATGTAGCGAGTTCCCCACCAGCAGGGGAATCCTCGCGAGCCGGTCCCGGTCCCCCCTGGCGGCACAGCTGACTACACGCTGTGGCGCGTCAGCCGCTAGGAGACACAAGAGAATGGTGTTTCCTAGCTTCGACGCGTCACGTGGTGTGGCTGTGAGCCAATGGGGAGGGGAGGCTGCGGGAGGAGGAGAGGCTTCGGGGAGCGGGGAGGAGTGTGGAGTGAAAGCAGCGTGAGTGCCTGTCTGTGTGTGTGTCTGAGTGCGTGAGTGCCTGCCTGTGTGTGTGTGTGTGTCTGTGTGTGTGCCTGAGTGCGTGCGTGCCTGTCTCTGTCTCTGTGTGTGTGTGTGTGTGTGTGTGTGTGTGTGTGTGTGTGTGTGTGTGTGTGTGTGTGTGTGTGTGTGTGTGCGTGAGTGCCTGTCTCTGTGTGTGTGTGTGTGTGTGTGTGTGTGTGTGTGTGTGTGTGTGTGTGTGTGTGTGGCCGCGCCCCCTCACGTCATGGCCGCACCCCCCCCCGACCCGTTTGGCCACGCCCTCCCGCGACTACTGAAGTTTCCTGTAGACCGCAGATCGCGGTACAGCGAGTTGCACGCGCCGCCGGCAAGCAAGCCAGCCGTGCGGACGCGTGCAACGGGACCTTAGCCTAAGGCTACGGCCCCGCTCCCTCAGTCAGCGCGCCGGCACTGCATGCAGGCAGCGCGCTGAGAGGCACAGACCGCTATCTACGGCCTGTAGGGAGTGGGAGCGGCGGCCGTGGTTTGAGCGGAGGGGGCGTGGTTTGAGCAGAGGGACCCGCTACTCCCCTCCCTCCCTCCAGGTGCTTGGTCTCCTGGCTGCAGGAGGGAGCTGCTCCGGGCTGCTGGAAGGAATGCTGCTCCCGCTCCCTCCCCTTTCCCCCACAAATGCCCTCCTCACACACGCTGATACACACACACACACCGCCCCCTACCTTGTGTAGGAAGCTGTCTGACAGCTCCCGCCCCCACCGCTGATTGGCTCATCAGCGCACCATGTGACGCGCCACCGCTCGGGATCACAATTTTCTTGCATCCCCTGGCGGCTGACGCGTCACAGCGCGTTGTGAGTCGTGCAGCGAGGGGGGACTGGGACCGGCTCAGAAGGATACCCCTGCTGGTGAGGAACGCGGCCGCCCGCGCCACCGGACGCAGCGGGACCAAAGCCTAAGTAGGGAAAACCTTAGAAATTAGCATCATGCAAATCATTAGCTACTTTAGTGTGCACAGTCTCTGTTGAGTGACCTGTACGAAAGTCAGATTGTAAAATGTCCAGGAGGGCAGGAGAATGAAGAAAGTTGACTCTACGGGAGAACACGAGATGTTCCAGCAATTTGGAGGCAAACGGCAGGAGGGATTCAGGGCGGTAGTTAGTAAGACACGTAAGGTCCATGTTATGTTTAAGAATAGGTGTGAACGCCGCACGCTTAAAGGAAGAGGAGAAAGTGCGAGGGGTCAGGGAGGAATTGAAGATGTGGGTGAGAGTGGGAACTAAGGCAGAATAAGAGATCTGATAAGGTGCGAGGGGATGGGATCAAGAGGGCACGTGGTAGAGCAGCGGTGCACACACTGGGGGGCGCGAGACTGAGTGCTGGGGCGCGGGGTTCACAGAGGCCCCGCGCGCTTCCCGAAGGCACTTAAATGAAGTGCCAGGGGAGCTGCAGGACCTCTCTGTAAATATAACTTACCTTGGCTCCGGCAGCTTCTCAAACGCTTCGCCATGGCAATGCGGCGTCAAATGATGCCGCGAGGTCATGTGACGTCACGTTGCTCTGGCAACGTGACGTCATGACGTTGGAGCGGGGGTGAGGGGACTCGCGGAGGTGAGGGGACCGCCGGCAGGGGGGGCATACAGATCAAGTGAAGAGGAGAGGATAGACTTGAAGGAGTTGGCAAGTTTGGCAGTTGCAGAGGAAGGAGAGAGAGGAGAGGTTAGCATTTAGGGTAGATGTCAAAGCAGAGAGGTCAATAGAGCTGAGATCTCAAGAGTAGCGTGTAGGACAGATAGAAGGGGGTGGGGGGAATGAGTGGTGGTGAATGATAAGAGGCGGTGGTCAGACAGGAGGTAGAGGCTGTAAAGGTTGGTGGTCTGTAGAGGACTGTCACATGCAGAGAAAGAGGATAGAGAGGCTGGACAGCTTGAACCTCAAAGGAAGAGAAAGAGAAATAGATGGAGGTGTAGTGCAGAGCTGATATTGGTAGCAGGAGGAGAGGAGGAGACATACCCCTCCATCTCGGCCATTGGAGCGTGGAGTGTGAGGGAAAGAGAGACCACCATAGGAGACAGAAGCCTCCACAGCAGTCATGTTGTGAGAGCCAGGTTTGTGTTAGAGCAAAAAGCTGAAGAGAGCAAGAGGTCGTGTACCACCAGAGCCTAGTTAGTCAGAGAGTGGACATTCCAGGGGGCTCAGGAGAAGGGAATAGAGCAGGAAGCAGACAAGAAATACTGTAGGTATTACGTTACATGGGTATACACCCTTAGCAGGGAGGGAGGAGGCTGGAAGGTGAGAGCGAGAGCAGGTGTGTGTATATGGGCAGGACCAGGATTAGCAGAGCTTTCCCTAGCAGCAAGAAGGAGTAGAGGGAGAGAAAGGAGGTGAGAGGAGGATTTGTAGGGTGGCTTTTTATTGAGGTGTATAGAAGTAGCTGGGATAGAGTTTTATAAATAGTGGTGCACTGTGTGGGCCCATAAAACAAATATGATCCGGCGCCTAGAAAAAAAAGTCCAAACACCAAATAATGAGATCTGACCATATAATAATCCCTTCAATATGTGGAAAGAAACACGTGACATTCTGGTATTCACTATAGTGTCATAGTTACACTAAGCATATTTCACAGCATTAGCGCTACTGGCACATTTCTGTTTTGCTGTGTGTGGGCCCTGCCAAACGTGCGGAGGAGGAGAGATGAAGGGATGTGGCTAGGAGGAGGACAGTGGGGAAGTTGGAAAGAAAAGTTTACACACGAGTGCGGAAACAGCAAACAGAAGGAGCGACAGGGAGGGCGTAATGGGATACGGTGCGGGAGGTCAGGAGAGACAGGGAGGAGGAGGAGGAGGAGGAGGAGGAGGAGGAGGAGGAGAGAGTTCCCAGGTATTGGAGGATATGAGGATGAATTGAGATAGTCAATGAATAAATCAGACCTGAGAGTGACAGGTTACAGCAGTTGTAGAATGTCTCATCGTAACAGTTGTATATAGATTGTCAGTGCATTAAGGTAAATGCTAACAGCCGCAGAGCTGATGGTGCTGTGTCCTGCGCTTCTTTTCTTGTTCACCTCCAATTCAACTCCAATGTAACTCTTCAGGCGCACCACACGTAGCACTCACGGTACCTCGGGAGCGCAGCCGAATAACCCTCCTCGCAGGGTAACATTATCAATGCAATCCTCAATCCTAGGACCTTGCAACCTCAGCTAGAAACACTTGTAAACCAGTCCTGAGTGTATGGATCGGGCGGACACGATTCCACTGGCGGGAACGACAACCCCGCTCTCTTTTGCAAAAATTCTCGCCGCTCGCCTTAGCCAGAACAATCTTGCACATCCGCCCCCACCCCTGGGTCCTTGCAACCCCGGCGTTCCTCTTATTCCCAGCGCTAACCCTTATTCAAGTCAATGGGAGTGAGCGCCAGATCGCTTACACTAACCCGTGCAGATTCTTCCGGAATCCGCCCCGAAGGCCCCGATGTGTTATAAGTGGGCTCACAGCGGTCAGCGTTTCAAAGCTCCGACTTGTAGGGAGCGATGGGAAAGAAATCAGGAAATCGTCCTGTATTGGGATCAGTGAACTGCAGTGAGAGGGGAAAATACATGTCTCAGTTCAAATAAAACTCAGGAGTCCCCCAGCCACACGCGGGAATTTGGCTTACATACCGTTAACTCGGCGTGCGCTCAGGCAGACGCAGTGTGTGGGAAAGTGGTACGGGGACGGCATTTATTCAGGGCGGGGGCAAAGCGTTTTGAGGCCAGTGGCTTTTGCATTTCAGTTGCATTTGCTGCATTCATATTGTCCCATTTCATAGTAAGAATGTCACTAAATTCAGCCGTAAAATCAATTTTTTGTTGTGGTCGTTGTTTTGCATGTTGGCAAATATTTCAATGATAAAATTAGACAATCCTCTGGCACTCGGTGGGATAATGCAGCCAGAGGTAGCGACATATTTAGCCATAAATTACGTTTGCACGCCCCTCTTTACCGCTTGGAAACCTGTACCTTTTCTCGGACGGAGGGGGCCTGCAAGGCGTCGGGCTAAATATTAGAGATGGGCATATTTTGGGGGCGGCTTTGGATCCGCAGGGGGCAGATCGGCCGATCCCTTTGGTCCGCGGATTTCAGCGAATCAATCCCAAAAAGAGCGATTCGCGTTTCGCGGATCCTTTATTATTACCAATGCGCCGCGCAGATTCTGCCGCCCGTGGACGGATTTGTAGAATCCAACCCGTGGATTCGGCGCCCCGTTGCCGGTTCCTTCAGAATCCGCTGAATCCGCGGAATGGGTGCGACCGATCCGTCCGCGGGCTGTATCCAACGGCGTTTTTTTTATGAATCCGCACGGATTAAAACCGGCCAAATCCGTGTAGCGGATTTCACACCGCGAAACTGATTTTTTTGGGGGGGGGAAATGCAAGAAAATCCGAGAAAACAGATTAGGACGGATTCGCCCATATCTAGCAAATGCGTACCGCGTATAAACACGGTCTGACTGATGTTCTTATAGAGAGAGCGCACGAGAGCAGCGTGGCCTTCTCCACTACACGTCTTGGTAAGTGGTGAAGAGGTTAAGCCATTAATTACCTCTAAATCTCAGCCAGTAGCAGCCCGAACAAGGAAGGGGGAATGGAAACGCTGTATTGATCCGCCATAAAGATTTAGTTAGAGATAAGAGAGGTGGGGGGAGGGGCGGGGGGGGGGGGAGAAAGCGTTTGAATATGATGAGTAGCTCCTTTTAGCTCTTCATGCGAAGAAAGTGGCGGCTAATTGCGTTAATAAACTTCCCGGGGTGCAGATGGTGTGTTTGTGTGAGAGCTCAGAGGAGTCACGGTTATTAGCAAATGTACAGGCAGAATGGCGGGGTTCTACATTACTACGGCAACCCGTTCGCTGCCGGAGGCACCTGCAATGCATTGTGGTTGCAGACTCTACACCAAGGGTGGGCAACTCCAGGTCTCAAGGGCCACCATGTGTTCCGGTTTTCAGGATATCCCTGCTTCAGCACAGGTGCCTCAATGTTTGACTGAGCCACTGATTGAGCCACCTGTGCTGAAGCAGGGATATCCTGAAAACCTGAACATTTAGTGGCCCTTGTGGACTGGAGAATTGCCCACCCCTACTTTACATAGTATAAGCAGTGGAAATGGCGGTCCACCAAACCCACTGACCTCTGCCATGTGCCTCCTCTATCCCAAACTTAATGCACCCCCCTTTCTCCTCTCCCCTCTGGCTCGCTCCCCCTTCCTCCCCCCCCCCCCCCATGCACGGCTACGGCGTCAAATGATGTTGCGGCGTCATTGAATGCCGATTGCCATGGAGACGTGTCGCGTGAACCAAGGTAGGTAAAAACATACAGCGGACTTGTTAGATTCCCAGCATTTATTCTAAATGCCTTCGGGGAACGCGGGGCCTCCGTAACAGCCGCGCCCCCTCCCCCCCCAGAAAATCTCGCGCCCCCAGCACTTTGCGCACCCCTGCTCTATCCCACAGTACAGCGTCTCAGTGTGCGAGACAGGAGCTTCCAGGTAAGTGACCTCACCGGAGGAGGAATACTTACTGTATGCACATATCCTACTATCAATCAGACCGGGTTATTTACGGGCGTCTCTGTATATGCATGTACAGTATATCTTTCTTTATATGTAGCGCCCAGAATGTACTCTGTGCTTCACAAGAGAGATAACACAGTGCAGGGAATTATAACACAATACGTGCAGACAAAATCAGACATTAGGAAAGGAAATCCCTGCCCCGGAGAGCTTACAATCTAAGTGGTATATATTTATACACACAATACAAGTGGTATTACATCGCCCCTCCCCCGCCCCCCCCCCCCCCCAAACAGCTGGTCATTGGAAGATAAGTCATCAATATCTCAGTTAGTTCAATTAGCTGAAGCTCCAAGCACTGGCAGAAATAGCTCCAGTTCTTTTTAATAGGTACAGGACGTACAGCAGCAGGTACAGCACCTGCTAAATAGTTTCAGTGTGAGGGTCTGCAAGTGAGAATAGCTTATATTTTCCAAATCCAGACTCCCCCCCACAATATTCATACATACGGAAGCTCAGATCAAGGTTTATACTACCATCTAATCCCTAATAAAATGCCCCTGCTTGTTTTAATGCATGTGCAGGGTTAGGCGATCGCCCCTCATTACTCTCACAAACCTCACCGAGAGGAGATATTCAGCGTGTATGTTATTGACATTAGGCCCCTGATGAAGGTGCCTGTCTGAAACGTTGGGTGCTGCTATGACTTCTTTAAGTCCTTAAATGACCGTTTGACTTTTCCCATTTTTGGCGTGCTTGACTACATTTTTGTCATTATCTTCTCCTTCCTGAGCTGAGTTTCCTGCCTCAGCCCCCACTTTGGATAGTTTTTCATTCCTTGAGACCCCATGTAGGGGGCGTCCCAAGTGGCTGGATCTGATTCTTTATTTTTCATTGACATTATGTCCACATTTGCAAAGCAGAGCGAGGCCCCTCGGGCAATGGAGGGTTAATTAAACAATAATACCTGAAGAACAGGGCATTACTAGCCAATAATGCCCTGGTTGGAAGAGTTGAAGGCCGAGGCAAAGCCGAGGGACTTTAACCCAGCCCAGATCAGCCCAGCGTCCTGCCCCTGTATCTTATGTCTCCACTCTACCTTCCTTTTGGACTGTAAGCTCATTGGAGCAGGATCGTCCTTACGGTACCTACTGGACCATTGCGTGTTCATGTTGGTATTTTATTGTAATTGCCCTCATTGTTAAAGTCCTGCGTGGCAGAATCTGTTGCCGTGTTATAAATAAGTGGTAATAATGATAATGATGATGTTTGGTATTAGCACCATCTGGTGGTGAATATAGTTATTACCTCTGTGTAAGCACATTTAACTTGATTGTCACCCATGTGTAATAGTAATGGGGGAAAGGGGGAGGCATACATTATCTCCTATGGACCGGACAGGGTTTCCAACTGTCCCACAATTTACAGGACGGTCCCTAACTGCAATGAATATCTATGGTCCAACTCAACCTCCAGTGACAGAAACCAGTGAGATTTGGGGATTCAGGGCAAAACAAGTGGCATTTAAATGAGAAACTATAGAATGATGTCATCCGATTGTAATAGAAGTAAAAACGTGCTACCAAAGGCACCTGGTGCTGTCAGGGAGTCGCACCCTTTGTGGCCTGTATGTCAACAAAGGGGTTAATGAAGCATAAAGAGATATGGCCGAATATTTTTGGCGGATCTGGTCTTTTGGTCAGCTGGTTTCCATGAATTGGGCTCAAAAAGGGCGATTCATCTTTCTGGGTTTCATTTTTAGCACTGACAATCCAATCCGCAGATCCCGCAGTGTCGGAGGATTCCAAGAGTGTGATCCGCGGATTTCTGCCATCCAACGGAGAAAGGTATATTAAGAGTAATATCCGCGGATTCCGCAATCCGCCTGAGGATTTGAAAGCATCCTCCAGCGTATTGCAGATATCCCGCGGATTGTACTCTTCCAATCCTCCAGCGTATTGCAGATATCCCGCGGATTGTACTTTTCCAATCCTCCAGCGTATTGCAGATATCCCGCGGATAGTACTCTTCCAATCCTCCAGCGTATTGCAGATATCCCGCGGATTGTACTCTTCCAATCCTCCAGCGTATTGCAGATATCCTGCGGATTGTACTCTTCCAATCCTCCAGCGTATTGCAGATATCCCGCGGAATGTACTCTTCCAATCCTCCAGCGTATTGCAGATATCCCGCGGATTGTATTCTTCCAATCCTCCAGCGTATTGCAGATATCCCGCGGATTGTATTCTTCCAATCCTCCCGCGTATTGCAGATATCCCGCGGATTGTACTCTTCCAATCCTCCAGCGTATTGCAGATATCCCGCAGATTGTACTCTTCCAATCCTCCAGCGTATTGCAGATATCCTGCGGATTGTACTCTTCCAATCCTCCAGCGTATTGCAGATATCCCGCGGATTGTACTCTTCCAATCCTCCAGCGTATTGCAGATATCCCGCGGATTGTACTCTTCCAATCCTCCAGCGTATTGCAGATATCCTGCGGATTGTACTCTTCCAATCCTCCAGCGTATTGCAGATATCCTGCGGATTGTACTCTTCCAATCCTCCAGCGTATTGCAGATATCCCGCGGATTGTCCTCTTCCAATCCTCCAGCGTATTGCAGATATCCCGCGGATTGTACTCTTCCAATCCTCCAGCGTATTGCAGAAATCCCGCGGATTGTACTCTTCCAATCCTCCAGCGTATTGCAGATATCCCGCGGATTGTACTCTTCCAATCCTCCAGCGTATTGCAGATATCCCGCGGATTGTACTCTTCCAATCCTCCAGCGTATTGCAGATATCCCGCGGATTGTACTCTTCCAATCCTCCAGCGTATTGCAGATATCCCGCGGATTGTACTCTTCCAATCCTCCAGCGTATTGCAGATATCCTGCGGATTGTACTCTTCCAATCCTCCAGCGTATTGCAGATATCCCGCGGATTGTACTCTTCCAATCCTCCAGCGTATTGCAGATATCCCGCGGATTGTCCTCTTCCAATCCTCCAGCGTATTGCAGATATCCTGCGGATTGTACTCTTCCAATCCTCCCGCGTATTGCAGATATCCTGCGGATTGTACTCTTCCAATCCTCCAGCGTATTGCAGATATCCTGCGGATTGTATTCTTCCAATCCTCCAGCGTATTGCAGATATCCCGCGGATTGTACTCTTCCAATCCTCCAGCGTATTGCAGATATCCTGCGGATTGTACTCTTCCAATCCTCCAGCGGATTGCAGATATCCCGCGGGTTGTACTCTTCCAATCCTCCCGCGTATTGCAGATATCCCACGGATTGTACTCTTCCAATCCTCCAGCGTATTGCAGATATCCCGCGGATTGTACTCTTCCAATCCTCCCGCGTATTGCAGATATCCCGCGGATTGTACTCTTCCAATCCTCCAGCGTATTGCAGATATCCTGCGGATTGTCCTCTTCCAATCCTCCAGTGTATTGCAGATATCCCGCGGATTGTACTCTTCCAATCCTCCAGCGTATTGCAGATATCCTGCGGATTGTACTCTTCCAATCCTCCAGCGTATTGCAGATATCCTGCGTATTGTCCTCTTCCAATCCTCCAGCGTATTGCAGATATCCCGCGGATTGTACTCTTCCAATCCTCCAGCGTATTGCAGATATCCCACGGATTGTACTCTTCCAATCCTCCCGCGTATTGCAGATATCCCGCGGATTGTACTCTTCCAATCCTCCAGCGTATTGCAGATATCCTGCGGATTGTAGTCTTCCAATCCTCCAGCGTATTGCAGATATCCTGCGGATTGTCCTCTTCCAATCCTCCAGCGGATTGCAGATATCCCGCGGATTGTACTCTTCCAATCCTCCCGCGTATTGCAGATATCCCGCGGATTGTACTCTTCCAATCCTCCACCGTATTGCAGATATCCCGCGGATTGTCCTCTTACAATCCTCCAGCGTATTGCAGATATCCCGCAGATTGTACTCTTCCAATCCTCCAGCGTATTGCAGATATCCCGCGGATTGTACTCTTCCAATCCTCCCACGTATTGCAGATATCCCGCGGATTGTACTCTTCCAATCCTCCCGCGTATTGCAGATATCCCGCGGATTGTCCTCTTCCAATCCTCCAGCGTATTGCAGATATCCCGCGGATTGTACTCTTCCAATCCTCCAGCATATTGCAGATATCCCACGGATTGTACTCTTCCAATCCTCAAGCGTATTGCAGATATCCTGCGGATTGTAGTCTTCCAATCCTCCAGCGGATTGCAGATATCCCGCGGATTGTACTCTTCCAATCCTCCCGCGTATTGCAGATATCCCGCGGATTGTACTCTTCCAATCCTCCTGCGTATTGCAGATATCCCGCGGATTGTACTCTTCCAATCCTCCAGCGTATTGCAGATATCCTGCGGATTGTACTCTTCCAATCCTCCAGCGTATTGCAGATATCCTGCGTATTGTCCTCTTCCAATCCTCCAGCGTATTGCAGATATCCCGCGGATTGTACTCTTCCAATCCTCCAGCGTATTGCAGATATCCCACGGATTGTACTCTTCCAATCCTCCCGCGTATTGCAGATATCCCGCGGATTGTACTCTTCCAATCCTCCAGCGTATTGCAGATATCCTGCGGATTGTAGTCTTCCAATCCTCCAGCGTATTGCAGATATCCTGCGGATTGTCCTCTTCCAATCCTCCAGCGGATTGCAGATATCCCGCGGATTGTACTCTTCCAATCCTCCCGCGTATTGCAGATATCCCGTGGATTGTACTCTTCCAATCCTCCAGCGTATTGCAGATATCCTGCGGATTGTCCTCTTCCAATCCTCCAGCGGATTGCAGATATCCCACGGATTGTACTCTTCCAATCCTCCAGCGTATTGCAGATATCCCGCGGATTGTACTCTTCCAATCCTCCAGCGTATTGCAGAAATCCCGAGGATTGTACTCTTCCAATCCTCCCGCGTATTGCAGATATCCCGCGGATTGTACTCTTCCAATCCTCCAGCGTATTGCAGATATCCCGCGGATTGTCCTCTTACAATCCTCCAGCGTATTGCAGATATCCCGCAGATTGTACTCTTCCAATCCTCCAGTGTATTGCAGATATCCCGCGGATTGTACTCTTCCAATCCTCCCACGTATTGCAGATATCCCGCGGATTGTACTCTTCCAATCCTCCCGCGTATTGCAGATATCCCGCGGATTGTCCTCTTCCAATCCTCCAGCGTATTGCAGATATCCCGCGGATTGTACTCTTCCAATCCTCCAGCATATTGCAGATATCCCACGGATTGTACTCTTCCAATCCTCAAGCGTATTGCAGATATCCTGCGGATTGTAGTCTTCCAATCCTCCAGCGGATTGCAGATATCCCGCGGATTGTACTCTTCCAATCCTCCCGCGTATTGCAGATATCCCGCGGATTGTACTCTTCCAATCCTCCTGCGTATTGCAGATATCCCGCGGATTGTACTCTTCCAATCCTCCAGCGTATTGCAGATATCCTGCGGATTGTACTCTTCCAATCCTCCAGCGTATTGCAGATATCCTGCGTATTGTCCTCTTCCAATCCTCCAGCGTATTGCAGATATCCCGCGGATTGTACTCTTCCAATCCTCCAGCGTATTGCAGATATCCCACGGATTGTACTCTTCCAATCCTCCCGCGTATTGCAGATATCCCGCGGATTGTACTCTTCCAATCCTCCAGCGTATTGCAGATATCCTGCGGATTGTAGTCTTCCAATCCTCCAGCGTATTGCAGATATCCTGCGGATTGTCCTCTTCCAATCCTCCAGCGGATTGCAGATATCCCGCGGATTGTACTCTTCCAATCCTCCCGCGTATTGCAGATATCCCGTGGATTGTACTCTTCCAATCCTCCAGCGTATTGCAGATATCCTGCGGATTGTACTCTTCCAATCCTCCAGCGTATTGCAGATATCCTGCGTATTGTCCTCTTCCAATCCTCCAGCGTATTGCAGATATCCCGCGGATTGTACTCTTCCAATCCTCCAGCGTATTGCAGATATCCCACGGATTGTACTCTTCCAATCCTCCCGCGTATTGCAGATATCCCGCGGATTGTACTCTTCCAATCCTCCAGCGTATTGCAGATATCCCGCGGATTGTACTCCTCCAATCCTCCAGCGTATTGCAGATATCCCGCGGATTGTACTCTTCCAATCCTCCAGCATATTGCAGATATCCCGCGGATTGTACTCTTCCAATCCTCCCGCGTATTGCAGATATCCCGCGGATTGTACTCTTCCAATCCTCCAGCGTATTGCAGATATCCCGCGGATTGTACTCTTCCAATCCTCCAGCGCATTGCTGATATCCCGCGGATTGTACTTTTCCAATCCTCCAGCGTATTGCAGATATCCCGCGGATTGTCCTCTTCCAATCCTCCAGCGTATTGCAGATATCCTGCGGATTGTACTCTTCCAATCCTCCCGCGTATTGCAGATATCCTGCGGATTGTACTCTTCCAATCCTCCAGCGTATTGCAGATATCCTGCGGATTGTATTCTTCCAATCCTCCAGCGTATTGCAGATATCCCGCGGATTGTACTCTTCCAATCCTCCAGCGTATTGCAGATATCCTGCGGATTGTACTCTTCCAATCCTCCAGCGGATTGCAGATATCCCGCGGGTTGTACTCTTCCAATCCTCCCGCGTATTGCAGATATCCCGCGGATTGTACTCTTCCAATCCTCCCGCGTATTGCAGATATCCCGCGGATTGTACTCTTCCAATCCTCCAGCGTATTGCAGATATCCTGCGGATTGTACTCTTCCAATCCTCCAGCGTATTGCAGATATCCCGCGTATTGTACTCTTCCAATCCTCCAGCGTATTGCAGATATCCCACGGATTGTACTCTTCCAATCCTCCAGCGTATTGCAGATATCCCGCGGATTGTACTCTTCCAATCCTCCAGCGTATTGCAGAAATCCCGAGGATTGTACTCTTCCAATCCTCCCGCGTATTGCAGATATCCCGCGGATTGTACTCTTCCAATCCTCCAGCGTATTGCAGATATCCCGCGGATTGTCCTCTTACAATCCTCCAGCGTATTGCAGATATCCCGCAGATTGTACTCTTCCAATCCTCCAGCGTATTGCAGATATCCCGCGGATTGTACTCTTCCAATCCTCCCACGTATTGCAGATATCCCGCGGATTGTACTCTTCCAATCCTCCCGCGTATTGCAGATATCCCGCGGATTGTCCTCTTCCAATCCTCCAGCGTATTGCAGATATCCCGCGGATTGTACTCTTCCAATCCTCCAGCATATTGCAGATATCCCACGGATTGTACTCTTCCAATCCTCAAGCGTATTGCAGATATCCTGCGGATTGTAGTCTTCCAATCCTCCAGCGGATTGCAGATATCCCGCGGATTGTACTCTTCCAATCCTCCCGCGTATTGCAGATATCCCGCGGATTGTACTCTTCCAATCCTCCTGCGTATTGCAGATATCCCGCGGATTGTACTCTTCCAATCCTCCAGCGTATTGCAGATATCCCGCGGATTGTACTCTTCCAATCCTCCAGCGTATTGCAGATATCCTGCGGATTGTACTCTTCCAATCCTCCCGCGTATTGCAGATATCCCGCGGATTGTACTCTTCCAATCCTCCAGCGTATTGCAGATATCCTGCGGATTGTACTCTTCCAATCCTCCAGCGTATTGCAGATATCCTGCGGATTGTACTCTTCCAATCCTCCAGCGTATTGCAGATATCCTGCGGATTGTACTCTTCCAATCCTCCCGCGTATTGCAGATATCCCGCGGATTGTACTCTTCCAATCCTCCCGCGTATTGCAGATATCCCGCATTTTGTACTCTTCCAATCCTCCCAATGGTTTGCGGAATCCGCGAATTGGATCCAATGGCGGTTTTCGGGTTCACCCGCACAGACTGAAACTGGAACAATCCGCCAACGGATTTTACACCGCGGAACGGATCTTACACCGCGGAACGGATCTTACACCGCGGAACGGATCTTACACCGCGGAACGGATCTTACACCGCGGAACGGATTTTACACCGCGGAACGGATCTTACACTGCGGAACGGATCTTACACCGCGGAACGGATCTTACACCGCGGAACGGATCTTACACCACGGAACGGATTTTACACCGCGGAACGGATCTTACACCGCGGAACGGATCTTACACCGCGGAACGGATCTTACACCGCGGAACGGATTTGACACCGCGGAACGGATTTTACACCGCGGAACGGATCTTACACAGTGGAACGGATCTTACACCGCGGAACGGATCTTACACCGCGGAACGGATCTTACACCGCGGAACGGATTCTGACCGTTCCGCCCATCTCTAATCATACAGCAGTTTGTGTTTCCGTGTTTGTCGCGTCTTGGCACAGTATAGTAGGTTTTCAGATTAAAATGTGTACATTTCATGGGACATGAAACTAATGATATATTGGTGGATACGGTGTTAGACGACTGGGTGATTTCTCTGGGTTGTAACCAAATATATGTTGCTAATTGTGGTGGCACCTTCAATACTGGTAAAATATATTGAAAGCTCGCCAGAATTACTGTAAAATACAACGGAACAAATGTTATTCCTATATATAGAAGGCTCCTATATGTGTCCACATCTCCTCTAGGAGGCTATTTGCATTTGTCACTACCCAGAATCCTTGTCTGCAGCTTAACTGCGGTATGACCTGTGACAACAGAATGGGACTGCTGGCCGCAGAGCGTCAGTTTGACACGTCCATTTAGCTGCGGCTGTTTTGGCCCTGAAGCAGGTGTTAGGGTAAGGAGTTACGGTTAGGGTTTTTGGGGTAAGAGATTAAGGCGTTAGAGTAGACTAGAGTATGGGTTTAAGGTCTTTAGGGCAAGGGGTTAGGGTGTTTAGGGAAAAGGATTAGGAATTTTAGGGTACATGGTTAAGGTGTTTAGGGTAAGGAGTTAGGGTTTTGAGGGTAAGGGGTTAGTTTTTTAGGGTAAGGGGTTAGGGTGTTTAGGGTAAGGGGTTAGGGTAAGGTGTTAGGGTGTTTAGGGTAACCAGCGGATTGCAGATATCCCGCGGGTTGTACTCTTCCAATCCTCCCGCGTATTGCAGATATCCCGCGGATTGTACTCTTCCAATCCTCCCGCGTATTGCAGATATCCCGCGGATTGTACTCTTCCAATCCTCCAGCGTATTGCAGATATCCTGCGGATTGTACTCTTCCAATCCTCCAGCGTATTGCAGATATCCCGCGTATTGTACTCTTCCAATCCTCCAGCGTATTGCAGATATCCCACGGATTGTACTCTTCCAATCCTCCAGCGTATTGCAGATATCCCGCGGATTGTACTCTTCCAATCCTCCAGCGTATTGCAGAAATCCCGAGGATTGTACTCTTCCAATCCTCCCGCGTATTGCAGATATCCCGCGGATTGTACTCTTCCAATCCTCCAGCGTATTGCAGATATCCCGCGGATTGTCCTCTTACAATCCTCCAGCGTATTGCAGATATCCCGCAGATTGTACTCTTCCAATCCTCCAGCGTATTGCAGATATCCCGCGGATTGTACTCTTCCAATCCTCCCACGTATTGCAGATATCCCGCGGATTGTACTCTTCCAATCCTCCCGCGTATTGCAGATATCCCGCGGATTGTCCTCTTCCAATCCTCCAGCGTATTGCAGATATCCCGCGGATTGTACTCTTCCAATCCTCCAGCATATTGCAGATATCCCATGGATTGTACTCTTCCAATCCTCAAGCGTATTGCAGATATCCCGCGGATTGTACTCTTCCAATCCTCCAGCGTATTGCAGATATCCTGCGGATTGTACTCTTCCAATCCTCCCGCGTATTGCAGATATCCCGCGGATTGTACTCTTCCAATCCTCCAGCGTATTGCAGATATCCTGCGGATTGTACTCTTCCAATCCTCCAGCGTATTGCAGATATCCTGCGGATTGTACTCTTCCAATCCTCCAGCGTATTGCAGATATCCTGCGGATTGTACTCTTCCAATCCTCCCGCGTATTGCAGATATCCCGCGGATTGTACTCTTCCAATCCTCCCGCGTATTGCAGATATCCCGCATTTTGTACTCTTCCAATCCTCCCAATGGTTTGCGGAATCCGCGAATTGGATCCAATGGCGGTTTTCGGGTTCACCCGCACAGACTGAAACTGGAACAATCCGCCAACGGATTTTACACCGCGGAACGGATCTTACACCGCGGAACGGATCTTACACCGCGGAACGGATCTTACACCGCGGAACGGATTTTACACCGCGGAACGGATCTTACACTGCGGAACGGATCTTACACCGCGGAACGGATCTTACACCGCGGAACGGATCTTACACCACGGAACGGATTTTACACCGCGGAACGGATCTTACACCGCGGAACGGATCTTACACCGCGGAACGGATCTTACACCGCGGAACGGATTTGACACCGCGGAACGGATTTTACACCGCGGAACGGATCTTACACAGTGGAACGGATCTTACACCGCGGAACGGATCTTACACCGCGGAACGGATCTTACACCGCGGAACGGATTCTGACCGTTCCGCCCATCTCTAATCATACAGCAGTTTGTGTTTCCGTGTTTGTCGCGTCTTGGCACAGTATAGTAGGTTTTCAGATTAAAATGTGTACATTTCATGGGACATGAAACTAATGATATATTGGTGGATACGGTGTTAGACGACTGGGTGATTTCTCTGGGTTGTAACCAAATATATGTTGCTAATTGTGGTGGCACCTTCAATACTGGTAAAATATATTGAAAGCTCGCCAGAATTACTGTAAAATACAACGGAACAAATGTTATTCCTATATATAGAAGGCTCCTATATGTGTCCACATCTCCTCTAGGAGGCTATTTGCATTTGTCACTACCCAGAATCCTTGTCTGCAGCTTAACTGCGGTATGACCTGTGACAACAGAATGGGACTGCTGGCCGCAGAGCGTCAGTTTGACACGTCCATTTAGCTGCGGCTGTTTTGGCCCTGAAGCAGGTGTTAGGGTAAGGAGTTACGGTTAGGGTTTTTGGGGTAAGAGATTAAGGTGTTAGAGTAGACTAGAGTATGGGTTTAAGGTCTTTAGGGCAAGGGGTTAGGGTGTTTAGGGAAAAGGATTAGGAATTTTAGGGTACATGGTTAAGGTGTTTAGGGTAAGGAGTTAGGGTTTTGAGGGTAAGGGGTTAGTTTTTTAGGGTAAGGGGTTAGGGTGTTTAGGGTAAGGGGTTAGGGTAAGGTGTTAGGGTGTTTAGGGTAAGGGGTTTGGTTTTTAGGGTAAGGGGTTTGGGTTTTGAGGTTAAGGGGTTAGGGTGTTTAGGGTAAGTAGTTAAGGTGTTTAGGGTAATGAGTTAGGGTTTTGAGGGTAAGGGGTTAGGGTGTTTAGGGTAAGGGGTTAGGGTGTTTAGGGTAAGGGGTTAGGGTGTTTAGGGTAAGGGGTTAGGGTGTTTAGGGTAACGGGTTAGGGTGTTTAGGGTAAGGGGTTAGGGTTTTTAGGGTAAGGGGTTAGGGTTTTGAGGTTAAGGGTTTTGGGGTTTTGAGGGTAAGGGGTTAGGATGTTTAGAGTAAGGGGTTAGGAATTTTAGGGTAAGGAGTTAGAGGATACATTACTGTACCAGTGGCTGGGAATTCTCCTGGCAGCCACGTGTCCTGGTGGTGAAACAGCCGCTCCCAGAAGGTCACGGCTAAACGGCTGCATCTAATTGTCCTTGACGCATGTGACAATGGGGTGAATGAAGCAAGTTTGGGGATCAGCAGATGACGCTCACTTATATATTCTATTGTTCAGCCCGCAGTCTGCTGCTAAACATTGTACTGCGCATTTATATATTACACCAACGTCGTGAGAGTTACATTGCACTTTCAAATACCTCCTGGCATTACTAGAGATGGACCTTGCACAAGGTTAAGATGGCTAAAGCATAAAAATAGAGGAGGAAGCACAGATTTAGCTCTCAGGACGCAAACATGCCCATCGCTTTCCATCTCTGTGGGAATAGATTAAAAAAATGTAAAAGCCCATTTTCCAATCTATTTATACCTGTTACTGTGTAACATCCTGATACATTAAACACTCATTGAATCAACCGCACAGCGTCATTAGCTCGTACGTGTAGGAAAATCAGCAGAATAGCTCCAGTGCATGTTCCCCTCACCTGCTACCATCCAGCCAAGCACAAAGGTTGTCCTCTACTTCCTATAAAGTGCTCTTCTTTGTTAGAACTGGAGCGGGTCCCCAATTCAGCGTAAAACACAGAATCTGGTCTAAACAAATGACAGGAATAGCAGTAGGATCGTGCACTGTGTTATCGGGCCTGTTCGTTAATGTATGTGAGGGCAGAACGTGAAAGAGATTGGATTTTTTTTCTTTCTTTTTCATTGGTTTTACCCCCGAGATATTTTAGTAAACGGCCCCCAGAAACGCAGACATTATGGGGGCAAAATCTGACCTTTTCATGGGTGATTTATTAAAGTTTCCCAGCTGCAAAACAAAAGAAATGTGCCCTACATTGAAACCAGTCTTGCAGCAGTGAGACTCCGTGTGGACTATTCGATGTCTCTTATTATATTATATTATATACCCTCCACAAATAATAAAATGGAGTCTTTTTGGTAAAGAAAACCATGGCTGCCATTTCTTGCATAATGAATTTAAGTTAGGAAATCACGGTGACGTCTTTTGCTGGGATATACCAATACGTCAGTGGTGACATCTTTCCAAATGGGTAATAGACCCCACAGCGTAAACAGCTTACAACCCCTCTGAGATATTCCTTTTCTTATTGCTGTGCGTAGACTTTGGAAGCACAATGAATACCTGACACAAAGAGAATGATTTCAAGGCACAAGGAGGTAAAGTGACTTGCCCAAGGCCATAACGAGAGCTGATAATGGGATGAGAAGTGGTCACCTGCTTTTGTTTCAAAGGCAGTGCCGTTATTACTGAGCTCCTCCATCAGTCTTAATGTTATGTAACACGTGCCCCCAACCCAACCTCACTTAGAGGCCAGTGTGTGGGAAAGGAGCGCAGTACCTCGCTGTTTGGTGCTTCACCTGTTGGTTCGCAGAAGGTCTGAGTGGTCTGCTTGATGTTATGAGACTGGACAGGACTGGTTCTTACAGGACTCTGGTTCATCTTGGTGTTATCAGCGCCTCCAGTAGCGATGGCTCCCATGATTGTAGGCGTCAGCCCCCATCAATACACACATACCTTCACCCAGCCCAGGAACTGACATCTTAGGCTGTGGTATAATTGCAGGGTCTTTATTCAGCATCACACAGCTTAGCAGCACATTCTTCTGCATACGCCCCAGGACTTCTGGACGGTGCTTAACTTACACTACCCCAGGTGGTCTTGATTAGCCAGCCAAGTGAACAAGCTTACCCGCCATGGGGAAGACTCACAGGTCACACCATCACTTCACCCTCCTTTACCCTAGCCAAGGATCAGGGAGGGACACACTCACCCTCCTTACTCCAGTAGGAGCAGGGGGCAAGCACACATCCTCTCTCTCCAAGGTGAAGAGGAAGACTCCTCACTCCTTGAGGAGCTAAGAGCAACTCCCCCTAACTTTAGCCTACTCCCCTTAGAAACTTCTGGAAGGGGCAGGCTCATGGACTGTACCCGCATACAAGGGGCTGTACACAGGCCATGATACACCACCTACCTTCACTTTCTGGGAAAGCAGGAAGGGGGGGTCAAGGGCCCACAGATTAACCTGCTAATGCCTGGATCTTAACAGGGCTTACATAGCAGATACACTGGGGAGAAACAGGTACGGCTGGACATACCCTGTTACATCCTCCCCTGGGTGAAAAACCCCAACGACCCCGCTTGGGTCCAAATTTAGGAGCACCGTCTGTCATCCTGGAGACCTGCAGAATGACAGAAAAATTACATCACATAAGTAATAATGCACCATCCACTGACATCAGTGATGGTAGGAACATATAACAATATTACTAACTCTTACTCAAAGGTAATATCTTGGGTCCGGCTTCTTAATAGGCCGCCCATCAAACTCTTCAACCCAAACTGAATAAACTTTGGGTACCCCTGCTTCTTGGTGTACCTCTACTCGGTCATTAAATATGCAAGTCCCTATCATCCACTCCCCCATGATGGAACATATCAGGGTTTCAGTGATGAACTCTTTGAGGCTGGTCCTTCGCTGCAAATAATCAATAACAGCCAACCTTAACCATTCCTGCCGGATTTCGTCTATGTCCTGAATGATAGGCTCAGGAACATACAGGAAGTAGTACCCATGGGACTGCCTGAACTTGGCTCGTGTAGCCCGGTTGGCTCTGCTTAGTTTAACAATTTTCCAGCCCCTTGCCTGGTAATACCCAAAACCCTGGGTCTTTTGGATTGGCTTTTCTATCCATGCTGGGGGAACCCTTAGGGAGGCGGACACCCACCTTAATTTCGATCTCCCTTTTAAAGAGAATCTCTGCTTTCTCGTCGATATTAAACACTCCCTCTTCCCACCAATGATCCTCAATGGGACCACTGCGAAGTATGAACCATGTGTATCTCAGCTCAGGGGCATAACCCTGGAATAAGAGGTACCACCAGTGACATGGTTCCGGAGAGGTGGACTCAGATCTAGTATTTACAGATCTGGCTGGGACAGGGGACAAGGCACTTGCTGACCCCGATGGTGATGACACTAGAGAGGCCTCTGAGAGGGACCCTTAGGACCTCCTGAAGGACTGATAGAAGCCTCTACTTCCCGGCCTTTTAATACACCTGGAAACAGATTTGTCTTCATCTGAATCTGAACCATCACTTAATCACTTAACCATCTATTTCCTCTTCAGGGAATTTGGTTAGTACAAACCCTTGAACATCAGGATCAATGGATCTCACACCCTGAGAACTGCATGTGGGTGACGGGGCAGTGGTAGGGGCGAAGTGACTCTGGGCAAAGTCCTTTAAGTCCAGTACTGGGGCAAAAGCAGAAGGTGTATTTAAAGCTAGGGCCATGGACTAGGACTCAAATACCTCTTTATTAGGGGATACAGTCCTGGGCTTCACCTCTCCTTCAACTGGGAGGGATGCCTTGGCTGTTGCCAAGTGATGTCCTCTACCAAGTCCAGCAGGGGGCGGCATCAAGGCAGGAACACTCTTCATCCCTTCGCACAGGGACTTCCTTCTCTTTTGATGAAACCTTGTGGGGCCAGGGCCACACACACCGCTTCAGGGCCCAGCGGTAGTGTGACCAGCTCCGCGGGCGCCATCTTGGTGACGTCACTCCTGGCCGCCATTCTCGCGTGCTTTCCGGTGCTACCACCGCCCGGAGCCATTGATGATGTCACTTCCGGTGAGACTGGAAGTTCGTCACCAGGCTGCGCACCGGTCAAGGCTGCAACCGGCGCTACCAGCGAGTAGGCCGCGACCGGCTCCGCTGCAACAGAGGAACGGGACTGCTCACCCACAGCAAGGTAGGGGACGTCCAGCGTTGTCTCCGCAGGCGGTCAACTGACTCCTCCGACGTTGTCTGGAGCTGTGGTTCTCTCCGATGGCTCCAGAACCTCTGCATCCGCCGGAACGGGTACTTCTGGACCGGAACTCGTCTGGGCTGCGCAGGTAAGTGGGGGTCTTTCTTCCACAGGTCCCGCAGTATACAATTCTCCTTCTAGGGGGGAAACCTCCGCAGGGGACGCGATGACAGTGCGAGCCAATCGCCCAGGCGACCAGACTTAAGGGGCTGCCATGCTCCGCGGTCACCCAAGGGCCCACACCCGACACCCCTGGGGCAGTCCACTTACCCTTCTCGTAGGTCGGCAACGGTCCCAGGCTCTATGTGGAGAGAAACAGGTACAGCTGGACATACCCTGTTACAGTTACATTCCACATGAGACTTGTACTGGGTCACACACAGAGCTTCTCACTATGAAGGCCAGATGCTTAAAGGTGCAGAACCGAAATGCAGCAATAGCACTAATGTGTAAGGGAGGGGTTTCATCCTTTATTCTCTCAGGACACCGCTAACCACAGTGCTCAGTTGCTGAAGCACCCCTGCAACAGGACAGGGTCACAGAAAACACAGGACAGAGAGACTGTCACAGGAGACAGAGATAGACAGTCAGAGGAGGCAGGGGAGTCAGAGGGAGCAGGGGAGTCAGAGGGACAGAGAGAGGGGGCAGAGTGTCAGAGGGCAGAGAGTCAGAGGGGACAGAGAGTCAGAGGGGGCAGGGGAGTCAGAGGGAGCAGGGGAGTCAGAAGGGACAGAGGGTCAGAGGGGACAGAGTCAGAGGTGGCGGGGGTGTCAGAGGGACAGAGAGAGGGGGCAGAGTGTCAGGGGGCAGAGTGCCAGAGGGGGCAGAGTGCCAGAGGGGGCAGAGAGTCAGAGGGAGTGAGGGAGTCAGAGGGGACAGAGAGTCAGAGGTGACAGAGAGTCAGAGGGGACAGAGAGTCAGAGGGAGTCAGGGGAGCCAGAGGGGGCAATGAGTCAGAGGGTGCAGGGCAGTCAGAGGGGGCAGAGAGTCAGAGGGAGCGGGGGGGTAAGAGGGGACAGAGTCAGAGGGAACCAAGAGTTAGAGGGGACCGAGAGTCAGAGGGGACAGAGTCAGTGGGGACCGAGAGTCAGAGGGGAAAAAGTGTCAGAGGAGGCGGGGGAGTAAGAGGGAGCAGGGGAGTCAGAAGGGACAGAGGGTCAGAGGGGACAGAGTCAGAGGGGGCAGGGGAGTCAGAGGGGACAGAGTGTCAGAGGCGGCGGGGGAGTCAGAGGGACAGAGAGAGGGGGCAGAGTGTCAGAGGGGACAGAGTCAGAGGGGGTTGAGAGTCAGAGGGGTCAGAGGGGACAGAGTCAGAGGGGGCAGAGTGCCAGAGGGGACAGAGAGTCAGAGGGGACAGAGAATCAGAGGGGGCGGGGGTGTGAGAGGGGGCGGGGGTGTCAGAGGGGGCAGGGGTGTCAGAGGGGGCGGGGGAGTCAGGGGGGGCAGAGAGTCAGAGGGGGAAGAGTGTCAGAGGGGGCAGAGTGTCAGAGGGGGCAGAGTGTCAGAGGGGGCAGAGTGTCAGAGGGGACAGAGTGTCAGAGGACAGAGAGTCAGAGGGAACTGGGGAGTCAGAGGGTTCAAAGAGTCAGAGGGGACAAAGAGTCAGAGGGGGCAGGGAAGTCAGAGGGAGCAGGGGAGTCAGAAGGGACAGAGGGTCAGAGGGGGCGGGGGAGTCAGAGGGGCGGGGGAGTCAGAGGGGACAGAGAGTCAGAGGGGGCAGGGGAGTCAGAGGGGGCAGGGGAGCCAGAGGGGGCAATGAGTCAGAGGGTGCAGGGCAGTCAGAGGGGGCAGAGAGTCAGAGGGGACAGAGAGTCAGAGGGAGCGGGGGGTAAGAGAGACAGAGTCAGAGGGAACCAAGAGTTAGAGGAGACAGAGTCAGAGGGGACAGAGAGTCAGAGGGGGCAGAGAGTCAGAGGGGGCAGAGAGTCAGAGTGGGCAGGGGTGTCAGAGGGGGTGGGGGAGTCAGAGGGGGTGGGGGAGTCAGAGGGACAGAGAGTCAGAGGGGACAGAGAGTCAGAGGGGACAGAGAGTCAGAGGGGGCAGGGGTGTCAGAGGGGGTGGGGGAGTCAGAGGGGGTGGGGGAGTCAGAGGGGCGGGGAGTCAGAGGGGGCAGAGTGTCAGAGGGGGCAGAGTGTCAGAGGGGGCAGAGTGTCAGAGGGGACAGAGTGTCAGAGGGGACAGAGTGTCAGAAGGGACAGAGTGTCAGAGGACAGAGAGTCAGAGGGGACAGAGTGTCAGAGAAGGCAGGGGTGTCAGAGGGGGTGGGGGAGTCAGAGGGAGCGGGAGAGTCAGAGGGGACAAAGAGTCAGAGGGGGCGGGGGAGTCAGAGGGAGCAGGGGAGTCAGAAGGGACAGAGGGTCAGAGGGGACAGTCAGTGGGGGCAGGGGAGTCAGAGGGGGCAGAGTGTCAGAGGGGGCAGGGGAGTCAGAGGGACAGAGAGAGGGGGCATAGTGTCAGAGGGGACAGAGTCAGAGGGGGCAGAGAGTCAGAGGGGGCAGGGGAGTCAGAGGGAACAGAGAATCAGAAGGGACAGAAAGTCAGAGGGAGCGAGGGAGCCAGAGGGGACAGAAAGTCAGAGGGAACAGAGAGTCAGAGGGGGCGGGGGTGCCAGAGGGTGCGGGGGTGCCAGAGGGTGCGGGGGTGCCAGAGGGGGTGGGGGAGTCAGAGGGGGCAGAGAGTCAGAGGGGGCAGAGAGTCAGAGGGGGCAGAGTGTCAGAGGGGACAGAGGGGACAGAGGGGACATCCTGCATTCCTAGCACCTCTCCTTCCCTGTCACAATCTAGGGTTGTGCATTTGGGTGTTTACATCCATTAACCCCGTGTGGCCAGGGCTCGTGCATAATTTATTTGTGTCAATTTAGACAAGGTTATTATTATATTACTGTATTATGTGTATTTTTTGTATGATGAATGATTTTTCATGATAAAAATATATGTATTAATTCTGGTTTCTTCTGGTTTCCTTTTCATGCGCTCCTATTGTTGTTTTTTGCACGCAATATGGCCGCCTATTTCCAAAGAGGAAGTGCTGGGACTTCATAAATAGTTGCTATAGTAACCAAAGGAAGCTTAATACATTACAAATCATTAAGAAGGGCATAGGGGGGAGGGGGTGTGTGTTAATGCAACATTATCTAATGCTACACAACTAATTTATTTAGAAAAACATATCATTTTGAATGACGTGCTGCTTTAAATCACATAATAACCTTCACATAATGTCCTTCATACATAGGATGCACATTTTATGAAGTTTTTAACTACTTTTTTGCACTAACATTTTGACACGCAGAAAAGTGTACACAATGTGTACACCAATCACCCCCTTTCCACAGGGTTGGATACTTCACTTACTCTAACTGGAGAGCAGTGTCTAAGGGAGAAGCTCTTTATCACCCCAGTCGGAGCGAAGGGTTCCCTGTATGGATCTGCTGCTAGGTGCCTGGAGCCAGGGATGCATTATGAGAGGAGGCAGACAGTAAGTTCCTGGCTGTGTCAGTAAGGTGAAGCCTCGGGAGACCCATTATAATGTCCTGTACAAGGCAATGAGAATCACAAAGCAATGTTCAATGGGCCGTCTCATGCTCACTCCTAACCCACTCCGTGCTGGAAGAGTCTGCGTTCAATTGCACAGACATCTCTATTCATCCCAGAGAGGCTACAGGTGCACAACAAAGGGGGTCAGTCAGTACAGGGGGACCCCCCCCCATTCAGTCATTACAGGGGGACCCCCCCCCGTATATCTAAATGTAAATAATGGGTAAATAATGAAGTGAAATGGAATAATGAGTGGGCGGTGTGGATTGTATTGGAGTGTAGAGAAATCTGGGGGTGGGCTGCACAGGATGAGTGACCGTGCAGTACAGGGTACATCTCCATGTGTAGTGTCACGGAAGACCTGAACATAACACCGGGATTAAGGCACCAGACAGGACAAAGGAGTCAAATAAAGGACATGTATGCCACCCGGAGCCAGCAGACACCACACAAATTCACCAACAGAGCTTACACTCGCCATACAAGGGGTTACGGGGGGAATCCTAGCTGACTAGGTGCCAGGCACCACTTCAAAGGCTTACACAGGGGGCTGCTTCCACACCCTGTAGGGATAGGAACCGTCTAGACTTCAGTGCTGCTATATGCTTTTGTGCTCTGCTTCTCCGGCAAAGATACAAGTCTTGTGCTCAAAGCAGATTTGAGTTTCCCACTTGCGTCAGCCCCGAGCCGCGTTCTCCATGTCTCCGGTAACCAGCCAAGTCCTCAGGCACAAGCAGCTTTGAATCTCCCACTCGCCAGCCTCTGTCTCCGTATCCCCGGCAAAGCTCCTCGGAGATACCTCAGTGCTCACAAGAGTCCCGATGCACAGAGCAACTTTAAAGTCCCCGCTCGGAACAGGCGCTTTGTCCACCTCCACGCTAGCAGCAGCATCAACTCTGGAGCTAAGATCGGGTTTCCTTTACATAGCTTCCCTGCTTCCATTGAAAAGCATGGATAACGTAGCGGTGACCAATCACAGCACGGCTGCTGTGTGTGGGCCAGTCAGAGTTAGCGGTGGGATAGGGGCAGGTTTTGGCTAGAGTGGGAACTTCAAACCGACCAATCAGACTGGGACTAGAACCCGGCAACTGTTCCCCCAGCCAGGCGGAAATCCCGCGCTAGGTTAAGTACCCGGGTATCTGGCACAGTAAGGACCCATATATACCATGAAGGGCTGTGAGGAAGGGGCCTACACCTACCATACAAGGGTTTAGCAACAAGAGCCCATACTGGATCCATCTAACCACAGTCTACAAAAGCAATGGAGACTGTTGTTCCTAACTCCAATAAGCCTCCCTGCGTATAGGAGAGTTTCATCTCTGCCCCCTCCTCTTATGGTTCACTCTGCAATACATTGTTTAATATGTTCCGGTGAAGACTCCTTGTGTGAGGCCAGTTCTCCTTCTTCACTAATTAGACTCAGGGTCTGCTAAAGGCAACACGGACCACCAACATTGTTGTAATCTTTAACTGCTAACCGGTCAGAAATCCCAGAGGTTTACTCACTACGCCCCTCTCCGTATGTCCCATAGCAACTGGCTCTGTTAGCACATTTAACCCCTTGTGTTCCACAATACTCTAAATAAAAAAACAATTTAATCCTAGCTGATGGATCTTCCCGTAGGATCCATTACATAACATTTCCCCACGAAGATCGGTGCATGTTAATTCCGTGACCAGTGCAGAATGGACACTCTTCCATGCAATTAGCACCTTAGGATACGCTGTTTGTGGCATATAAAGGACATTTTACCAATAAAACTGCATTTAAAAAAAAAATATTCTCTGTATATATTGATATACTTATATGTGCACAGATAAGGAGCATACTTATATGTGCACAGATAAGGAGCATGAACGATGAATTCCCTCTGACCTTCCGACATTTTGTCGGACCCCTCTTTCTTTGTTCTCTAATACATGGAGAGATGTAGCAGAACTGACCGTCTCCTGAACCGCGGCAGAAAAAGCTTAAGGACGCAGCTCCGGAGACGGTGCTACCGTGACATTACGGCGGGGGTGGGGGGCGGGGGTGTACATGCTCCCAAATAAGATCCCCATCAATGATTATCCTCCGTTAGCTTTGCTACATCTGTAGTATATTATCAGTCCCCCATTGCTTCCATTAGCTGAAAGGCTACGCTTGAAGCTTCAACCAATGGGTGCATGAGACAGGCAGGGACCTTCCCCTTTGCTTTCAGACTGACGGGAATAGGTTTAATGGGTGCAGCTGGAATACACTACGTACAGTAGGTACAGGACATACAATCAGATACATTTCCTGCTGAGATAGATACTTTCGTTTGTTTCCATGTGCCGGACGTTCCCTCCTCCGCTGCTCCGTCTCACTTTGGTCAGTAGACGTGGAGCACTCAGTGCAGCCCCTGTGCTATAATAAGCATCGATAATGTGGGTATCTTTGGCCTGAGTTGTATATTTTGGCCGTACTTTCTTTGAGTATTTTAGGTTTCTTGTATAGCCGGCTATTCTCGTGGGAGGGGGGAAAAGGGGGGGTTCAAGGGACCTGTTTTGTAATAGCCATTAATACATTATTAGAAATTGGGCAGGAATACTAACTGGGAACATTATTTAACTTCCACACTTCTTTTGAAAGATGGATTCTTTATTGCAAGCTGCATGTGTACCTGAGAGAATACAGAACACCCACATTATCTGGGAACTCCTGCTCACACCGGCACTTCTAGATATCCTTTGCACCCACACTCCCAAATTTCCTCACACCGGCACTTCTAGACCTCTTTGCATCCGCACTCTAGGACCTCCTCGTACCCACACTCCCTGCTCTCCTCCTAGACCTCCGCACACCCACCCTCCCAGATCTCCTCGCAACCCCACTCCCAGCCTCCTCCTAGATCTACTTGCACCCACACAATCAGACCTCCTCGCACCCACACTGCCAGACCTCCTCCTACATCTCCTCACATGCACACTCCTTGACCTCCTCGCACCCACACTCCCAGTACTCCTCCTAGGCCTCCTCACACCCACACTCCTTGACCTCCTCGCACCCACACTCCCAGTACTCCTCCCAGGCCTCCTCACACCCACACTCCTTGTCCTCCTCGCACCCACACTCCCAGCACTCCTCCTAGGCCTCCTCACACCCACACTCCTTGACCTCCTCGCACCCACACTCCCAGCACTCCTCCTAGACCTCCTCACACCACACTCCCAGCACTCCTCCTAGACCTCCTCACACCACACTCCCAGCACTCCTCCTAGACCTCCTCACACCACACTCCCAGCACTCCTCCTAGACCTCCTCACACCACACTCCCAGCACTCCTCCTAGACCTCCTCCCACCACACTCCCAGCACTCCTCCTAGACCTCCTCACACCACACTCCCAGCACTCCTCCTAGACCTCCTCACACCACACTCCCAGCACTCCTCCTAGACCTCCTCACACCACTCCCAGCACTCCTCCTAGACCTCCTCACACCACACTCCCAGCACTCCTCCTAGACCTCCTCACACCACACTCCCAGCACTCCTCCTGGACCTCCTCACACCACACTCCCAGCACTCCTCCTAGACCTCCTTGCACCCACACTCCCAACCCTCCTCCTGGACCTCCTCACACCACACACCACACTCCCAGCACTCCTCCTAGACCTCCTCACACCACACTCCCAACCCTCCTCCTAGACCTCCTTGCACCCACACTCCCAGACCTTCTCACACCATTATTCGCAGCACTCCTCCTAGACCTCCTTGCACCCACACTGCCAGATCTCCTAGACCTCGTTGCACCTACACTCGATACATAGACACATTCTGTAAAGACTTTCTCCGGCAAACCCACCCTGAAACGTACAGCCTAGAAATCTCCTGGTCCCAGCACCCCGAGAAAGGCAAAACACTGAAAAATCTTTAATGTCGCAAAATTTGCACACAGTCACAGTAATGAAATACTTACAACTGGGTCCAAGAGCTGACACTCTAGGACCTCAACACATGGATCAGGGGTACCCAAGTGGGCTGAACCTTTATTAGTGAGCTTGGTCTGGCAAGCATTACATACTCACGGTGGTGGATTTTGCAACCCGGTACTCTGAGGCTGTAGCCCTTGCCACCATCGATGCTAGGGCAGTAGTTTTGGGTGCGTTGCCCTCTGCTGCAGGATTGTTTGTCCAATGAGGGGTGGTCTTGGCTCCCCTGGCCTGAGTTGCCGTGTCCTTGGTAGCCCCCTTTTGTTTATCAAAGCTTGATTGGTCACAAATTCATCAGCCATTTTAGCAGCTTCTACATGGGTTTTAGGTTTACGGTCAAAAACCCATGCCCTCACGTCCGAGGGACACTGCTGCAAAAGTTGCTCCTGGAAGATCAAGTACATTAGTGTGTGGAACTTGGTGACACAACAACGCTACACCCACTGGGATCGTGCATGGCCATGCGGGCCCCGCACCGGACATAGGACTCCCAGTGGTAATTTCCCATCCGGAACAAGCCCGGTACGCTTCTGGGGCGAGGGAATATTTGGTGAGCAACATAGCCTTCACATGGCTATAATCATCACCATCCTCGGGAGGGATAGCTTGCAGTCTCTTTGGCCACACCGGACAATAAGATGTTTAATCGCAAAACCCAGTCCCGTTGTGGCACCTGGTACCATTGACATTGGGTCTCAAAGTCTCTTAAAAACCTGTCGATCTTGTCGACGCCATCAACAAATTTGTTAAAACTGTGGTGGTCCACTCGGGGGGGCGTTTTGCTCCCCATTGATCAAGTGGGAGTTGGGGGATGTTGTTCCGTGGGCTGCTGCAAGCATCCGAATCCGCTCATTTGCGGTAGCCCCCACTCCCCATGAGGCAAGGAGTGCGGTGATGCCAGGGGTGTCAGGTCCGGTAGCCACGGGGACTAACACTGACGCACTCCCAGGAATCAGTCCTCCACCATTATCCCGGTGGTCGCCTGCTCCCTCCCCATGTCATTCCACCACCGGGGCTTGAATAACCTCCTGCGCCCTGGGTTGGCTTGTGACCACTGCAACTGCAGGTGAGGGGCCATTTCCCTCTGGTGAAGCAATACCGGCTTCGTGAAATTCCAAGTCCTCCTCCAGTTGTGTCTTTGACCGACCGTCTGTCGGTAACCCATAGCTTTCACACTGGGTCACAATCCTGGCTCGGTCCCATGACCGGTACCGTCCTGATCGCGTATCCATGTTCGCCCGCAGGCACTAAACTAATGGGTAAAGAGAACTTGTGTTTTCCGTGCCTTGTAAAAACGTGTGTACGCTACCGCTTGTTTTGGGAGCTCGCAATCTTCGAGTTTCCTGCTATGTTATAAGACCGCACAGGATTTTATAACATAGGCGCAACTGATTCAACCGCTGCCACCAGTAATTAAGTCTGTCACAGGAGACTAGGTTTATTAACACCTTGATCATTGATTGAGCAAAGCAAGGAGGTAAAATAAATTGTAATTTATTTCAGGAAAAGACATACACACAATGTAACACTGTCACGGGAGACCAGTACTTTTACACCGAAACCATCGGGATCACTAGCACCAGACAGGACAAAGTTGTTGAATAAAATGGGGTTTATTCTGGCACGCCAGCAGACAAAACAAGATACAATACCAACAGGGGGCCTGGGGAGTAGACTCTAGTCTCGCTAGGTGCAGGGGCCTGCTTCAAGAAGGCTTGCCCTGTCTGCTTCTCGTCCAGGATATCAGAGTGCTGATCACACAGCAGCCACTGACATGTATCGCCAGCTGGTCACTGTAAAGATCCAAACTCCTTCACAGAATGTCTCTCAGTCTCTCCGTCTCTCAGATGCTCTGAGATGCTCTCCACATTCCTTCCCAGAGTGTCTCTCTCTGATGGTCCTCTGAGGGCATCTCCACACTCCTTCCCAGATTGTCTCTCCCCATCCTTACCTGGGTCAGATGCACGGTGCAACAGGGACTGGGCCGGAGGAAATTCACCCCACCCTGTCCTGGGTCAGATAGGCCCCAGTAGGAACTGGAGGCCCGAGGCAATTCACCCTCTCCCCTTCCCTGAACAGAAAGCCTTAGAAGGACTGACAGGCTCAGTCTAAAGGGCCCTCGCCCAGGGGTATCATTCCTATCCCCCTGGGATGGACAGGGCTCAGGAGGAGCCTGGCAGAACTAGGGCCAAGACTCTAGGAGTCAGACACTCAACTCATTTGCATGGGAGTACCCTTTTATACCAGGGGAGTGGCTAGCTTCTCTGCCCAGTAACAGGCCCCACTGTAGCAAGCCCTCATCCAGGCAGGTGACTCCAACCGGTTTCAAGCATGTGCCTGAAAAATGAAACAATATAACTGAGGGGGGTAATCTGACTCCAGACACACTGTCTTTAGTGATAGAACCAGGTAGCATAACTCGTTCCCCTTTTATTCACACCACGTCCTTCCTTTCTTCTGTACGTCTTTATTGAGCAATAACAGCAACATGCAAAAAAAGACAGGGGTCTTTAGTAGGTGCAATAATTCAGATAAAGGTAAAAGACATGAAACTTTACCAGGAGATGATGGGAGACATGACAGTTCCTGAAGGCTTCTGGTTGAAAAGATAGCACACTTTCCTGTCCAGGCAGGAAAAGGCAATGGGATATGCCAATTAATCAAACATAGCATAGCATAGGGGGGGGGGGGGGAGGGGACAGGAACAGCTCAACTGGCTGAGAGAAGGGGGTGTTGCTAGGCAACAGGCTAGGAACCATAAGGGAAAGCTACATTTTGTAGCAACAATGTTGCAACTACACAGAGGAGCTATGGCTGCCTCAGAACAGGGAAACTGAACATACAGAGAGGTTCAGGACAGGAACCTGACACATGCAGAGCCATGTGCTAGGGGTAACAAGGCCTGCTAGTACCAGGACTTACATGCCAGGCTGTAGCATTATAGCAGGGTGCTACATGTATGTATATACTGTATTGTATATAGCTGGGTGCTACATGTATGTATATTCTGTATTGTATATAGCAGGGTGCTACATGTATGTATATACTGTATTGTATATAGCAGGGTGCTACATGTATGTATATACTGTATGGTTTATAGCAGGGTGCTACATGCATGTATATACTGTATTCTTTATAGCAGGGTGCTACATGTATTTATATACTGTATGGTTTACAGCAGGGTGCTACATGTATGTATATACTGTATGGTTTATAGCAGGGTGCTACATGTATGTATATACTGTATTGTTTATAGCAGGGTGCTACATGTATTTATATACTGTATGGTTTATAGCAGGGTGCTACATGTATGTATATACTGTATTGTTTATAGCAGGGTGCTACATGTATGTATATACTGTATTGTTTATAGCAGGGTGCTACATGTATTTATATACTGTATGGTTTATAGCAGGGTGCTACATGTATGTATATACTGTATGGTTTATAGCAGGGTGCTACATGTATTTATATACTGTATTGTTTATAGCAGGCTGCTACATGTATGTATATACTGTATGGTTTATAGCAGGGTGCTACATGTATTTATATACTGTATGGTTTATAGCAGGGTGCTACATGTATGTATATACTGTATTGTTTATAGCAGGGTGCTACATGTATGTATATACTGTATTGTTTATAGCAGGGTGCTACATGTATTTATATACTGTATGGTTTATAGCAGGGTGCTACATGTATGTATATTCTGTATTGTATATAGCAGGGTGCTACATGTATTTATATACTGTATTGTTTATAGCAGGGTGCTACATGTATGTATATACTGTATGGTTTATAGCAGGGTGCTACATGTATTTATATACTGTATTGTTTATAGCAGGGTGCTACATGTATGTATATACTGTATGGTTTATAGCAGGGTGCTACATGTATTTATATACTGTATGGTTTATAGCTGGGTGCTACATGTATTTATTTAGTGTATTGTTTATAGCAGGGTGCTACATGTATTTATATACTGTATTGTTTATAGCAGGGTGCTACATGTATTTATATATTGTATGGTTTATAGCAGGGTGCTACATGTATTTATATACTGTATGGTTTATAGCTGGGTGCTACATGTATTTATTTAGTGTATTGTTTATAGCAGGGTGCTACATGTATATATACTGTGGTTTATAGCAGAGTGCTACATGTATGTATATACTGTATTGTTTATAGCAGGGTGCTACATGTATTTATATACTGTATTGTTTATAGCATGGTGGTACATGTATGTATATACTGTATTGTTTATAGCAGGGTGCTACATGTATTTATATACTGTATTGTTTATAGCAGGGTGCTACATGTATTTATATACTGTATGGTTTATAGCAGGGTGCTACATGTATGTATATTCTGTATTGTATATAGCAGGGTGCTACATGTATTTATATACTGTTTTGTTTATTGCAGGGTGCTACATGTATGTATATACTGTATGGTTTATAGCAGGGTGCTACATGTATTTATATACTGTATTGTTTATAGTAGGGTGCTACATGTATGTATATACTGTATGGTTTATAGCAGGGTGCTACATGTATTTATATACTGTATGGTTTATAGCTGGGTGCTACATGTATTTATTTAGTGTATTGTTTATAGCAGGGTGCAATAATGTATTTATATACTGTATTGTTTATAGCAGGGTGCTACATGTATTTATATATTGTATGGTTTATAGCAGGGTGCTACATGTATTTATATACTGTATGGTTTATAGCAGAGTGCTACATGTATTTATATACTGTATGATTTATAGCTGGGTGCTACATGTATTTATTTAGTGTATTGTTTATAGCAGGGTGCTACATGTATATATACTGTGGTTTATAGCAGGGTGCTACATGTATGTATATACTGTATTGTTTATAGCAGGGTGCTACATGTATTTATATACTGTATTGTTTATAGCATGGTGGTACATGTATGTATATACTGTATTGTTTATAGCAGGGTGCTACATGTATTTATATACTGTATTGTTTATAGCAGGGTGCTACATGTATTTATATACTGTATGGTTTATAGCAGGGTGCTACATGTATGTATATTCTGTATTGTATATAGCAGGGTGCTACATGTATTTATATACTGTTTTGTTTATTGCAGGGTGCTACATGTATGTATATACTGTATGGTTTATAGCAGGGTGCTACATGTATTTATATACTGTATTGTTTATAGTAGGGTGCTACATGTATGTATATACTGTATGGTTTATAGCAGGGTGCTACATGTATTTATATACTGTATGGTTTATAGCTGGGTGCTACATGTATTTATTTAGTGTATTGTTTATAGCAGGGTGCAATAATGTATTTATATACTGTATTGTTTATAGCAGGGTGCTACATGTATTTATATATTGTATGGTTTATAGCAGGGTGCTACATGTATTTATATACTGTATGGTTTATAGCAGAGTGCTACATGTATTTATATACTGTATGATTTATAGCTGGGTGCTACATGTATTTATTTAGTGTATTGTTTATAGCAGGGTGCTACATGTATATATACTGTGGTTTATAGCAGGGTGCTACATGTATTTATATACTGTATTGTTTATAGCAGGGTGCTACATGTATTTATATACTGTATTGTTTATAGCAGGGTGCTACATGTATGTATATACTGTATTGTTTATAGCAGGGTGCTACATGTATTTATATACTGTATTGTTTATAGCAGGGTGGTACATGTATGTATATACTGTATTGTTTATAGCAGGGTGCTACATGTATTTATATACTGTATTGTTTATAGCAGGGTGCTACATGTATGTATATACTGTATTGTTTATAGCAGGGTGCTACATGTATGTATATACTGTATGGTTTATAGCAGGGTGCTACATGTATGTATATACTGTATGGTTTATAGCAGGGTGCTACATGTATGTATATACTGTATGGTTTATAGCTGGGTGCTACATGTATTTATTTAGTGTATTGTTTATAGCAGGGTGCTACATGTATGTATATACTGTATTGTTTATAGCAGGGTTCTACATGTATTTATATACTGTATGGTTTATAGCAGGGTGCTACATGTATGTATATACTGTATGGTTTATAGCAGGGTGCTACATGTATTTATATACTGTATTGTTTATAGCAGGGTGCTACATGTATGTATATACTGTATGGTTTATAGCAGGGTGCTACATGTATTTATATACTGTATGGTTTATAGCAGGGTGCTACATGTATTTATATACTGTATTGTTTATAGCAGGGTGCTACATGTATTTATATACTGTATTGTTTATAGCAGGGTGCTACATGTATGTATATACTGTATTGTTTATAGCAGGGTGCTACGTGTATTTATATACTGTATTGTTTATAGCAGGGTGCTACGTGTATGTATATACTGTATTGTTTATAGCAGGGTGCTACGTGTATGTATATACTGTATTGTTTATAGCAGGGTGCTACATGTATGTATATACTGTATTGTTTATAGCAGGGTGCTAAATGTATTTATATACTGTATTGTTTATAGCAGGGTGCTACATGTATGTATATACTGTATGGTTTATAGCAGGGTGCTACATGTATGTATATACTGTATGGTTTATAGCAGGGTGCTACATGTATGTATATACTGTATGGTTTATAGCTGGGTGCTACATGTATTTATTTAGTGTATTGTTTATAGCAGGGTGCTACATGTATTAATATACTGTATGGTTTTTAGCAGGGTGCTACATGTATTTATATACTGTATTGTTTATAGCAGGGTGCTACATGTATTTATATACTGTATTGTTTATAGCAGGGTGCTACATGTATGTATATACTGTATTGTTTATAGCAGGGTGCTACATGTATTTATATACTGTATTGTTTATAGCAGGATGCTACATGTATGTATATACTGTATTGTTTATAGCAGGGTGCTACATGTATGTATATACTGTATTGTTTATAGCAGGGTGCTACATGTATTTATATACTGTATTGTTTATAGCAGGGTGCTACATGTATGTATATACTGTATTGTTTATAGCAGGGTGCTACATGTATTTATATACTGTATGGTTTATAGCAGGGTGCTACATGTATTTATATACTGTATGGTTTATAGCAGAGTGCTACATGTATTTATATACTGTATGGTTTATAGCTGGGTGCTACATGTATTTATTTAGTGTATTGTTTATAGCAGGGTGCTACATGTATATATACTGTGGTTTATAGCAGGGTGCTACATGTATTTATATACTGTATTGTTTATAGCAGGGTGCTACATGTATGTATATACTGTATTGTTTATAGCAGGGTGCTACATGTATTTATATACTGTATTGTTTATAGCAGGGTGCTACATGTATGTATATACTGTATTGTTTATCGCAGGGTGCTACATGTATTTATATACTGTATTGTTTATAGCAGGGTGGTACATGTATGTATATACTGTATTGTTTATAGCAGGGTGCTACATGTATTTATATACTGTATTGTTTATAGCAGGGTGCTACATGTATGTATATACTGTATTGTTTATAGCAGGGTGCTACATGTATGTATATACTGTATTGTTTATAGCAGAGTGCTACATGTTTTTATATACTGTATTGTTTATAGCAGGGTGCTACATGTATGTATATACTGTATGGTTTATAGCAGGGTGCTACATGTATGTATATACTGTATGGTTTATAGCAGGGTGCTACATGTATGTATATACTGTATGGTTTATAGCTGGGTGCTACATGTATGTATTTAGTGTATTGTTTATAGCAGGGTGCTACATGTATGTATATACTGTATTGTTTATAGCAGGGTGCTACATGTATTTATTTACTGTATGGTTTATAGCAGGGTGCTACATGTATGTTTATACTGTATGGTTTATAGCAGGGTGCTACATGTATTTATATACTGTATTGTTTATAGCAGGGTGCTACATGTATGTATATACTGTATGGTTTATAGCAGGGTGCTACATGTATTTATATACTGTATGGTTTATAGCAGGGTGCTACATGTATTTATATACTGTATTGTTTATAGCAGGGTGCTACATGTATTTATATACTGTATTGTTTATGGCAGGGTGCTACATGTATGTATATACTGTATTGTTTATAGCAGGGTGCTACGTGTATTTATATACTGTATTGTTTATAGCAGGGTGCTACATGTATGTATATACTGTATTGTTTATAGCAGGGTGCTACATGTATTTATATACTGTATGGTTTATAGCAGGGTGCTACATGTATGTATATACTGTATGGTTTATAGCAGGGTGCTACATGTATTTATATACTGTATTGTTTATAGCAGGGTGCTACATGTATGTATATACTGTATTGTTTATAGCAGGGTGCTACATGTATGTATATACTGTATTGTTTATAGCAGGGTGCTACATGTATTTATATACTGTATTGTTTATAGCAGGGTGCTACATGTATGTATATACTGTATGGTTTATAGCAGGGTGCTACATGTATGTATATACTGTATGGTTTATAGCAGGGTGCTACATGTATGTATATACTGTATGGTTTATAGCTGGGTGCTACATGTATTTATTTAGTGTATTGTTTATAGCAGGGTGCTACATGTATGTATATACTGTATTGTTTATAGCAGGGTGCTACATGTATTTATATACTGTATGGTTTATAGCAGGGTGCTACATGTATGTATATACTGTATGGTTTATAGCAGGGTGCTACATGTATTTATATACTGTATTGTTTATAGCAGGGTGCTACATGTATGTATATACTGTATGGTTTATAGCAGGGTGCTACATGTATTTATATATTGTATGGTTTATAGCAGGGTGCTACATGTATTTATATACTGTATGGTTTATAGCAGGGTGCTACATGTATGTATATACTGTATGGTTTATAGCAGGGTGCTACATGTATTTATATACTGTATTGTTTATAGCAGGGTGCTACATGTATGTATATACTGTATGGTTTATAGCAGGGTGCTACATGTATTTATATACTGTATGGTTTATAGCAGAGTGCTACATGTATTTATATACTGTATTGTTGATAGCAGGGTGCTACATGTATGTATATACTGTATTGTTTATAGCAGGGTGCTACATGTATTTATATACTGTATTGTTTATAGCAGGGTGCTACATGTATGTATATACTGTATTGTTTATAGCAGGGTGCTACATGTATGTATATACTGTATTGTTTATAGCAGGGTGCTACATGTATGTATATACTGTATTGTTTATAGCAGGGTGCTACATGTATTTATATACTGTATTGTTTATAGCAGGGTGCTACATGTATGTATATACTGTATGGTTTATAGCAGGGTGCTACATGTATGTATATACTGTATGGTTTATAGCTGGGTGCTACATGTATTTATTTAGTGTATTGTTTATAGCAGGATGCTACATGTATTTATACTGTATGGTTTTTAGCAGGGTGCTACATGTATTTATATACTGTATTGTTTATAGCAGGGTGCTACATGTATTTATATACTGTATTGTTTATAGCAGGGTGCTACATGTATGTATATACTGTATTGTTTATAGCAAGGTGCTACATGTATTTATATACTGTATTGTTTATAGCAGGGTGCTACATGTATGTATATACTGTATTGTTTATAGCAGGGTGCTACATGTATGTATATACTGTATGGTTTATAGCAGGGTGCTACATGTATTTATATACTGTATGGTTTATAGCAGGGTGCTACATGTATTTATATACTGTATTGTTTATAGCAGGGTGCTACATGTATTTATATACTGTATTGTTTATAGCAGGGTGCTACATGTATGTATATACTGTATTGTTTATAGCAGGGTGCTACGTGTATTTATATACTGTATTGTTTATAGCAGGGTGCTACGTGTATGTATATACTGTATTGTTTATAGCAGGGTGCTACGTGTATGTATATACTGTATTGTTTATAGCAGGGTGCTACATGTATGTATATACTGTATTGTTTATAGCAGGGTGCTACATGTATTTATATACTGTATTGTTTATAGCAGGGTGCTACATGTATGTATATACTGTATGGTTTATAGCAGGGTGCTACATGTATGTATATACTGTATGGTTTATAGCAGGGTGCTACATGTATGTATATACTGTATGGTTTATAGCTGGGTGCTACATGTATTTATTTAGTGTATTGTTTATAGCAGGGTGCTACATGTATTAATATACTGTATGGTTTTTAGCAGGGTGCTACATGTATTTATATACTGTATTGTTTATAGCAGGGTGCTACATGTATTTATATACTGTATTGTTTATAGCAGGGTGCTACATGTATGTATATACTGTATTGTTTATAGCAGGGTGCTACATGTATTTATATACTGTATTGTTTATAGCAGGATGCTACATGTATGTATATACTGTATTGTTTATAGCAGGGTGCTACATGTATGTATATACTGTATTGTTTATAGCAGGGTGCTACATGTATTTATATACTGTATTGTTTATAGCAGGGTGCTACATGTATGTATATACTGTATTGTTTATAGCAGGGTGCTACATGTATTTATATACTGTATGGTTTATAGCAGGGTGCTACATGTATTTATATACTGTATGGTTTATAGCAGAGTGCTACATGTATTTATATACTGTATGGTTTATAGATGGGTGCTACATGTATTTATTTAGTGTATTGTTTATAGCAGGGTGCTACATGTATATATACTGTGGTTTATAGCAGGGTGCTACATGTATTTATATACTGTATTGTTTATAGCAGGGTGCTACATGTATGTATATACTGTATTGTTTATAGCAGGGTGCTACATGTATTTATATACTGTATTGTTTATAGCAGGGTGCTACATGTATGTATATACTGTATTGTTTATCGCAGGGTGCTACATGTATTTATATACTGTATTGTTTATAGCAGGGTGGTACATGTATGTATATACTGTATTGTTTATAGCAGGGTGCTACATGTATTTATATACTGTATTGTTTATAGCAGGGTGCTACATGTATGTATATACTGTATTGTTTATAGCAGGGTGCTACATGTATGTATATACTGTATTGTTTATAGCAGAGTGCTACATGTTTTTATATACTGTATTGTTTATAGCAGGGTGCTACATGTATGTATATACTGTATGGTTTATAGCAGGGTGCTACATGTATGTAAATACTGTATGGTTTATAGCAGGGTGCTACATGTATGTATATACTGTATGGTTTATAGCTGGGTGCTACATGTATGTATTTAGTGTATTGTTTATAGCAGGGTGCTACATGTATGTATATACTGTATTGTTTATAGCAGGGTGCTACATGTATTTATTTACTGTATGGTTTATAGCAGGGTGCTACATGTATGTTTATACTGTATGGTTTATAGCAGGGTGCTACATGTATTTATATACTGTATTGTTTATAGCAGGGTGCTACATGTATGTATATACTGTATGGTTTATAGCAGGGTGCTACATGTATTTATATACTGTATGGTTTATAGCAGGGTGCTACATGTATTTATATACTGTATTGTTTATAGCAGGGTGCTACATGTATTTATATACTGTATTGTTTATGGCAGGGTGCTACATGTATGTATATACTGTATTGTTTATAGCAGGGTGCTACGTGTATTTATATACTGTATTGTTTATAGCAGGGTGCTACATGTATGTATATACTGTATTGTTTATAGCAGGGTGCTACATGTATTTATATACTGTATGGTTTATAGCAGGGTGCTACATGTATGTATATACTGTATGGTTTATAGCAGGGTGCTACATGTATTTATATACTGTATTGTTTATAGCAGGGTGCTACATGTATGTATATACTGTATTGTTTATAGCAGGGTGCTACATGTATGTATATACTGTATTGTTTATAGCAGGGTGCTACATGTATTTATATACTGTATTGTTTATAGCAGGGTGCTACATGTATGTATATACTGTATGGTTTATAGCAGGGTGCTACATGTATGTATATACTGTATGGTTTATAGCAGGGTGCTACATGTATGTATATACTGTATGGTTTATAGCTGGGTGCTACATGTATTTATTTAGTGTATTGTTTATAGCAGGGTGCTACATGTATGTATATACTGTATTGTTTATAGCAGGGTGCTACATGTATTTATATACTGTATGGTTTATAGCAGGGTGCTACATGTATGTATATATTGTATGGTTTATAGCAGGGTGCTACATGTATTTATATACTGTATGGTTTATAGCAGGGTGCTACATGTATGTATATACTGTATGGTTTATAGCAGGGTGCTACATGTATTTATATACTGTATTGTTTATAGCAGGGTGCTACATGTATGTATATACTGTATGGTTTATAGCAGGGTGCTACATGTATTTATATACTGTATGGTTTATAGCAGAGTGCTACATGTATTTATATACTGTATTGTTGATAGCAGGGTGCTACATGTATGTATATACTGTATTGTTTATAGCAGGGTGCTACATGTATTTATATACTGTATTGTTTATAGCAGGGTGCTACATGTATGTATATACTGTATTGTTTATAGCAGGGTGCTACATGTATGTATATACTGTATTGTTTATAGCAGGGTGCTACATGTATGTATATACTGTATTGTTTATAGCAGGGTGCTACATGTATTTATATACTGTATTGTTTATAGCAGGGTGCTACATGTATGTATATACTGTATGGTTTATAGCAGGGTGCTACATGTATGTATATACTGTATGGTTTATAGCAGGGTGCTACATGTATGTATATACTGTATGGTTTATAGCTGGGTGCTACATGTATTTATTTAGTGTATTGTTTATAGCAGGATGCTACATGTATTTATACTGTATGGTTTTTAGCAGGGTGCTACATGTATTTATATACTGTATTGTTTATAGCAGGGTGCTACATGTATTTATATACTGTATTGTTTATAGCAGGGTGCTACATGTATGTATATACTGTATTGTTTATAGCAAGGTGCTACATGTATTTATATACTGTATTGTTTATAGCAGGGTGCTACATGTATGTATATACTGTATTGTTTATAGCAGGGTGCTACATGTATGTATATACTGTATTGTTTATAGCAGGGTGCTACATGTACTGTATGTATATACTGTATTGTTTATAGCAGGGTGCTACATGTATTTATATACTGTATTGTTTATAGCAGGGTGCTACATGTATGTATATACTGTATTGTTTATAGCAGGGTGCTACATGTATTTATATACTGTATTGTTTATAGCAGGGTGCTACATGTATGTATATACTGTGTAACGGGTTTCCCCCCCCCAATCGCAGATACAGTGTGGGGTTGCAGGGAACATATAGTGTTACTCTGTGTTTGGTGCTATACCTGCTGGCTCACAGGAGGGCTGAGCTTCCGCCACGGGGAACCTGGGGTAATTATACTAGGGGTACTTACTTACAACGATGCAGCGCCTCCACCTGCGATGGCTCCAACTAGAGGGGGAGTGGTTCCTCGCAGGACAAACACAATAATCACATAGACAGCATGTATATTAACTAGTGACTTTACTAACATGCAATACGACACATCACATTCATAATAACCTGTGTCCCTCTCTCACGAGGAGATACTAACCGCGACGTCTCGCAGGACGCTTCCCCAACACCAGGTGATCCCACCCAGTGTCCAAAGAACCCCACCCAATGTCCCGCACTCTTGCAGAGAGAGTCAATGGGTGACTGCGCAGTCACTATTTACGCTAAGGGCCCGGTGGTGCACTTATGACTGTAGGTACCTGCCGAGCACTCCGGTGCTCGGGTCAGCAACACTTCACAAAGGATTAGTCGGGCGATGACTCCTGATCCTCCAACCGAACTCCTGGCACGCGGACCGCCAGGGCGGTCCCACTCTGGAATAGTCTCTGTGGACCCCAACGTGGGTCCGAACCGCTTCAGAGGAACAGCAGCCTCCGCTGTGTCCCTATCTAATCTAAGTGGCACGCGCTATACTATAGGCCGTCCCTATAGCACAGCATCCTTAGGTGGCTTTGGGGAAACTCCTAGGGGCCTACAGGGGTTAATGACCTGCCCCACTCCCCTAACTACCCAAGTCCCCTCAGCCTCACTAATACCTAACGAGTCCCAGCGCCTACAGCAGCAAGCTGTATCTCACTGGATGCTGCAGCCAACGTGCTGCGCAACAAGGTGCCTGCCTGTCAGACCTCACAGCACTGACAGCCGTGACTCTGACAAGGTAGCACTCTAACACTAAGGGCAGCGTCCCTATCTTGGGCCTCCCTCAGCACTTACCCACTAACCTAGTGTGGAGTGGGGGCCTACCTGGGGTGTGGGTACCTATAGGGTTGCAGGAGCTGCACTCGCTCCCTGCACCCTTCCTTCCCTCACAGCTCCCCTGCTCCAACTGACAATCCTGAGTGACAGGGTCCCTTAACCTAGGGCATTCCCTGGCAACACTCTCTCATGGGGTACTTCTGAGCTACCTCGGGCCCTGGGGGTGCTGGCCTAGTACAGGGAGTCCCTGACTCCTGTACCCTACCTCCTTCCCTGGGCTGCTCCGGTCTCTGACTGCCTAACGTGGCCTCAGCGCGCGAAATGTATCCACTTGCCTGCCTGGAGATCCTAAGCCCTATTGGCTCCCTGGCATCACGTGGGGCGCGCAGAGGCTCTTGGGATCTGTAGTCCCTGCTCAGAGCCTTCCCTGGTAGGCTAGGGCTTCGCGGGCTTTTCCTATGCTGTACTGCGCCTGCGCAAGCTATCTGCGGCTGCCTCAATCTTTCCCTGCCTAGCCTTGCCCTCGTGCGACTTCTCCCTGGCTCTAGAGGCTGTACTGCGCATGCGCGACCACTGCGCATGCGCGAATCACTGGGCAATGGCGGCGCCCTCTTCGCCAGCCGCCGGGACCCTAGCGACGCGACCTCGGCCTTAGCAACGGCCCGATCGCGTCCCCGGCAACCGGCCGCATGTGGGGAAAGACGCGCTGCTCCCTGCTCCAGCCCCCACCCTTGGAAACAGCCGTCGGGTCCGTCGGCACCCGCGACCGCGCTGCAGAAAAGGAGGGGGGTCTCCAGGAGCCACGGGAGCTCCAGGCTACAACTGTATTCACCGGGCTACGAAGAAACGGGAGTATTCACCGGGCTACGAAGAAACGGGAGTATTCACCGGCCTGCGAAGAAACGGGAGTATTCACAGGCCTGCGAAGAAACGGGAGTATTCACCGGGCTACGAAGAAACGGGAGTATTCACCAAGCTACAAAGAAACGGGAATATTCACCGGCCTGCGAAGAAACGGGAATATTCACAGGCCTGCGAAGAAACGGGAGTATTCACCGGCCTGCGAAGAAACGGGAGTATTCACCATCCTGCGAAGAAATGGGAGTATTCACAGGCCTGCGAAGAAACGGGAATATTCACCGGCCTGCGAAGAAACGGGAGTATTCACAGGCCTGCGAAGAAAAAGAAACGGGAGTATTCACCGGCCTGCGAAGAAACGGGAGTATTCACCGGCCTGCGAAGAAACGGGAGTATTCACAGGCCTGCGAAGAAACGGGAGTATTCACCGGCCTGCAAAGAAACGGGAGTATTCACCACCCTGCGAAGAAACGGAAGTATTCACCGGCCTGCGAAGAAACGGGAGTATTCACCGGGCTACGAAGAAACGGGAGTATTCACCATCCTGCGAAGAAACGGGAGTATTCACCGGGCTACGAAGAAGTGGGAGTATTCACAGGCCTCCGAAAAAACGGGAGTATTCACCGTCCTGCGAAGAAACGGGAGTATTCACCGGCCTGCGAAGAAACGGGAGTATTCACAGGCCTGCGAAGAAACGAGAATATTCACCGGCCTGCGAAGAAACGGGAGTATTCACAGGCCTGCGAAGAAACGGGAGTATTCACCGGCCTGCGAAGAAACGGGAGTATTCACCGTCCTGCGAAGAAACGGGAGTATTCACCGTCCTGCGAAGAAACGGGAGTATTCACCGGCCTGCGAAGAAACGGGAGTATTCACAGGCCTGCGAAGAAACGGGAGTATTCACAGGCCTGCGAAGAAACGGGAGTATTCACAGGCCTGCGAAGAAACGGGAGTATTCACCGGCCGGCGAAGAAACGGGAATATTCACCGGGCTACGAAGAAACGGTAGTATTCACCGTCCTGCGAAGAAACGGGAATATTCACCGTCCTGCGAAGAAACGGGAGTATTCACCGGCCTGCGAAGAAACGGGAGTATTCACCGGTCTGCGAAGAAACGGGAGTATTCACCGGGCTACGAAGAAACGGGAGTATTCACAGGCCGGCGAAGAAACGGGAGTATTCACAGGCCTGCGAAGAAACGGGAATATTCACCGGCCTGCGAAGAAACGGGAGTATTCACCGGCCTGCGAAGAAACGGGAGTATTCACCGGCCTGCGAAGAAACGGGAGTATTCACCGGGCTACGAAGAAACGGGAATATTCACCGGCCTGCGAAGAAACGGGAGTATTCACCGGCCTGCGAAGAAACGGGAGTATTCACAGGCCTGCGAAGAAACGGGAATATTCACCATCCTGCGAAGAAACGGGAATATTCACCGGCCTGCGAAGAAACGGGAGTATTCACCGGGCTACGAAGAAACGGGAATATTCACCGGCCTGCGAAGAAACAGGAGTATTCACCGTCCTGCGAAGAAACGGGAGTATTCACCGGCCTGCGAAGAAACGGGAGTATTCACCGGCCGGCGAAGAAACGGGAGTATTCACCATCCTGCGAAGAAACGGGAGTATTCACCGGCCTGCGAAGAAACGGGAGTATTCACAGGCCTGCGAAGAAACGGGAGTATTCACCATCCTGCGAAGAAACGGGAGTATTCACCGTCCTGCGAAGAAACGGGAGTATTCACCGTCCTGCGAAGAAACGGGAGTATTCACAGGCCTGCGAAGAAACGGGAGTATTCACCGGCCTGCGAAGAAACGGGAGTATTCACAGGCCGGCGAAGAAACGGGAGTATTCACAGGCCTGCGAAGAAACGGGAATATTCACCGGCCTGCGAAGACACGGGAGTATTCACCGTCCTGCGAAGAAACGGGAGTATTCACCGGCCTGCGAAGAAACGGGAGTATTCACCGGGCTATGAAGAAACGGGAATATTCACCGGCCTGCGAAGAAACGGGAGTATTCACCGGCCTGCGAAGAAACGGGAGTATTCACAGGCCTGCGAAGAAACGGGAATATTCACCATCCTGCGAAGAAACGGGAATATTCACCGGCCTGCGAAGAAACGGGAGTATTCACCGGGCTACAAAGAAACGGGAATATTCACCGGCCTGCGAAGAAACGGGAATATTCACCGGCCTGCGAAGAAACGGGAATATTCACCGGCCTGCGAAGAAACGGGAGTATTCATCGTCCTGCGAAGAAACGGGAGTATTCACCGGCCTGCAAAGAAACGGGAGTATTCACCGGCCTGCGAAGAAACGGGAGTTTTCACAGGCCTGCGAAGAAACGGGAGTATTCACCGGCCTGCGAAGAAATGGGAGTATTCACAGGCCGGCGAAGAAACGGGCGTATTCACAGGCCTGCGAAGAAACGGGAATATTCACCGGCCTGCGAAGAAACGGGAGTATTCACCGGCCTGCGAAGAAACGGGAGTATTCACCGGCCTGCGAAGAAACGGGAGTATTCACCGGGCTACGAAGAAACGGGAATATTCACCGGCCTGCGAAGAAACGGGAGTATTCACCGGCCTGCGAAGAAACGGGAGTATTCACAGGCCTGCGAAGAAACGGGAATATTCACCATCCTGCGAAGAAACGGGAATATTCACCGGCCTGCGAAGAAACGGGAGTATTCACCGGGCTACGAAGAAACGGGAATATTCACCGGCCTGCGAAGACACAGGAGTATTCACCGTCCTGCGAAGAAACGGGAGTATTCACCGGCCTGCGAAGAAACGGGAGTATTCACCGGCCTGCGAAGAAACGGGAATATTCACCGGCCTGCGAAGAAACGGGAATATTCACCGTCCTGCGAAGAAACGGGAGTATTCACCGTCCTGCGAAGAAACGGGAGTATTCACCGTCCTGCGAAGAAACGGGAGTATTCACCGGCCTGCGAAGAAATGGGAGTATTCACCGGCCTGCGAAGAAACGAGAGTATTCACCGGCCGGCGAAGAAACGGGAGTATTCATCGGCCTGCGAAGAAACGGGAGTATTCACAGGCCTGCGAAGAAACGGGAGTATTCACCGTCCTGCGAAGAAACGGGAGTATTCACCGGCCTGCGAAGAAACGGGAATATTCACCGGCCTGCGAAGAAACGGGAATATTCACCGGCCTGCGAAGAAACGGGAGTATTCACCGGCCTGCGAAGAAACGGGAGTATTCACAGGTCTGCGAAGAAACGGGAATATTCACCATCCTGCGAAGAAACGGAAGTATTCACCGGCCTGCGAAGAAACGGGAATATTCACCGGCCTGCGAAGAAACGGGAGTATTCACAGGCCTGCGAAGAAACGGGAATATTCACCGGCCTGCGAAGAAACGGGAGTATTCACAGGCCTGCGAAGAAACGGGAGTATTCACCGGCCGGCGAAGAAACGGGAATATTCACCGGGCTACGAAGAAACGGGAGTATTCACCGTCCTGCGAAGAAACGGGAATATTCACCGTCCTGCGAAGAAACGGGAGTATTCACCGTCCTGCGAAGAAACGGGAGTATTCACCGGCCTGCGAAGAAACGGGAATATTCACCGGGCTACGAAGAAACGGGAGTATTCACCGTCCTGCGAAGAAACGGGAGTATTCACCGGCCTGCGAAGAAACGGGAGTATTCACAGGCCTGCGAAGAAACGGGAGTATTCACCGGCCTGCGAAGAAACGGGAGTATTCACCGGCCTGCGAAGAAACGGGAGTATTCACCGTCCTGCAAAGAAACGGGAGTATTCACCGTCCTGCAAAGAAACGGGAGTATTCACCGGCCTGCGAAGAAATGGGAATATTCACCGTCCTGCGAAGAATCGGGAGTATTCACCGTCCTGCGAAGAAACGGGAGTATTCACCGGCCTGCGAAGAAACGGGAGTATTCACCGGCCTGCGAAGAAACGGGAATATTCACCGGCCTGCGAAGAAACGGGAGTATTCACCGGCCTGCGAAGAAACGGGAGTATTCACCGGCCTGCGAAGAAACGGGAATATTCACCGGCGTGCGAAGAAACGGGAGTATTCACCGGCCTGCGAAGAAACGGGAGTATTCACCGGGCTACGAAGAAACGGGAGTATTCACCGGCCTGCGAAGAAACGGGAGTATTCACCGGCCTGCGAAGAAACGGGAATATTCACCGGCCTGCGAAGAAACGGGAGTATTCACAGGCCTGCGAAGAAACGGGAGTATTCACCGGCCTGCAAAGAAACGGGAGTATTCACCGGCCTGCGAAGAAACGGGAGTATTCACAGGCCTGCGAAGAAACGGGAATATTCACAGGCCTGCGAAGAAACAGGAGTATTCACCGGCCTGCGAAGAAACTGGAGTATTCACCGGCCTGCGAAGAAACGGGAGTATTCACCGGCCGGCGAAGAAACGGGAGTATTCACCGGCCGGCGAAGAAACGGGAGTATTCACCGGCCTGCGAAGAAACGGGAGTATTCACCGGCCTGAGAAGAAACGGGAGTATTCACAGGCCTGCGAAGAAACGGGAGTATTCACCGGCCTGCGAAGAAACGGGAGTATTCACCGGCCTGAGAAGAAACGGGAGTATTCACCGGGCTACGAAGAAACGGGAATATTCACCGGCCTGCGAAGAAACGGGAGTATTCACCGGCCTGCGAAGAAACGGGAGTATTCACAGGCCTGCGAAGAAACGGGAATATTCACCATCCTGCGAAGAAACGGGAATATTCACCGGCCTGCGAAGAAACGGAAGTATTAACCGGGCTACGAAGAAACGGGAATATTCACCATCCTGCGAAGAAACGGGAGTATTCACAGGCCTGCAAAGAAACGGGAGTATTCACCGGCCTGCGAAGAAACGGGAGTATTCACAGGCCTGCGAAGAAACGGGAATATTCACCATCCTGCGAAGAAACGGGAATATTCACCGGCCTGCGAAGAAACGGGAGTATTCACCGGCCTGCGAAGAAACGGGAGTATTCACAGGCCTGCGAAGAAACGGGAGTATTCACAGGCCTGCGAAGAAACGGGAGTATTCACCGGCCGGCGAAGAAACGGGAATATTCACCGGGCTACGAAGAAACGGGAGTATTCACCGTCCTGCGAAGAAACGGGAATATTCACCGTCCTGCGAAGAAACGGGAGTATTCACCGGCCTGCGAAGAAACGGGAATATTCACCGGGCTACGAAGAAACGGGAGTATTCACCGTCCTGCGAAGAAACGGGAGTATTCACCGGCCTGCGAAGAAACGGGAGTATTCACAGGCCTGCGAAGAAACGGGAGTATTCACCGGCCTGCGAAGAAACGGGAGTATTCACCGGCCTGCGAAGAAACGGGAGTATTCACCGTCCTGCGAAGAAACGGGAGTATTCACTGGCCTGCGAAGAAACGGGAATATTCACCATCCTGCGAAGAAACGGGAATATTCACCGGCCTGCGAAGAAACGGGAGTATTCACCGGCCTGCGAAGAAACGGGAGTATTCACCGGCCTGCGAAGAAACGGGAGTATTCACCGGCCTGCGAAGAAACGGGAATATTCACCGGCGTGCGAAGAAACGGGAGTATTCACCGGCCTGCGAAGAAACGGGAGTATTCACCGGGCTACGAAGAAACGGGAGTATTCACCGGCCTGCGAAGAAACGGGAGTATTCACCGGCCTGCGAAGAAACGGGAATATTCACCGGCCTGCGAAGAAACGGGAGTATTCACAGGCCTGCGAAGAAACGGGAGTATTCACCGGCCTGCAAAGAAACGGGAGTATTCACCGGCCTGCGAAGAAACGGGAGTATTCACAGGCCTGCGAAGAAACGGGAATATTCACAGGCCTGCGAAGAAACGGGAGTATTCACCGGCCTGCGAAGAAACTGGAGTATTCACCGGCCTGCGAAGAAACGGGAGTATTCACCGGCCGGCGAAGAAACGGGAGTATTCACCGGCCGGCGAAGAAACGGGAGTATTCACCGGCCTGCGAAGAAACGGGAGTATTCACCGGCCTGAGAAGAAACGGGAGTATTCACAGGCCTGCGAAGAAACGGGAGTATTCACCGGCCTGCGAAGAAACGGGAGTATTCACCGGCCTGAGAAGAAACGGGAGTATTCACCGTCCTGCAAAGAAACGGGAGTATTCACCGGGCTACGAAGAAACGGGAATATTCACCGGCCTGCAAAGAAACGGGAGTATTCACCGTCCTGCAAAGAAACGGGAGTATTCACCGGCCTGCGAAGAAATGGGAATATTCACCGTCCTGCGAAGAATCGGGAGTATTCACCGTCCTGCGAAGAAACGGGAGTATTCACTGGCCTGCGAAGAAACGGGAGTCTTCACAGGCCGGCGAAGAAACGGGAGTATTCACCGGCCTGCGAAGAAACGGGAATATTCACCATCCTGCGAAGAAACGGGAATATTCACCGGCCTGCGAAGAAACGGGAGTATTCACCGGCCTGCGAAGAAACGGGAGTATTCACCGGCCTGCGAAGAAACGGGAGTATTCACCGGCCTGCGAAGAAACGGGAATATTCACCGGCGTGCGAAGAAACGGGAGTATTCACCGGCCTGCGAAGAAACGGGAGTATTCACCGGGCTACGAAGAAACGGGAGTATTCACCGGCCTGCGAAGAAACGGGAGTATTCACCGGCCTGCGAAGAAACGGGAATATTCACCGGCCTGCGAAGAAACGGGAGTATTCACAGGCCTGCGAAGAAACGGGAGTATTCACCGGCCTGCAAAGAAACGGGAGTATTCACCGGCCTGCGAAGAAACGGGAGTATTCACAGGCCTGCGAAGAAACGGGAATATTCACAGGCCTGCGAAGAAACGGGAGTATTCACCGGCCTGCGAAGAAACTGGAGTATTCACCGGCCTGCGAAGAAACGGGAGTATTCACCGGCCGGCGAAGAAACGGGAGTATTCACCGGCCGGCGAAGAAACGGGAGTATTCACCGGCCTGCGAAGAAACGGGAGTATTCACCGGCCTGAGAAGAAACGGGAGTATTCACAGGCCTGCGAAGAAACGGGAGTATTCACCGGCCTGCAAAGAAACGGGAGTATTCACCGGCCTGAGAAGAAACGGGAGTATTCACCGTCCTGCAAAGAAACGGGAGTATTCACCGGGCTACGAAGAAACGGGAATATTCACCGGCCTGCGAAGAAACGGGAGTATTCACCGGCCTGCGAAGAAACGGGAGTATTCACAGGCCTGCGAAGAAACGGGAATATTCACCACCCTGCGAAGAAACGGGAATATTCACCGGCCTGCGAAGAAACGGGAGTATTCACAGACCTGCGAAGAAACGGGAAAATTCACCATCCTGCGAAGAAACGGAAATATTCACCGGCCTGCGAAGAAACGGGAGTATTCACCGGCCTGCGAAGAAACGGGAGTATTCACCGGCCTGCGAAGAAACGGGAGTATTCACCGGCCTGCGAAGAAACGGGAGTATTCACCGGCCTGCGGAGAAACGGGAATATTCACCGGCCTGCGAAGAAACGGGAGTATTCACAGGTCTGCGAAGAAACGGGAATATTCACCGGCCTGCGAAGAAACGGGAGTATTCACAGGCCTGCGAAGAAACGGGAAAATTCACCATCCTGCGAAGAAACGGGAATATTCACCGGCCTGCGAAGAAACGGGAGTATTCACCGGCCTGCGAAGAAACGGGAGTATTCACCGGCCTGCGAAGAAACGGGAGTATTCACCGGCCTGCGAAGAAACGGGAGTATTCACCGGCCTGCGAAGAAACGGGAATATTCACCGGCGTGCGAAGAAATGGGAGTATTCACCGGCCTGCGAAGAAACGGGAGTATTCACCGGGTTACGAAGAAACGGGAATATTCACCATCCTGCGAAGAAACGGGAGTATTCACAGACCTGCGAAGAAACGGGAGTATTCACCGGCCTGCGAAGAAACGGGAATATTCACCGGCGTGCGAAGAAATGGGAGTATTCACCGGCCTGCGAAGAAACGGGAGTATTCACCGGGTTACGAAGAAACGGGAATATTCACCATCCTGCGAAGAAACGGGAGTATTCACCATCCTGCGAAGAAACGGGAGTATTCACCGGCCTGCGAAGAAACGGGAGTATTCACAGACCTGCGAAAAAACGGGAATATTCACCGGCCTGCGAAGAAACGGGAGTATTCACCGGCCTGCGAAGAAACGGGAGTATTCACCGTCCTGCGAAGAAACGGGAGTATTCACAGGCCTGCGAAGAAACGGGAATATTCACCGGCGTGCGAAGAAACGGGAGTATTCACCGGCCTGCGAAGAAACGGGAGTATTCACCGGGCTACGAAGAAACGGGAGTATTCACCGGCCTGCGAAGAAACGGGAGTATTCACCGGCCTGCGAAGAAACGGGAATATTCACCGGCCTGCGAAGAAACGGGAGTATTCACAGGCCTGCGAAGAAACGGGAGTATTCACCGGCCTGCAAAGAAACGGGAGTATTCACCGGCCTGCGAAGAAACGGGAGTATTCACAGGCCTGCGAAGAAACGGGAATATTCACAGGCCTGCGAAGAAACAGGAGTATTCACCGGCCTGCGAAGAAACTGGAGTATTCACCGGCCTGCGAAGAAACGGGAGTATTCACCGGCCGGCGAAGAAACGGGAGTATTCACCGGCCGGCGAAGAAACGGGAGTATTCACCGGCCTGCGAAGAAACGGGAGTATTCACCGGCCTGAGAAGAAACGGGAGTATTCACAGGCCTGCGAAGAAACGGGAGTATTCACCGGCCTGCGAAGAAACGGGAGTATTCACCGGCCTGAGAAGAAACGGGAGTATTCACCGTCCTGCAAAGAAACGGGAGTATTCACCGGGCTACGAAGAAACGGGAATATTCACCGGCCTGCAAAGAAACGGGAGTATTCACCGTCCTGCAAAGAAACGGGAGTATTCACCGGCCTGCGAAGAAATGGGAATATTCACCGTCCTGCGAAGAATCGGGAGTATTCACCGTCCTGCGAAGAAACGGGAGTATTCACTGGCCTGCGAAGAAACGGGAGTCTTCACAGGCCGGCGAAGAAACGGGAGTATTCACCGGCCTGCGAAGAAACGGGAATATTCACCATCCTGCGAAGAAACGGGAATATTCACCGGCCTGCGAAGAAACGGGAGTATTCACCGGCCTGCGAAGAAACGGGAGTATTCACCGGGCTACGAAGAAACGGGAATATTCACCGGCCTGCGAAGAAACGGGAGTATTCACCGGCCTGCGAAGAAACGGGAGTATTCACAGGCCTGCGAAGAAACGGGAATATTCACCACCCTGCGAAGAAACGGGAATATTCACCGGCCTGCGAAGAAACGGGAGTATTCACAGACCTGCGAAGAAACGGGAAAATTCACCATCCTGCGAAGAAACGGAAATATTCACCGGCCTGCGAAGAAACGGGAGTATTCACCGGCCTGCGAAGAAACGGGAGTATTCACCGGCCTGCGAAGAAACGGGAGTATTCACCGGCCTGCGAAGAAACGGGAGTATTCACCGGCCTGCGGAGAAACGGGAATATTCACCGGCCTGCGAAGAAACGGGAGTATTCACAGGTCTGCGAAGAAACGGGAATATTCACCGGCCTGCGAAGAAACGGGAGTATTCACAGGCCTGCGAAGAAACGGGAAAATTCACCATCCTGCGAAGAAACGGGAATATTCACCGGCCTGCGAAGAAACGGGAGTATTCACCGGCCTGCGAAGAAACGGGAGTATTCACCGGCCTGCGAAGAAACGGGAGTATTCACCGGCCTGCGAAGAAACGGGAGTATTCACCGGCCTGCGAAGAAACGGGAATATTCACCGGCGTGCGAAGAAATGGGAGTATTCACCGGCCTGCGAAGAAACGGGAGTATTCACCGGGTTACGAAGAAACGGGAATATTCACCATCCTGCGAAGAAACGGGAGTATTCACAGACCTGCGAAGAAACGGGAGTATTCACCGGCCTGCGAAGAAACGGGAATATTCACCGGCGTGCGAAGAAATGGGAGTATTCACCGGCCTGCGAAGAAACGGGAGTATTCACCGGGTTACGAAGAAACGGGAATATTCACCATCCTGCGAAGAAACGGGAGTATTCACCATCCTGCGAAGAAACGGGAGTATTCACCGGCCTGCGAAGAAACGGGAGTATTCACAGACCTGCGAAAAAACGGGAATATTCACCGGCCTGCGAAGAAAAGGGAGTATTCACCGGCCTGCGAAGAAACGGGAGTATTCACCGTCCTGCGAAGAAACGGGAGTATTCACAGGCCTGCGAAGAAACGGGAATATTCACCGGCGTGCGAAGAAACGGGAGTATTCACCGGCCTGCGAAGAAACGGGAGTATTCACCGGGCTACGAAGAAACGGGAGTATTCACCGGCCTGCGAAGAAACGGGAGTATTCACCGGCCTGCGAAGAAACGGGAATATTCACCGGCCTGCGAAGAAACGGGAGTATTCACAGGCCTGCGAAGAAACGGGAGTATTCACCGGCCTGCAAAGAAACGGGAGTATTCACCGGCCTGCGAAGAAACGGGAGTATTCACAGGCCTGCGAAGAAACGGGAATATTCACAGGCCTGCGAAGAAACAGGAGTATTCACCGGCCTGCGAAGAAACTGGAGTATTCACCGGCCTGCGAAGAAACGGGAGTATTCACCGGCCGGCGAAGAAACGGGAGTATTCACCGGCCGGCGAAGAAACGGGAGTATTCACCGGCCTGCGAAGAAACGGGAGTATTCACCGGCCTGAGAAGAAACGGGAGTATTCACAGGCCTGCGAAGAAACGGGAGTATTCACCGGCCTGCGAAGAAACGGGAGTATTCACCGGCCTGAGAAGAAACGGGAGTATTCACCGTCCTGCAAAGAAACGGGAGTATTCACCGGGCTACGAAGAAACGGGAATATTCACCGGCCTGCAAAGAAACGGGAGTATTCACCGTCCTGCAAAGAAACGGGAGTATTCACCGGCCTGCGAAGAAATGGGAATATTCACCGTCCTGCGAAGAATCGGGAGTATTCACCGTCCTGCGAAGAAACGGGAGTATTCACTGGCCTGCGAAGAAACGGGAGTCTTCACAGGCCGGCGAAGAAACGGGAGTATTCACCGGCCTGCGAAGAAACGGGAATATTCACCATCCTGCGAAGAAACGGGAATATTCACCGGCCTGCGAAGAAACGGGAGTATTCACCGGCCTGCGAAGAAACGGGAGTATTCACCGGCCTGCGAAGAAACGGGAGTATTCACCGGCCTGCGAAGAAACGGGAATATTCACCGGCGTGCGAAGAAACGGGAGTATTCACCGGCCTGCGAAGAAACGGGAGTATTCACCGGGCTACGAAGAAACGGGAGTATTCACCGGCCTGCGAAGAAACGGGAGTATTCACCGGCCTGCGAAGAAACGGGAATATTCACCGGCCTGCGAAGAAACGGGAGTATTCACAGGCCTGCGAAGAAACGGGAGTATTCACCGGCCTGCAAAGAAACGGGAGTATTCACCGGCCTGCGAAGAAACGGGAGTATTCACAGGCCTGCGAAGAAACGGGAATATTCACAGGCCTGCGAAGAAACGGGAGTATTCACCGGCCTGCGAAGAAACTGGAGTATTCACCGGCCTGCGAAGAAACGGGAGTATTCACCGGCCGGCGAAGAAACGGGAGTATTCACCGGCCGGCGAAGAAACGGGAGTATTCACCGGCCTGCGAAGAAACGGGAGTATTCACCGGCCTGAGAAGAAACGGGAGTATTCACAGGCCTGCGAAGAAACGGGAGTATTCACCGGCCTGCAAAGAAACGGGAGTATTCACCGGCCTGAGAAGAAACGGGAGTATTCACCGTCCTGCAAAGAAACGGGAGTATTCACCGGGCTACGAAGAAACGGGAATATTCACCGGCCTGCGAAGAAACGGGAGTATTCACCGGCCTGCGAAGAAACGGGAGTATTCACAGGCCTGCGAAGAAACGGGAATATTCACCACCCTGCGAAGAAACGGGAATATTCACCGGCCTGCGAAGAAACTGGAGTATTCACAGACCTGCGAAGAAACGGGAAAATTCACCATCCTGCGAAGAAACGGAAATATTCACCGGCCTGCGAAGAAACGGGAGTATTCACCGGCCTGCGAAGAAACGGGAGTATTCACCGGCCTGCGAAGAAACGGGAGTATTCACCGGCCTGCGAAGAAACGGGAGTATTCACCGGCCTGCGGAGAAACGGGAATATTCACCGGCCTGCGAAGAAACGGGAGTATTCACAGGTCTGCGAAGAAACGGGAATATTCACCGGCCTGCGAAGAAACGGGAGTATTCACAGGCCTGCGAAGAAACGGGAAAATTCACCATCCTGCGAAGAAACGGGAATATTCACCGGCCTGCGAAGAAACGGGAGTATTCACCGGCCTGCGAAGAAACGGGAGTATTCACCGGCCTGCGAAGAAACGGGAGTATTCACCGGCCTGCGAAGAAACGGGAGTATTCACCGGCCTGCGAAGAAACGGGAATATTCACCGGCGTGCGAAGAAATGGGAGTATTCACCGGCCTGCGAAGAAACGGGAGTATTCACCGGGTTACGAAGAAACGGGAATATTCACCATCCTGCGAAGAAACGGGAGTATTCACAGACCTGCGAAGAAACGGGAGTATTCACCGGCCTGCGAAGAAACGGGAATATTCACCGGCGTGCGAAGAAATGGGAGTATTCACCGGCCTGCGAAGAAACGGGAGTATTCACCGGGTTACGAAGAAACGGGAATATTCACCATCCTGCGAAGAAACGGGAGTATTCACCATCCTGCGAAGAAACGGGAGTATTCACCGGCCTGCGAAGAAACGGGAGTATTCACAGACCTGCGAAAAAACGGGAATATTCACCGGCCTGCGAAGAAACGGGAGTATTCACCGGCCTGCGAAGAAACGGGAGTATTCACCGTCCTGCGAAGAAACGGGAGTATTCACAGGCCTGCGAAGAAACGGGAGTATTCACAGGTCTGCGAAGAAACGGGAATATTCACCGGCCTGCGAAGAAACGGGAGTATTCACCGGGCTACGAAGAAACGGGAATATTCACCGGCCTGCGAAGAAACGGGAGTATTCACCGTCCTGCGAAGAAACGGGAGTATTCACCGGCCTGCGAAGAAACGGGAGTATTCACAGGCCTGCGAAGAAACGGGAAAATTCACCATCCTGCGAAGAAACGGGAATATTCACCGGCCTGCGAAGAAACGGGAATATTCACCGGGCTACGAAGAAACGGGAGTATTCACCGGCCTGCGAAGAAACGGGAGTATTCACCGGCCTGCGAAGAAACGGGAAAATTCACCATCCTGCGAAGAAACGGGAATATTCACCGGCCTGCGAAGAAACGGGAGTATTCACCGGCCTGCGAAGAAACGGGAGTATTCACAGACCTGCGAAAAAACGGGAAAATTCACCATCCTGCGAAGAAACGGGAATATTCACCGGCCTGCGAAGAAACGGGAATATTCACCGGGCTACGAAGAAACGGGAGTATTCACCGGCCTGCGAAGAAACGGGAGTATTCACCGGCCTGCGAAGAAACGGGAAAATTCACCATCCTGCGAAGAAACGGGAATATTCACCGGCCTGCGAAGAAACGGGAGTATTCACCGGCCTGCGAAGAAACGGGAATATTCACCGGCGTGCGAAGAAATGGGAGTATTCACCGGCCTGCGAAGAAACGGGAGTATTCACCGGGTTACGAAGAAACGGGAATATTCACCGGCCTGCGAAGAAACGGGAGTATTCACAGACCTGCGAAGAAACGGGAGTATTCACCGGCCTGCAAAGAAACGGGAGTATTCACCGGCCTGCGAAGAAACGGGAATATTCACCGGCCGGCGAAGAAACGGGAATATTCACCGGCCTGCGAAGAAACAGGAGTATTCACCGGCCTGCGAAGAAACGGGAGTATTCACCATCCTGCGAAGAAACGAGAGTATTCACCGTCCTGCGAAGAAACGGGAGTATTCACCGGCCTGCGAAGAAACGGGAATATTCACCGGCCTGCGAAGAAACGGGAGTATTCACCGGCCTGCGAAGAAACGGGAGTATTCACAGGCCTGCGAAGAAACGGGAGTATTCACCGGCCTGCGAAGAAACGGGAGTATTCACCGGCCGGCGAAGAAACGGGAGTATTCACCGGCCTGCGAAGAAACGGGAGTATTCACCATCCTGCGAAGAAACGGGAGTATTCACCGTCCTGCGAAGAAACGGGAGTATTCACCGGCCTGCGAAGAAACGGGAGTATTCACCGGCCTGCGAAGAAACGGGAGTATTCACAGGCCTGCGAAGAAACGGGAATATTTGCGACAAAAACTATCGCCCATTTCTAGCAACAAAACCCTTTTAAATTGCGTTTACTTTTATTACCACTAGGTGGAAGCACCGAGCCACTGAAGCACTAATTTAGAACAAAGCGACTGAAATCCTTCCCACCGCGGAGTTGCAGTTTGGTGTCTGTGTGTGCATGTTAGTGTGATGCAGGACATGCGGTGTCAGGATTCTTTGTGTGCATGTTAGTGTGATGCAGGTCATGTGGTGTCAGGATTCTGTGTGTGCATGTTAGTGTGATGCAGGTTATGCGGTGTCAGGATTCTGTGTGTGCATGTTAGTGTGATGCAGGACATGCGTTTCAGGATTATGTGTGTGCATGTTAGTGTGATGCAGGTCATGCGGTTTCAGGATTCTGTTTGTGCATGTTAGTGTGATGCAGGTCATGCGGTTTCAGGATTCTGTGTGTGCATGTTAGTGTGATGCAGGTCATGTGGTGTCAGGATTCTGTGTGTGCATGTTAGTGTGATGCAGGTCATGTGGTGTCAGGATTCTGTGTGTGCATGTTAGTGTGATGCAGGTCATGTGGTGTCAGGATTCTGCGTGTGCATGTTAGTGTGATGCAGGTCATGTAGTGTCAGGATTCTGTGTGTGCATGTTAGTGTGATGCAGGACATGCGTTTCAGGATTATGTGTGTGCATGTTAGTGTGATGCAGGTTATGCGGTGTCAGGATTCTGTGTGTGCATGTTAGTGTGATGCAGGTCATGTGGTGTCAGGATTCTGTGTGTGCATGTTAGTGTGATGCAGGTCATGCGGTGTCAGGATTCTGTGTGTGCATGTTAGTGTGATGCAGGTCATGTGGTGTCAGGATTCTGTGTGTGCATGTTAGTGTGATGCAGGTCATGTGGTGTCAGGATTCTGTGTGTGCATGTTAGTGTGATGCAGGTCACGTGGTGTCAGGATTCTGTGTGTGCATGTTAGTGTGATGCAGGTCATGTGGTGTCAGGATTCTGTGTGTGCATGTTAGTGTGATGCAGGTCATGCGGTGTCAGGATTCTGTGTGTGCATGTTAGTGTGATGCAGGCCATGCGGTGTCAGGATTCTGTGTGTGCATGTTAGTGTGATGTAGGTCATGCGGTGTCAGGATTCTGTGTGTGCATGTTAGTGTGATGCAGGTCATGCGGTGTCAGGATTCTGCGTGTGCATGTTAGTGTGATGCAGGTCATGTGGTGTCAGGATTCTGTGTGTGCATGTTAGTGTGATGCAGGTCATGTGGTGTCAGGATTCTGTGTGTGCATGTTAGTGTGATGCAGGTCATGTGGTGTCAGGATTCTGTGTGTGCATGTTAGTGTGATGCAGGTCATGTGGTGTCAGGATTCTGTGTGTGCATGTTAGTGTGATGCAGGTCATGCGGTTTCAGGATTCTCTGCGGTAGTTTTATATCTGTGCATAAACCAAGTCTATATTTTACATGCAAACATTAGCGCTCCCCTCTTGCCCGCAAGCGCCAACCCAGCTTCCCCCACGCGCGCGCGCCAAACCAGCTTCCCCCACGCACGCGCCAACCCAGCTTCCCCCACGCACGCGCCAAACCAGCTTCCCCCACGCACGCGCCAACCCTGCTTCCCCCACGCGCCCGCCAACCCAGCTTCCCCCACGCGCCCGCCAAACCAGCTTCCCCCACGTGCCCGCCAAACCAGCTTCCCCCACGCGCCCGCCAACCCAGCTTCCCCCACGCGCCCGCCAACCCAGCTTCCCCCACACGCCCGCCAACCCAGCTTCTTCCACGCGCCCGCCAACCCAGCCTCTTCCACGCGCCCACCAACCCAGCTTCTTCCACGTGCCCGCCAACCCAGCTTCCCCCACGCGCCCGCCAACCCAGCTTCCCCCACGCGCTCGCCAACCCAGCTTCCCCCACGCGCTCGCCAACCCAGCTTCCCCCACGCGCTCGCCAACCCAGCTTCCCCCACGCGCTCGCCAACCCAGCTTCCCCTGCGCACCCGCCAACATAGCTTCCCCCACTTCCCCCAACCCAGCTTCCCCTGCGCGCGCGCGCCAACCCAGCTTCCCCTGCGCACCCGCCAACCCAGCTTCCCCTGCGCACCCGCCAACATAGCTTCCCCCACTTCCCCCAACCCAGCTTCCCCTGCGCACCCGCCAACATAGCTTCCCCCACTTCCCCCAACCCAGCTTCCCCCACGCGCTCGCCAACCCAGCTTCCCCTGCGCACCCGCCAACATAGCTTCCCCCACTTCCCCCAACCCAGCTTCCCCTGCGCGCGCGCCAACCCAGCTTCCCCTGCGCACCCGCCAACCCAGCTTCCCCTGCGCACCCGCCAACATAGCTTCCCCCACTTCCCCCAACCCAGCTTCCCCTGCGCACCCGCCAACATAGCTTCCCCCACTTCCCCCAACCCAGCTTCCCCTGCGCGCGCGCCAACCCAGCTTCCCCTGCGCACCCGCCAACATAGCTTCCCCCAACCCAGCTTCCCCTGCGCACCCGCCAACATAGCTTCCCCCGCTTCCCCCAACCCAGCTTCCCCTGAGCACCAGCGAACATAGCTTCCTCCGCGCCCACCAACCCAGCTTCCCCCGCACGCCCGCCTCCAGCCCTGGGCAGCAGCCGCGGAATTAGCCCACCCGTCTGGCCGCCCCCCAACCGCCCACCCCTGCGCCCAGTCACCCACCCAGGCAGTTAGTCACCCACCCACATCAGTCAGGCACACTGATGTACACACAGTGCAAACACGATAACACACTGATACACTAACACACACACTGATGTACACACAGTGCAAACACGATAACACACTGATACACTAACACACACACTGATGTACACACAGTGCAAACACAATAGGACACTGATACACTAACAGGCACATTGATGTACACACTCATTAACCCAGTGTTTTCCAAACCTCTCCTGGTGAGCTGTGGCCACACCAGGCTTTGGGAATAACCCATGCGCTTGTAGCCAGGTGAATGCACTTTCTTTCTTTGCACACTAATAGGATGTTCGGTGGTTGTCTCAGAAACCTGCTGTGGCCGCGGGGTCACAAGGAGCGGTGTGGGAAACACTGCATTAGCCCCCAAGCTGCCCTATGACGTACACAAAATGTCACAAGGGCCGGCGCGGGGTCAATAGAAGATTTAGGGCATGTTGTGTGACTTGTGCTTGTTTTATAGGAGGAGCGGGGAACCGGATCATAACCGAAGTGGAGGGGAGTCCTCTTCTGCTCGCATTGCTGGGGTCTCGCCTTCAACCATCGAATTGCAACCCCCCCAAACTTCAGAGAGCAAAAGTATTAACACACCAACAGGAACACAGACCCATTAACACACAGATACTGATACACATACAAAGGCATTGAACACAAACACACATGTACAATATAGAATATCGATGATGCACATAACAAGTAGACACTACTAAAGCTATGTAACTGGCATCATTTGGCGTGTAGTACGTATCACAGAGAGTAATGAATAAATACATCACCCAGGACCATATCAAAGACAAACGCCGCAGGTGTGCACCGAACTGAGGCATACCGCACCGCGCCGGCAAGTAATATCAAAGTGATTGTATTAGAGTTCACATAATCCAACGTTTCGGTCCCCTCAAAAGACCTTCATCAGGGCCGTGATATTCACAGATCTGCACCAAACCCCACATTGTCATATCCTGCCGACATCGTGAAATGGGTGATAAGCCCCCGACTGATACAGCTGTTCCCAGCGGCGGGACTACCGTATGTGCGGCCAGTTCATCTACACCAGGACCCACCACCTTCAGGGGCCCACCACCTTCAGGGAACCATGCTTCACAGGCTGCAACGCTGTTCCGGAGCCTATGTTGGTAGATGGAGCAATGTCCTTACCGGGCGCCAGAGGGAGTCCATCCAGGAGCCTAGTTCTGCAACTGGCAGTACCTGAGGAAAAATGATCCGCTAATATTGACACTTTTCACTTGTTTACCAGCTTTTAAAGACCCTTTCCATAATAATTAAAAAAAAACCTCTTCCATAAATTATATATATATATATATATATATATATATATATATATATATATATAGTTAAGTTATGGTGAGTAAAAAAAGTGACAAAAACCCTCCACAGGAAAGCAAATATGCAAATACAACTGTATCCTCATCTGCATGTCTTAGGCAGGTCTGCAACCCCGCCTTTCCCCATTATCACCCAGCATACAGCACTTCCACTGCAGCAAGGGATTCTGGGAAATGACATGCAAATGAGCACACAGTGTCACTTTTTGCCTCAATAACCATTTTTAACATGGTTCCCTATAGGCTTAAGCTTGCTGCATGGTCACAGCTTAACCCTGGCTGTGCTCAAAGCTGTGACCATGCAGCAAGCTTAAGCCTATAGGGAACCATGTTAAAAATGGTTATTGAGGCAAAAAGTGACACTGTGTGCTCATTTGCATGTCATTTCCCAGAATCCCTTGCTGCAGTGGAAGTGCTGTATGCTGGGTGATAATGGGGAAAGGTGGGGTTGCAGACCTGCCTAAGACATGCAGATGAGCATACAGCTATATTTGCATATATATATATATATATATATACTTGTTTTTTTTTCTCGCCTTCCTCTGGATTAATTTACTGTAAGTACGGGTACAGGATAAAGTATCTGATGTCTAAATTTAGCATAGGTTGAACTTGATGGACGCATGTCTTTTTTTCAACCACATCTACAATGTAACTATGTAGCTATGTATCAAAGTACCTATGTAACGTATATGAGAATGACAAACTGCAGATCTGGAAACGTGCATTGCGCATTGCGACCTGGGTAAGTAATGTCATGTTTCTGCAAGATGCTGCCGCAGAGACCCGCAGTGACGTCACTCTTCCTGGTGACTTTTGTAGGCGTCTGCAGACTTTTATGACTAATAGGATTTATTTATTAAGTCCCATTTGCTGCAGGAGGAACCTGAAACACAGAGAAACACCTTCAAGGCGCCTCCGACAATGAGTGGGAAAGTGCGCTGGGATGTGTAATGTGAACCTCAGACTGGACGGACCGGTTCTGCTGGCTGCGGGCGATCCGCTTTCTCTTATCTGCTGTCTGCGGGATGTTGAGGCAGCGTTTCGGATCTGGAGCACCTCCCACCACCAATTGATATGCAGCAATGTAGACATGTACTAAGTAGAGATGTGAGGACAGGTCTCGGTGCACCTTGCACAAGTTCACGTGAAAATCACAAATGGGTGCAAATCTTGGACGGAAGGCTGTGTGTTGATTCAGATCTAAGAACATCTGTTTATTTATGCAAAATGCGCCAATATTTGCCAGTATATTTTCCGGGTCTTTTAAATGAAATATTTGCCAGAGTTGGTGCGTCAGATAGGATCGGCAATTTCTGGTAAATGTTTATACAGAGGTAGTAAGACTTTCACTCCCTGTGGCCGCGAGAAGCCAATTATTTACGTATTGCGTGCGGTGACCGGGACTGAACTGTTGTGGTGTACGCTCAAGTGCCAAAACTCATTTTTGTTTTATAAAACAAATATTTTTGTAAATAAGAATGGTAACATTCTTACAGATTACTGCGCCCGCGTGCGCACAGACACACGTCGGAAAAAACGGGACCCCTTTTATTTTTCATTATATTGTAGAAAAATCACTACATTTTCATGACAATGTGAGCAATTACAGGTCTGTCACAGTAGATTATTATATTTAAGAACTATTTGATAATTTAATAAATATTCTTGGGGAAATGGTGTTTAGTGAAGAAGATGAGCACGTTATAAAGAGCTTGAGACCCAGCAAGGTTTATGGTCCAAAACGCTTCCACAGAATATTTCCTGATAAAGGATGGTCATTCAGGAGTGGGAGCAGCTGGATCAGCGCGTTATCGATTATACAATCGGGCCGCGGCGTTTTTGTCTTCGGGCGCACGTTTCAGCAGAAGGAGGGGATGTTGAACACACACATTGAACATACTTTATAGTAATCTTAGTGTTTAAGATTAGATTCCAACAGTTTAACACATTTACGAGATACAAAGGAAAAACTCCTATTTCTTGTTGAATGAACACCACCCTCCCTCAGAGTAGCTGGGACTTGTTCACATAATACAGTGACATCAATGTAGTTAATTTCCTTCATTGTGCTTGTGACACAGTGTTAAACTACATAACCGGCCTACAATTGTGCACATTATCACAGGGATTGAGCAAGAAATATATAAAATATGAAGAAAAACTAAAAGGGTCCTTTTTTTACCAGAACACAGGTGGGTGGTGTATATATACACATATACACATATGTAGCTATGGCATTTTTGTCTATGGGGTGGGTGAGAAACTCCCAATAATGTAAGGGCCAAAACTCTAATTATATAAATCAATCCTATTTTGAACTGTGCTGGTCTTTTTTCTACATTTATGCTTCCTGAACAGAAAAGGGGAGATCCTTTTAAAAAATAAATTTAAAAAAAGTGCATTTGAAGCAGAAACCTTTGAGGTTATGCAAGCTCTGTACAACACCATCTAATCTATGAAGAACCCTAATAGGTATCACAACCTATAGACTTAAAAAGGTAAGTATTGCACAGTATCACCCCCTCCACCTATTAATGATTAGAGGACAGGTCACCCCAACAGGTGACGGAAGAATGAAAGCCTCACCAGCCTTATACAGAGGAACATTCTTGGTTTGGGAATGGGCCAAGTGAACTGAACGAGCTCACCACTTCGTTTTGCAAGAAGTTGCTTTATTTTGCCTCCTACCTTTTTTTTTGCTTTCCACATTAAGCAGTGTTGCAAAATAAAATGACACATCCAATGCGTTTGCCCGGAAACTGTGTGGCTATCGCTGAGGAAAAGGTTTCAATCATACAATTGTTGTGCTTGGCAGGAGCAGTTATTTCTATGGAAGGACCGCGAGTTTGGAGCTGGAGAATATGACATCATGTAAAGTCATAAACCATCGAGCGGATGGCTTGCTAAGTGTGTTGGAGGACCACTGCAAAAGCCGACTATATTTTAGTTCCCATGTTCTTTTGCAATAATCAAAATAAACTAATGGGTGGAGACCAAAGGGGTTCATCGATGTAAATCGGTGTGAGTGATAACTTTTAGATTACTTTTTTTGTAAAAAATTATGTTATACGTTTTGTTAAGGTTTGTAAGTAAGTGGAAATGTGGGAGCGGTTTTATTTTCCTTGCGTCGTGTCATTGTGTTACGCAGGACATAACTAATTATTTTAGCCATGGAGATACGCAAGCACACGCACACACAAAAGTTTGTGAACCCGAAGGATAATTATGAGAATTCTATTGTTTTTCCATGATAACCTTCTTGAATCCAAACCAGTCTTTTCTTAAATATCCAGTAGGGTTTATAGTAACCAATTCCATATAGTTTGAAACAAAATGATGTATGAATTAGATAAACCGTGAGTAATTAGGAGTCAAGGTATGTGAAAAGTAAGTGAAACCCTGGTTTTATCAGATAAATTAAAGGGGATAATTAGAATCAGGTGTTTTAATAGTTAGGTAGATCTTCAGGTGGGATTTTGGGAAGCCCCACCCTACATAAAGATCAGAAACTTTGTGCGTTTGGTCTTCACCATACAGCTGTGTGGAAACATGTCATGCCACGATCAAAAAAAATCCCTGAGGACACCAAAAAAGCAGTTATTGATGCTCATCGGTCTGGAAAGGGTTACTAAACCCTTTGTAAGGATTTGGGGCTCCACCAATCCACTGTCAATCTGGAGAAAGTTCAAAGACCACAGTCACTACCCAGGAGTGGTCATCCTACCAAAATCTCTCCAAGAACAAACTGGCAAAAGGAAGTCTCAAAGAACCTCAAAGTAACACCCAAGGATCTGCAGGTCACTCTCGCCTTGGCTAATGTGAGTGTTCATGACCCAACTATCAGAAAAAGACTGAACATGAATGATATCAATAGAAGGATAGCCAGGAGGAAACCACTGCTCTCTAAAAAGAACAATGCTGCCCTTCTGACGTTCGCCAAAGAGCACATAGATGATCCCCAAGACTTCTGGAGCAATGTTCTCTGGACAGACGAGTCAAAGGTAGAACTTTTTGGCCTCAATGAGAATAGTTATGTTTAGCAAAAACCAAACTGCATTCGAACGGAAGAACTTCATCCCAAACGTCAAGCATGGTGGTGGGAGTGTGGTTTGGGGCTGCTTTGCTGGACGGCTTGCCATCATTGACACAACCATGAATTCTGCATTGTATCAGAAGATTCTAGAGGAGAATGTCAGGCTATCCGTCCGTGGAGCTGAACCGAATGGGGGTCATGCAGCAACACAATGTTCCTAAACATACAAGCAGATCTTTATATATATTTTTTTTAAATGAATGGCTGCAGAAGAAATTCTGCATTTTAGAATGGCCTAGTCAATATCTGGACCTAAACCCCATCGAAATGTTGTGGCAGAACCTGAAGCGAGCTGTTCATGGAAGTACCCTTAAATATCACTGATTTGAAGCAGTTCTGTAAGGACGAATGGGCCAAAATCCCTCAAACCGATGTGAGAGACTGACCACCAGTTACAGGAAACGCTTAGTTGAAGTTATTGCCGCTCAAGGGGGCGCCACCAGGTACTGAATCTAAAGGGTCACTTACTTTCTCACACATGGATATTGAATGTTGAATCATTTGTGTATGTATGTATGTATATCTTTATTTATATAACGCCAAGTGTACTCAGCGCTTCACAAAGAATACAGTACAGGGAATTATAATACAAAAAGCGCAGCAAAATCAGACAATAGAAAAGGAGATTCCTGACCCAAAGAGCTTACAATCTAAGTGGAATGTTGGGAGACTTACAGAGACAGCAGGGGAGGGAATAAGTGCGGTGGATGGCAGTGCTTGGGCACAACGGTTGGTAGGAGTGACTGTGGGTGTGGGACAGGAGCCATGAGTGCAGGCTATTGGGATGCTTGATTTGTGAGCCGAGTGTTAAGGTTAGTCAGTATTAAATCAGATAGGTTAACACCACTAGCAGAGGAAGAGGTGTCAGGGAGGCGTGGGTGAGAGCAGGCGTGTGTATATGGCTGGGTCCAGGATTAGCCGAGATATCCCCAGCAGCAGGAAGCAGTAGATAGAGGATCTGTGTGGGTGTTTTTTTATTGATAGGTAAAGAAATTAATCGGGGAAGGGGTGTATAAATAATGGTGCAGTGTATGAGCACGTGCATAGGTGGAGGGGAGGAGAGATGAAGAAGTGTAGATAGGAGGGGAGTAGGGGAGTGGGGAAGTTGGAGAGAACATAAATGTTTACAAAAGAAGTGAGAAAACACCCGTGGCTGTTGCTTCACTACCAGTATTCACCCAGCTCTGACACCAGCATACTTGGCTCCTGCTATATTAGTTATAATAACCCCCTCGCCACTCTACCTTGATCTTTATCTGCACATGTTATCTTCACCCTTACTTATTTTCGGATATATATATATATGCTTCCTGTACACTCGAAGAAACCTTTGAGGTTTTGAAAGCTATGTACCCTATAACTTTATCTAAGCAGAACCCGAATGTTGGTCCCCAACTCGTCCTCAAGCCCCACCCCCTCAACAGGTCCGGTTTTCAGGATATCCCTGCTTCAGCACAGGTAGTTCAGTCAGTCCTTGGTCCAGCAGAGGTAGCTCAGATTGAGCCACCTGTGCTGAAGTTGGAATATCCTGAAAACCTGACCTGTTGGGGGGGGGGGGGGTGCTTGAGGACTGGAGTTGAGCCCCCTGCCCTAAACAGTATCACAACCTACAACAGCTCTACATTTCCCCAGGACCCATTTGGCTACTTGAACATTGAACTGCACAAGGAGGTCTCCCGGGAGCGTCCAGTATCCACACTAAATCCAGCCAAACAAAGGACACCAGCCTTTAGTCAATATAATGTGAAAGTGTTTTTTCCATGTCATGGAAACTCATTGAAAAGGAACTCAGACCATCCCTGATGTGGATAAGAAACTGCACAGCATACTGCATGAGTCACAGAGCACATCAAACCTGCCAGCAAATGTGTTAGAATATAAAAACGTGGCACAGCAAAAAGCGATGCTTATTTCTTAAAGTCTCCTTGGTTTTGCAATAGGACTGCACCAGAACTATCCCAGGAAAACGGTTCTGTTCCGCTGATGGGGGGGGCTACTTGTTTGATACACCACTCTCACAGAGGGTGGGTGGGGGGCATGACAGATTAGTGTGCTGATCCTCTGCATTCAGTGAACTCCATAATAGGAACCTAAATGTTACAATTTTTAGCACGATTTTAAGTTGCAGTCCCACGGAGGACTACAGTGAGCAAATGGCAGGGGTAGCTTTACCTGGACAACCCCAGCTGAAGAACTTAACCTGTAGTTAACAGATATCTGTGCACGTGTTAGGCTGCGGTCCCAGTCACTGCTACAGCGCACACCTCAGCGTGCGCTGTGCGTGTCAGCACCACCCCTCAATGGGGAAGGGCCCAGTACTCACCTTCCCGCAGAAGGTGCAGCCGCGCTGTACTGCAGGGTTTTTTAAACTCGAAATAGAGTTTAAACCTTGCAACGGAGGCGTGGCCACGCCCCCACCGGCGGTTCACCCAATGAGGGCGAACCAGCCACGTGACATGGCCACGCCCTGCAAATCCTCGACCACGCCCCGTCGCAAACTCCCCCTCTCCTGGAGACCGCAGATCGCGGTTAGCGCTGTGCACGCGCTGCCACCCCTCCCCCCCCACCGTGCACGCGTCACAGTCATGACTGGGCCCGCAGCCTTAGGCTACGATTATACCAGCTGGGCGTGCACGCGGATCTGGTGACATCACCGCTGCGATCCGTCAAAGCGACCTGTGAACTGCAGGCAGGAGGCAGCCGGAGACAAGGAGGCGTGGCCGTGAGCGGTTCGCCCTCATTGGCTGAACCGCTCACGTGACGCGGCCGTCGCCTGCAGAGGACAAGATCTCAGGTGTGTTCTCCTGTCTGCCGCCCTGTAGTTCCTGTCTGCGCAACGTATGTTAACTTGCGTGGCAGCAATTTGTTATTGAGCTGCGTGACGCCGCCGGCCGCTTTTGGTATAATCACGGCCTCAGAGTTACTGCGTATGAATGAGTAGTGGAGTGGGTGAACATATCTTTATAATCATGGGTAGTTAACATAGTACATATTTGAGTGAGTGTGAGCAGAGGTGTGTGGTTGTATAGCTGTGTGTGGGTGAGTAGGTGTGTGACTGTGTAAATAAATATATCTTCAAGGGACTGTGTAGGAGTAGGCCTGCTGTCGATTAGTTTCATGCCACCAAACCTCGTCTATAAAGGCATACAGTAGGCGAGTATGAGTAACGCTAGGATCTTCTGCCGTTGAAATCCAATAATTTGGAGGAAGATATTAGGGCAGATAGGCAAGATGCAGAATATCAAAAACAGATGTTTTACAAATCACCGTCACTATCGTTTGTCACTCTGATTACAAACAGAAAAGTGAAATGTACTAATTTTTTAGTTTAGATGAATAGATTATATATGTACGCACGCGTGCACTTCAGGGCCGCGTTAACGGATTGCTATATATGTACGCACGCGTGCACTTCCGGGCCGCGTTAACGGATTGCTATATATGTACGCACGCGTGCACTTCAGGGCCGCGTTAACGGATTGCTATATATGTACGCACGCATGCACTTCAGGGCCGCGTTAACGGATTGCTATATATGTACGCACGCGTGCACTTCAGGGCCGCGTTAACGGATTGCTATATATGTACGCACGCATGCACTTCAGGGCCGCGTTAACGAATTGCTATATATGTACGCACGCATGCACGTCAGGGCCACGTTAACGGATTGCTATATATGTACGCACGAATTGCAGGGCGATTGATTTAGAGACCCAGCTCTCCTTATTTGGAATGGTGCAGCATGTTACCAGGTACATAGAGGTCCTTGACACATGCAGTATGTGATATTTGCGCGGCTAACTATAATCTTCCAAAAAGGTGTGGCGACTCCATAAAGGAGTACCACTAATGAATGTACAAAACAGGTTTACTACCACTTTTTTTGGAGCCAAAGAAAGTTGGCTCCTATTCAATTTAATATAATAAGTATTGTCCAGATATTTCAATAATATGGTTAAGGTTGAGTATTTCTTGTAATCAAGATTATCACTATTTTTTATTTATTTTTAACGTCTCTTTGGACACTCAAGATTAAATACGAACACCTAATCAAGTATACTGTAGATATGAAGGAATTTTAAGTCTAGATTGGGTGCCCAGCTGCTTTACTCAGACTTCACCTTACTAAATGGTCCTACAGAACCTGAGGAAGGATATTTGTATTTTTAAAAAAAAAAAAAAACTTTGTACACGCAGCCAGACAGGAAAGGGTACAATGACAGCTGCCCAGTGACGAGCACTTTGTGTAGAATAGGACCCGCCTTCTGCATCCTCGTTCCTAATTACATCCCACCAGGTCAATACACTGCGAAGCCTTCTCTTTGACCAGGCCTCGAGGACTAGAAGCTGAGAAGTGACACGCCTCCGACGTCCATTATCCTATGTTCTGCGAAAACATCTTCCCCATGCTGGAGAGCAGAATACATTCCCCTCAAACAAGCGGGGCCGAGAGGGAAGCTGTTTTCACTGTATTCTGAATAGGGAGATTGGTTTGAGGTTGCCATGGGCAGATATTATACAGCTCAACATGAAAATACTTTCTAAATGCCTATATTTGATTAAAAAAAAAAAAAAAGAAACCTCCAGCAATCACCACCATTTAAACCCATGACCTTTCAGTGGCTGAAGTCACAGAGTTAATAACCCTTTGCTGTTGGGGGCGTGGAACACATCAGACCACAAAGGTGGTAAAACTATTATGGATTTTGGTTCAACTTGTCGCCAGAAGGAGCACACACACATTTAAGCTTATTAACTCCCTGTAACACGTCAAATACAACTATTTGTAATGTAATCTGGGATAATTATTTGGATTACGACTGGGACACCAACAAAACTGCATTTCCTAACTTGTCACATTTCAGGCCCGCTGGACCAGACATGCATCAAGTGCAGATATAAAGATAGGGGGAAGTGCTGAAAGACAGTCAGTTCTACGTACATCATTATGAAATCTTCTATAAGATTACAACTGTTAAGTGATTTTTAAAAAGGGACTTAAATTTGTTACGTACTATTCACTAATATGGTGGTTCGCAACTCCAGTCCTCAAGATCGCCCCCAACAGGTCAGGTTTTAACAACAATCCATCGTTTAGCACAGGGGGCACCCATTAGTGGCCAAGTCGAATAACCCCATCCCTGAAATTGTCAGCATCCTTCCTAGGTTAAGTAGTTATTGAAGAAAGCAGTTTGGATTGTGCATTAGTAACAGAGGGGGCCTGCAGTACAAAAACCCTATGGCAATGGAGGAGTTAATAAAATGCTGAACCCATATGAGCACAAGCACGTATATATTGATATTTGTTTATTGTATCAGAAGTTTTTCCAAGGACGTCCTCAGACCAGAAGATGCAGGGAGACAGTGACTAGGCCGGGATCTCGCTCTGGGGAGTTGGCTTAAGCTGGAATTAAACAAGTTTACGTATTCCGTAAGTATTTACAGCAACAATCCCACCCTAACCACAAAAAGGTTTTACAAACTTTACATAATGAGAATTAGGGGCTCACCTGGACCCGTTTGTTTTATAGCTCCGAGGACCCCCCTGTACCAGATATTTGACCTTTTAAATGTGGCAGTGGTTCAGCTCCCTTTTGGGAATATAAATGGCACCTATCCAAGGCTCATTCCAAAGGGCCAAAAGATGAGAGCGCGATGTCATCAGAGCTCGACATTGCAGCTTGCTATTTGATGACCACGGTGGCTAACCTGGGACCTCCCCAAACACTAGGTGATTGCTCCTCTTACACGCTAAACACAATGCTACATGTTCTCCCCACCTCTCTGTGACCACTTTGCCTTTGGTCAAAGAATGGGTGTCAGGGAAAGTGGCGTAAAACAAAGCCTGCACCCGATGCAACAAGGAATAGCAGCTTGTCACACCAGCAGACATTTTGCAATACTTTGTTCTTCTAACAGGCATTATGAGCTGCTGTACATTGATATTAAAGTACAGCTATAAACAGGCCATATCGTATAGGTCTAAATAAAACTAATGGCACTTAAATGTTGAAAAGAAAGCCAAGTATCAAATAGGATCTGAACGTTTTATAACGGATGGGACGATCGGAAAACAGGCAAATTAGGTGAGCCAAATAGACGTAAAGAATTGGTTATAATAACCAACTATGTAAGGTTACATTCAAGTGACGAACGTTTTAGATAGAAACCATGCATATGCATTTTAAAATTGCATAACAGCCTCTTACTAAAATTGTATGCGATTGTTCTTTAAACAAAGTCCTAAACTCCAAGTGGCGATTTGGTGGTCAAAAACAACAATTCAATTCACTATATTAAACATTCAGTATACACCAAATAGGGGGGAACCCCCTTTCTCCCCCATGAAAATGTGCACAATTGTAGATTACCCCATTATAGGATTTTTTCCTTCGTAGCTCGCAAATGTGTTAAACTGTTATAATGTAATCGGACGTTGAATTTGCCAACCTAGTAATGTTTTCTGAAACACGAAGATTACTATAAAGTTTGCATTCAAAATATCCTCCTCCTGCTGACACACACACACACACACACACACACACACACACACACACACACACAGTCTGATTACAGATGTACAATGTGTTAATCCAGCGACTCCCACTCATTAGTGGTACAAATTAAGTTTCCAATCCTTCCTCAGGATGATTTTTATGTAAACATATGACCATTATTCTTGCTTTCGCAAGCACTTACAGCAGGCGTATATTCAATGCTAAACACCATTTTGTATCTATGCTCTTGATGAAGTCATCAAGCCATCAATTTCCCAAAATATTAGATAAAACATTTGATTGTAATAATCCGTGGCAGACCTATAATCGATGAATGACATTTTCTGAAAGATACGATGAAAAATAAAAGGGGTCCCATTTGTTCTGAACCCCGTGTACATTCTCTAAATTGGATCTCCCCTCCGGCCTTCTCATCCACGAAGAGGCTGGCAAGGGCTTAAAAGCTCATGAACAAACTACACAGACGACATACTGGATTGGTCGGTTCAGTGACGAATTTAACTACCCAGTCAATAAATCACAGCTAGACGGCAGCTTTGTTGTTAATCATGATTTTATAATGAACAGAATTAGGGTAACCAAAGAAATATTTCAGTTTATTTAAACTTGTTAAAAGGGGAGGTGAGAAAAATAAAAAATAAACCATGAACATGTCACACAGATCTTTCATTTATATATGTTGAACACTACTGCTAACAGGATGCTAATATGTTTATTTGCTCAGATCTTGGACCTCAATATAGACTTAAATAAAGTTTTATATACATAAAAAAAAGTTACGCACGTTTAACCCTTTCGGTGCTGAAGTGTCTGCACTGAAAGGGTCAATTCCCCTTTTTATGACAAAATAATCCAAAGAAATTCAAGAGAAAAACAATGACAGTTTATATTATATTAGCCCATTTGCTGCCAGGGGTTACCAGCACCAGTATCACGTAACACTAGACCATGAATCACACCGACCGGTAACTTTGGCTGTCGTATTTTACGGCCATGCCAGTCTCTGACAAGCATGGTGCGTCTTAGCATCGAAACTGAGCCCCCGATTTGATAAACCCCTGAAGGGGATAAGACCTAACCGTGTACAAAAGGATTTAATACCATGCAGCCCAACACCCAACAGCACAATAAACTCTATATGTTGGGAAGTAAAGTTGTGTAGGCGAAAAAGCTGTGTGCGCCGAGCTCATTAACAGATTAAACAAAACATTTTTTATTTATCCCTTGATGGGAGCATTATAGATTTAGCTTTCTTGTTTCAGAAACTTTGTATGTCAGGGAATCTTGGCACCGTAATCCAAATCATGCCGTGCCTTATGCTCATTAAAATAGATGCAAATCACTAACCATATCACGGTGGTTAACCTTTATACAACCAGCATGTCATCCATACCAACCAACTCTCCCCTATGAGGGACGAGTCCCTGATTCATCAGAAAATGGCATAACTGCTGCGGTCTCAGAAAATAAAATGCCCTTATACCAATGCAAGTTTTTAAGCTCTCCCGCATTTGGATCACATCTCACTGCAAATAGCCTTCACATTTTGGCCAGTATGTCTACTATGGTCACTTCCAGATAGTGGACAAGCTAAAAGCTACGGGACATGGGAAAAATCAGACGCCCCAAACCCTGCCACCAAGAGCCAGAGTAGTCGTTAAGTTTGATGCCGTGCCAGTGGTGCCGTTCCTGGTGCCAACATGCAGTCGCGATTTTTTTTTTTTAGAGAACTATCCACTCTTGGGCGTTTAAAATGGCCACTGCGATTTACTCCTTCGGTTATGTGACGGCCGTGGCAGTCAAACAGGTAAAAATCGCTAACATTTTAGACTAGCAGAAGGACTTGGCAGATCACACTTTACACTACTAGGGTATATTACTACTGCCATTTCATTGGGGGAGGGGGAGAATAACTTTAACCCCATCAGTGCAGGAGGGGGTAGCAACACATTGCAAACCAGGAGTGGAAAATGCCAAGAGAAGTGACTATAGCACTCATCACTGCACACACAATAAGGCCGTATTAAATGAATACAAAATGTCAGCGTTGTAACAATGGGCCAATCAAGTGATCAGTTCTGGAGAGCTGGTGGACCATACTAACTGAGCAGTACTGTTCTATAAGACCACCTCCAGCGATGGAAGACCATGTGACGCGCCCCGAGGAATAGCACTGTAAATATGGGACACTCTCTCTGGTTTGTGGGGTGTGCTTCGCCCGGCAGTATAATGTACAGGGCAGAGCCTGCACATGCTATATTACATCAGTTGACGTGCAAATCCCTGCTGTAGTTTGGAAAACTATAAATTTGTTACCAATTTAATATTTCAATATCCCTAAGCTCTGCCTATTAGAAATGCTTATGATATTTTTCTTCCCACCGGACAGGAAATAAATGGCGGTTCTTTTTCTGCAGCAAATAACAAATGAGCGGCCTAATTATTCGGTGTTTGTAACGAGTTCTAAGGAGAAGTGACCTGCGGCGCCGAGTGCTGACTCGGCAGTGAAACCGAAGCCCAGGGCGCCTATCTATAGTTACATGTAAAGGAGCAGTCTCTCCCGGGACTAAAAATAACAGAGGACATGTTTAGCATGCTACATGTAACCAAAATATATATATTGGCGACAGACAGGCATATGCATTGCCTTTCATCTATTTGGCGAATGATGGCATCATTACCGTACAAATAAACAGGCGGATGCACACACATTCAAGCAGTCCCCCAACGAAAGGAAAGCCATTTATTACTCCAAGAAAATAGACATAACAGTGTTACTATAAATCAGCAAACTCAGCCGCTCTTTTTAAACCCTTTTGTTTTTGCAGCATGGGAACCCAACAGGCCCCCCCGAAGCTGACCCCTCCTTCTGCCCCCCTCTCTTATAATACTTACTGGGAAATTTACCGGTGTTCCCCTACCAGGGAAACAATGGCCATTCACATCTTGCGAGCCAATAAGCCGCAACGTTACCAGTTACAGCTTCCTATTGGACGGCCTTATGAATCCCCCGGAGAATCCAGGAAGTGATACCAGTAACTTCGCTGGGATCTCTCACAGGAAACAGTGGAGGGGTCCCCAGCGCTAACACAACTGGGTTCAGCTGCATGGAAAGCACAGTTATCGATCGTGGAAAAAGGCAAAAAAAAAAAAAACAACCCAAAGAAACAAGGGGGGTGATCAAAATGGCATGATTGCTGCTTTAAGAATAAAGTGAATCCCTGGAAGACCATTACAGCTGTTCATATAAATACATGTGGGACTGCCCATTTAAGGGAGCCAATTACACCTTTATAAAAAGGTTGAATTTTGGCAAACTAATTGGGACTGGACTCTTAACGGCTCATTACCAACATCCCTTTAATGTAACCCATTTAAACCTTTTCTGCAGCTCTTTACAATACTCAGCACTGTTCTTACCTATTGAAAATCTTACATTATTTCATTCACAGGTTATAAAAAGGCGACAAAAACTCGGCGACTTTTTACAAGTTTGTAAAACGGACAAATATATGCAGATCTCTGCTAAGACTTAAGGGACACACCTGTGCCACCTAAAAAAGGTTTGCGAGAATGCTACTTTCCACCCGAACAAATCTTCAATAACGGGAGATGAGAAAACATGTTAAAATGAGGGATTTCCCTTCCTGTCACTAAGTGGGACTGAACATTTAAATATCACCTCTTTGTACCAAAGGCCCTCTGAAGTCTAAAGCATTGCCCCTCTACTAACGAAGGGGTTAAACTCTCCAGTGCCAGCAGGAAACATTGCAGAGCGATTCTGTCAGCAATGGGATTAAAGGAACCCCAGGCAAATGAGTTTGTTAGGTTGCCAAGGGCTCAGCACTGGCACAGCATAAGAAGCACAGAACATAGGAGAGGGCGTATGCTCAGGCTATTACATAGGGGTTACATTAAAAATAAAATAAAAAGCAGGTTATAAATTCCTGCTAATTAAATCCTAATTTTCGTAGCCTTGTAGTTCGGTTTGCTATAGCAGCAGAGATTGTTGGGTCAAGATTAATATTTTGTCATCAAATTCTGCTCCGAGATGTCAGCGTGGAATCCCTTTACTGCAGGCGTCGTCACGATGTTATTGGCTTTGTTTGTATGTTTCACATTACACGTTAGAGGGTGGGCTAGAAAACACGTGTTTAGTGGGAAGTGGGCCACCAATATAACACATAGCTAGGCAACAGAAGCACATTGCATATCTATACACACACAGCCTACCTAATGTGTTCCCCATTGTGGGAATGAGGCATCTCACGGAGGGTGTCCTCTGACCCTTACATATCAGCGTCTCATTTCTTTCCCTCAGGACCGTGCCCCATGCTTTTATATTCATTGGTATTACAGAACCTCATGTGCCCATTCAAGCCTATTTGCAAACATACTGGGTAGCACAAAATCATGGTAACTATGATCCACTAACAATAGGTTTGGGAATCTGAAATAAGATGCAATACGTGCATTTATAGTCCAGCACCCAGTGAACTTGTAGGTACGGGTTTCAAGGGAAAAGGTGTCTGGGAGTAATGAACACATACAGGATATCAGAATATTACAGAAATGCACTGAACAGAATGGCAGAAACATGTTCAAACAGCATGTACAAGACTCCTTATTTCATACTCAGACATTGTGACGAAGCCAATAAGAAAACATGTTGTACAGAAAGAAATGTTAACCCTTTATAGGGCTGAGCTCAGTGGGCAGGGTTAAAGAAGGTCAAGGGGCAGCTGCTCCAATTTGTCATCTGCCCAGCCACCTGCCCGGGTTGGTGGGAGTCTGATAGGAGGAGGTGTGGAAGGTGAGATGGGGAATCTGTGACTCATGTCAGATGACTTGGTTTGCTCGTCACAGAAAGCCGATACATCAAGGTGGTGACACCACTTTACTTAACCCATTTGTAGCCTGTAACATGGCTGCGCTGTACAATTTAACATTTCATGCCCACAAGACTGCAATAGCAGCAAACTGGTTTAATAAGATAATTCACCCCTTCCTTTCCAGGCTTCCATTAAAATCCCCGACAGAGCTGTTTAGGCACAGACCTGCAGAACAATGCATTGCTGGCCCCTGGGAGCAAAGGGGCTGACCCATTGAGTGTTAGGCGATTTATAACAGGCCCTGGTATGGATGCCATGTTCTACATGTTAGGCACAGGAGCAGTGCACCCAGCTCAGGCCTCCTCAGCACTGGAAGGACCATGAGCACATACAGACATGACCTGTGTGTCTGGCCTCAGAGAAAGGCGAGAGAGAGAGAGAGACAACTCTCCACACTACTTCGGAGACTCGTTAGCTGTGCGCTCCCGGGCTGCATTAAGGCTGTATTTTGGAAAGCCGTAATTAAATCGCATTAACCCATTTGCTACCACGGCTTGATAGTCCCTCTGGCAGGAAGCGGGTTACTAGGATAGATCGCCCTTTATGAAACAGGCACATATTTTCTCTATTTCAAGTCTCAGCCAGCAGGTTACATAAAACGGCTCGTATTCACATAACATACCCACTAAGGCTCAAGATCTAGGAAAACACCGTGAAATACAAGCTCTCCGGTGTAACATGGAGCTGGAATAAAACTTATGACAAAGGCACATATTTTAAACCTTTTTCTTGTACAACATCCCCCCCACATTTAGTAAAAGGAGTGTAATGTGCACCTTTGGTGTAGCACACACTAGGATATCAGGAGCCCTTCTAACATTGGCTCTGTTGCTAAGCCACGTTATTATTGAGCCCACGTATCGCCAAACAGGAGTCACGCTTGCAGCTCTGGTATAAACAGCAGAAGCTTTCAGGAACCGTAAGTCCCACCCGCCCACATTATTCTGCCTGTGTCACTGATACGACACTGCAAATACAGACCGAAAAACATTCCCAAGAACAGAAGGCTCCCCCCTTCCCCCTGTAACGGATACAAAAGAAAGGATTAATTCTAACCTTTATTCTTTAACAAGTTTTTTTTTCAGAATAGAGTTGCAATGAACGCTATAGGTGGCTGGTTTTTTTTCATTTCGTTTTAGTAGTGATAAGAGAACAGGGCTACGGTGGTACAACCAAAATGTAGTGACAACGTATATCAAAAATTATATAAGTCACAAACAAAATGTATCATGTGTGTAGGTGTGTGTATATTTTTTTTTCTTTTCCATTTTCTATACATTTTGTTTTGAGAAATATCAGCAAGCATTCTTTAGGTCAGCGATGGGCAACTCCAGCCCTCAAGGGCCACCGACAAGCCCAGTATTAGGGATATGCCAGCTTCAGCACAGGTGGCTTAATCAGTCCCCGCATCAGCACATGTGGCTCACACGGAGTCACCTGCGCAGAAGCAGGCATAGCCTTACTACCCGACCTGTTGGTGGCGCTTGAGGACTGGGGTTCCCCACCCCTGCTTTAGATGGAGGGATGGGAGATATTGTTACTATAATAGAAGGGGTAAGGAAACATTCATTTTAAGGTTAAAATGGGGGGGGGGGAGGGGCAAAGTGGTTTATGTTGAGAGTAGAAGGGGAAAGGGAAAGCTTAAAGGGGGTTGTGGATGGTGAATGTCGCAAACAGACGCTCAACAACATTTGCTCTTCCAGCCCGTGACGCCGCCGCCGCTGCTGATATCTACATTTTCACTGTTGGGTTCTTTAACTGGAGTCTGTAACGGGAAAAAAAAATTTTAAAAAACATTTCAGGCACATTTTATTTCTAGCATAGGTGATAAACACCGCTGCATTGCCAATATATGTTGTATATCACCTTTCCATGCCTAAGCGCTTTACAAGTGTACAGGCATACCCTGGTTTAAGGACATATCGCCCAACCGGCAAACGGCAGCTCACGCATGCCCTGTCAGCACGTCCTTAACAGCAATACCGGCTCCCTACCTGTAGCGAAGCTGTGCACAAGCGGGGAGACTATAGAGCTTGTTACAAATGCGTTATTTACACCAGTTATGCACGTATATGACGATTGCAGTACACGCATCGATAAGTGGGAAAAAGGTAGTGCTTTACTTTAAGTACATTTTCGATTTACATACATGCTCTGGACCCATTGCATATGTTAATGTGGTGTATGCCTGTACCTTCCAGGCATTAATGCAGGGGTGGGATATATGTCTTACACTATGCATGTCAGGCAATTTGAAGACAGGCTTGGGGAAACAGATTCACGGAGACCGCGACTTGCCCAAGAACAGTGTCAGAACTAATGTTTTTAGAGACGAGATGTTCAATTCCAAAGTATGAATTTGGCAAATGTGATGTTTCAGGCTGTGATACCAGATCGTGTGTTTTTCAAGACCTAAATATTCTCTGTAAAGGATTTATAACCAGTCTGCGTTAAAATAAAGGAAAGTGCTTCCGCTGTGACTTATAAAGGCAAGTTTAACACATTGGGACTCGAGCCCTTAAAACATGCACTCCTCACTGATAGGAACTCACTATATATTTGTGCAGATTTCACTACACAAGAGCTGTGTTCCCAAGTCTGGAACAAGCCAGCACATTCAGAAAACATGTGTTAAGAACAAAGTTGCAACATTCACGTTGGCCCATCTTATTGCAACATACATGGTAACTCATTTCATACATAAACGGTGACAGCCCTACATAAACGCTTGTATGCCATCATCATGAAGTCTCAGTATCTAAAGTACATACAGATTTTCTCGCAAATCTCCCGTTTGAAGTCTGGATATAAAGAAGCTGCAGGACAATGATATCACTACGTATTTCCTGTCACCCGAGGTCAATTCTCTTGACCCTTACAGGGCTAGAGGATGTTGCGGCAGGCGGTCGGGGGTCTGCATTCTAGGCACATTAAGCATGGAGGCCTCCAATTCAATAGTAACTGCATGGATAACTGTGCCTTACTCAGCAGCAGCCTACAAGGGAGAGAGTGATTGCCAGAAGTTGCTTCTGCAGAACTGGTAAACCCCCTTTGAGCACTGAGTGACTAGTTCAGCAGGAGATCGGGACTGGACACTGTTCTTATGGTTAATGGCAGCACTTGTCCTGTCCGCCTGAGACTTGCTGATAAACCAGTAAGGAAGCCTGCAGAGCTCTTACCTTTCGTAAGATGTCTTCCGCTAACGTGAGGAACGCCTTCTCAATGCTTACATTTGCTTTTGCGCTAGTCTCAAAAAACCTAATTCCGTGCTCCCGAGCAATCTGACGAGGGAAAATAAACAGAAAGAACACGAATATGTATATACACAAACACGTTAATGAATATACATACACTTACTTGACCAGGTGGCTACCACCAGGTCTCGGAAAACTATTTAAAGCAGTTAAACCATCTGTTCGTACCTGTGATTATAGGGTCAGTCTTAAAGCAGATTTATGTTGTATCATAAAGCTAAACTTGGAGCTTCCCCAAGGTAACAGCCCCCGTCTTTCCATTGGGTTTTATGTTCTTCACTGGAGAAGTTCCAGGACGTGGTATGGTTACACACCCTGCCCAGAGTTGCAAGCCCTTTGGCAGCAGAGAGGCTCAACAACCACCACGATATATAGGCAGCGTTTTCTAGATTTGCATTTCCATAAGATGGGCTGCTGCATTTGGGGCCAACACTGGCATTTAAAGATGAATGTATCTGGGGTACAGGTTAACATGGGGCCACACCTTTATTGCCCGTGCCCTTTGCCGTGTTTATCCCGAGATAACCCGCACACACGGTGCCACATCAGTAAAGCACCGTGCAGGCGAAGTTTGCCGCAATATGTCCCATTATTAGAGTGAGCTCCGTAACATTGCCCATTAGGAACATTTTAATTTAAACTATTCCTGCTCCTTGTTAATCTTGCCTATACCAGGGGGTTCACCTGGAGGTCATCTATGGTTTCTCAACATCGGGGGGACCCCTCTGTTGCACCGGTTTTCACATCAAAAGTTACAAATCTGGTGGTTGACTACAAACATGGCCGCCGGGGTCACTCACAGAAGGTGCACCAGCATGGCTTTCTATTGGCTGCTGGAGCCAGTGCCGATCGCCATACTGTTTCTCTAGTTTGTCTGGGTGACCTTAATCCAGGTAAGGTTCGCCACTTTCGGAAAATCAGACGAACAACAAGGAGTTCAGAGAAGGGGTTGGGTTAATAACATTTCTCTGGCATCAAATACTATGAACACCAAGTAACGCAAAGCGCCTTGCGTTAAATGATGCATTATTTTGCCGACGTCGCCTTACAAGCCACCTTCTTGCCTTTGACAGAGAAACTTTTGGAGGGTGTAAAATATTGTGTCAATAGAAATGTTTTGAGGGTTTGCGCGTTAAACAGATCTGTGCACTAGGTATAATACAAGGATTTCACTCCTGTTTTGGAAGCGCAGAAAGCAGCTTCTACCCACAGAATCCTTCGCGAGCCGACAGGTATTAAGCATCACATGATCTGTTCTATGGGCAATTCAGATTCTCAGCTTTGAACTTGAACAGCAGACATTTGAAATGATGAAACAAATGTGACTAGAGACTTGAACAGAGGTAGGCAACTCCAGTCCAAGGGCCACCAACATGTCAGGTGATCAGGATATCCCTGCTTCAGCACAGGTGGCTCAGTCGAAGACAGACACCTGTGCTGAAGCAGGGGTAGCATGAACACCTGAACCCGTTGGAAGCCTTTGCGGACTGGAGCTGCTACATGGCAGAGTGATTTCACGTTGGCAATGCCACCGCAGAACACATTGGATTTGCATTAAACCTCTCGAGTTGCCCGCCCACGGCAGAGCGCGACCTTTTACCTGCTCTCCCTTTGCCTTGGGCACCACCCTCTTGTCCTCCATGTCGCACTTGTTTCCGAGCAGCATTCGCTCCACGTCCTCATTGGCATGCTGCAAGAGAGGAAAGTCAGACTGTTAACCCCGCGCACACAAGCGGCGACCGGCAGCCACGGCTGGAACTGGGTTCATATTTCTTATACGACCATACAAAGCGCTCTGATGCAGATAAACACTTCCATGGGAGGGGAGAGAAGAGACGGGTACTGTGGCATTTGCACAATCAGTTAAATGACCTTACAGTCCCATTTTGGAGTTATGCAAACATTGGTGACACTCAACATTCCCCTCAACACTTTGGCTGCCAGAGGGAAAAACAATGGTGACAGATTAGACCAACGCCCACCTGACTTCTCTCTATTGTTAGAGAGAGAATGGCAACATGAACTCGCCATTTATTAGCAGATTAAACTTCTGGACAGCCCCTTTACGTTCCCTACCCACATATCTGACCTATTAAGAACATTGTGATGTGGAATAATTGTAATTTCTTGGCATCGCTAACACCATCTCTGCTTCTCCAAGGGCCACCAGTCTCCGCAGAGCAGGGGGCCCAGGGCTACACATGGAGTGACGACCTGTTGTTGGAGTGGCCGGTGAACCTGATATGGGGATGTTAGGTCACACTTAGGATGTTGGTGTGAAAGTTCATGCATTAATGCCGGAGAGGCATAGCACCATCAATGAAGGGGTTAAACCAGTGTGGGTTTGGTGGGACTTGTGAACTCTGAATTATGAATGAGAATGTTCACACTGGGTATCAAGTTATTAACATTAAATTGAGGAGACTGTGGGACCATGTGACCCCGGCTCCGAGAAGAGGAGTGACATTAAAATCCAATAACCCATTTCTTTTTAACGGGCGCTCTGCCACTTGAGAAGCAGCTTTACACACTGAAAATAAAAGCAGGATAGCCACTGGAACCAGCATCAAATGTCTTATTCGGCATGTTCCAGGTCCCCGATTAAAAGATCCAATCCCACATGTGTCAAGTACAAAATGCAAAATAAAAAATATAAACTGTCCCTGAAAAACTCCCATTACACATTAAATACAGCAATAATATTTCTTCAAACATTCATTTGCTGCTATTAAAAAAAAATAAAAAAAATTCAACTAACATCGCCACTGTCCCCATCACACTATACATAAGAGAAACCACAGGCCCAAACATCGCCACTGTCCCCCATCACACTATACATAAGGGAAACCACGGGCCCAAACATCGCCACTGTCCCCATCACACTATACACAAGAGAAACCACGGGCTCAAACATCGCCACTGTCCCCATCACACTATACATAAGAGAAACCACGGGCCCAAACATCGCCGCTGTCCCCCATCACACTATACATAAGGGAAACCACGGGCCCAAACATCGCCACTGTCCCCATCACACTATACATAAGAGAAACCACGGGCCCAAACATCGCCACTGTCCCCATCACACTATACACAAGAGAAACCACGGGCTCAAACATCGCCACTGTCCCCATCACACTATACATAAGAGAAACCACGGGCCCAAACATCGCCGCTGTCCCCCATCACACTATACACAAGAGAAACCACGGGCCCAAACATCGCCACTGTCCCCATCACACTATACATAAGGGAAACCACGGGCCCTGACATCGCCACTGTCCCCATCACACTATACATAAGAGAAACCACGGGCCCAAACATCGCCACTGTCCCCATCACACTATACATAAGAGAAACCACGGGCCCAAACATCGCCACTGTCCCCCATCACACTATACACAAGAGAAACCACGGGCCCAAACATCGCCGCTGTCCTCCACACTATACACAAGAGAAACCACGGGCCCAAACATCGCCGCTGTCCCCATCACACTATACATAAGAGAAACCACGGGCCCAAACATCGCCACTGTCCCCCATCACACTATACATAAGAGAAACCACGGGCCCAAACATCGCCACTGTCCCCCATCACACTATACATAAGAGAAACCACGGGCCCAAACATCGCCACTGTCCCCATCACACTATACATAAGAGAAACCACGGGCCCAAACATCGCCACTGTCCCCCATCACACTATACATAAGAGAAACCACGGGCCCAAACATCGCCACTGTCCCCATCACACTATACATAAGAGAAACCACGGCCCAAACATCGCCACTGTCCCCATCACACTATACATAAGAGAAACCACGGGCCCAAACATCGCCACTGTCCCCCATCACACTATACATAAGAGAAACCACGGGACCAAACATCGCCACTGTCCCCATCACACTATACATAAGGGAAACCACGGGCCCTGACATCGCCACTGTCCCCATCACACTATACATAAGAGAAACCACGGGCCCAAACATCGCCACTGTCCCCATCACACTATACATAAGAGAAACCACGGGCCCAAACATCGCCACTGTCCCCATCACACTATACATAAGAGAAACCACGGGCCCAAACATCGCCACTGTCCCCATCACACTATACATAAGAGAAACCACGGGCCCAAATATCGCCACTGTCCCCATCACACTATACATAAGAGAAACCACGGGCCCAAACATCGCCACTGTCCCCCATCACACTATACATAAGAGAAACCACGGGCCCAAACATCGCCACTGTCCCCATCACACTATACATAAGAGAAACCACGGGCCCAAACATCGCCACTGTCCCCATCACACTATACACAAGAGAAACCACGGGCCCAAACATCGCCACTGTCCCCATCACACTATACATAAGAGAAACCACGGGCCCAAACATCGCCACTGTCCCCCATCACACTATACATAAGAGAAACCACGGCCCAAACATCGCCACTGTCCCCATCACACTATACATAAGAGAAGCCACGGGCCCAAAATCGCCACTGTCCCCCATCACACTATACATAAGAGAAACCACGGGCCCAAACATCGCCACTGTCCCCCATCACACTATACATAAGAGAAACCACGGGCCCAAACATCGCCACTGTCCCCCATCACACTATACATAAGAGAAACCACGGCCCAAACATCGCCACTGTCCCCCATCACACTATACATAAGAGAAACCACGGGCCCAAACATCGCCACTGTCCCCCATCACACTATACATAAGAGAAACCACGGGACCAAACATCGCCACTGTCCCCATCACACTATACATAAGAGAAACCACGGGCCCAAACATCGCCACTGTCCCCCATCACACTATACATAAGAGAAACCACGGCCCAAACATCGCCACTGTCCCCCATCAGACTATACATAAGGGAAACCACGGGCCCAAACATCGATCTGAATCAGATCTGGGAAAAGCATGGAAATCAATGTACATTAATGCATGGGACAACACGCTAAACCCTGTTGTATAATTCATATGGCAGCTGCGCGATCCATCTACGTCCGGCACAAGTCCCAGCAACTGACAAGAAAGTGCAGAAAATTCACTAGGGAGATGACGCAACGGTCAGTGTTATGGAAACCGTGTATTTCCTTGACCAGACACTTGGTCAATTACGGCGACTTGTGCTGGATATAGATTAACTGATTAAACAGGATATAGCCAGCAGTCTCATGAATTCATATACATTGATCTCCGTGCTTTTCCCAAATCTGATTCAGATCGATATTTGTGTCCGTTTTTCATTGCGGTTTATATTTCCTTTTATGTGTAGTGTGATGCGCAGGAGAGCAGATGTTAATATTTTTTTTTAATAGCAATAAATACAATTTAGAAATTGCTGACAATAGGACGATTTCACACCTAAAGAGGTTATATTGTCTATATACATATAAATTCAGCATGAACTAGTTAAAATAAGTAATTTAATATTAAGTTCGAAATTATATTGGCTAATGATTAGCTACAAAGATAAAATAAATCAGTCGGACGACAGGCAGGTGTAGAAGTGTTGTGCGATTTAAGAAACTTGGTATGTTTAATGTCTGCAGAGTTGAACAGTATATGATCTTGAGTTTGGAATCAAAGGTAATATAATTTGTTAGTAGTAAAAAAACACAATACAATAGACAGTGTTCGACAAACCTATACATTTGCTCGCCCCGGGCGAGTGGATTTAACCCCCGGGCGAGTAAATATTGGCCAAAGCAGCACACGTTTGGTACTAGGTGGCGAGTAGATTTTTTGGTGATTTGTCAACCACTGACAATAGAGATGGGTCTTAAAAGATAAGGAACATGGTTAATTGTATAGTTACCTAGTGACAGAACAAAGGTTTTTCTAAACCAAAGTAAATTTTGCGAAGTGTTCTAATGCTGATTGACCAAGAACATTTTGAGCCGACAGTGAGAAAAACAGGCGATTGCCATGTTGACAAAATATAGAGTATTTGGATTGATAAAATTCTGAATTTTAACATCAAGCTAAGAACCACCAAGCAAAAGATTCTCCCCTCCAACTATATATATTCTATAACTATATTCTATAACTACATTCTATATGCCTGAAATGCTGCCGTAAAACAGGTTTATCGTTTTGGAACAGATTGCGAAAAGGATACGAAAACTAAATCGAATATCAGCTCTAGGAATGTAGTAACAATAATAATACACAAAAAAAAGTTGGTGTGAGGAATCCGACTATAACTAAACTTATCTATTGGATTGCATTGTGCAGTAGATGTTAAGTGTGTTTATAGCGTCAGATTCACCACACCAACCATGCGGTGTGTCAGCTAGAGCAGTGCTTCCCAAACTGTGCGCCGCGGCAGGATAGAGGGGCGCCGCCGCGATCAGGGCCGCCAGCAGCGGGAACAAGGGCTGCTAGTTAATGGAAAGAAAAAAACCTCTGAACCCGGTGCCGGGTCTCCCTGTTGGCAGTGCCGGAAGTTGGGTTAGCTTCCGGCGCGAGAGGGAGGCCCGGCGCGCGCTGGAGGAGCAGCACCGGGAGACAGATGTCTCCAAACAGCACTGCCACCCCCCCCCCCATCCCCCGGCAGCATCGGTGCACCATCAGGAGCACACCGACCCAATCAGCACACCCCCCCCGTGCAGCATCGCCCCCCCCCCCGCATCACTGGCACGATTGCTTTTTCCTACTTTGAAGCACTGCACATGGTTGGCACTATATAAAGAGATTAAAATCATGTCACGTTTACACAGAAGCTCACACGGCTGACATGGGGAGTGATGAAAGTTATACCAAGGATGAACCCGAGACGTTTCTTAAACTGCCCTAAGATTAACGTGAACCAAATGTAACCAAATCACTAAGCAGAGCGAAATGTGGCACTTAATGTTGCTTGAAACTGTTCTTTGGAACAAGCAATTCTTTTTCTTAATGTAAACTTTTTTTTATAGCTCTGCCAGTTTAATGCTGTATATAGACTATCATATTGTTCTGTCCTAGAAACCAGGAGGAATAATCATGCAGCTTACAGGTACGGCCATTGCTCTCTGTGCTGCACCCGTGGGATTCAGCGGCCCGTTTTTCTGCTTGGAAACGGAGAAGTGCGCATCTTAATGAAACAGGGCAACGGAAATCTGCCATCCTACAGCCACCAACTGTGGTGACTGCCGTGCAACACCGACTAGTTATCACAAAGTGATGCCTTTACTGCATCCATTTATTTCAAGGACCAATTAGGTGACACGGCCGCTTCTCCGTGACATCCTCCCAAACCTCTGTGAATCGGACAGAAGCTGGTTCTGTGATTAAAGGGCAGGCCCACGATAGAGATTTGTTTTTATTTTTTAAAACTCCAATGTCATTTTTTTGGGAAAGTTTTAATCTGTTAAAAGTGAAACATTGTTATTTCCTCTGTGTAAAAAAATTCCTATTTTGTGTGTTGGTTTTATTATAATATTATCTGGCAATTGTTGTTCACTAGTATCGCTATACGAATCAGACTGCCCTTTAACCAGTATATACAAGTTACTGCTCTTTATACACACAAGTTTACAAACTGTCCAAGACTTTACAGAAAGTTAGACAGTTTTAAACATGTAAAAAAAACAAAAAAACACTTGTCTGATTTGTTTACAAATGGTGTCAATGCACGCTTCACCTAAATCACAGAACACAGTCCCTAATTCACTTTTATCCTAAGAGTGATCATCTCCTTCCAAATATGAAATAAAATACATACCAAATAAAAATTGTGAGAGTTTTAAATGGAGTGTAAGATTTACAGCCTCTAAAGCAGCCATCCCTTTACAGCAGGGTATCTCAACCTTTTCTTTTCCTGGGCACCCTTATTGAGATGATCCAATTCTGAGGTACCTCATCCTTTTAGCAATTGTCACATGCAAGTTCCAACAAAAAACTAGGTAGGAACAGAAAGTATTTAATTACAAAATGTTACACCAAAAATGACAGTTCCCATAACTATTTGTAAATGTAAATATACGTTTGTAAAGGCAATTAGACACTTCAGGTTTTCTACCATTTTAAATTAAATGCAAACATTTTTAATCAGCAATAAACTCCCTGCCAAAACATTGTAATATTGCGTTCATAATCTAAAACATGAGTAATGGCAATAGTGAGAGCCCTTCCCCAAAGAAATGGCTCTTCAGATCTTACCAGAGGGTTAGAGAGCAGGGAAGGATTAGCAGCTGTAACTAGTTGCAGCTCCAATGCTTCTGCCGGTCATTTCAATGGAAGACATGTTTAGAACGCGGTGTAGAAACTATTTCATATCACACCACGTTCATCAACAGCTTCTCTGGCTCTAAAAGTAAATAAACCCCCTGTACAGGCCAAGGAAGAGAGGGGGTTATTCTATGTATGAAGTACTGAGGCTGCAATGACCTGCTAAACGCAGATTTTCACTTGCTTATTGTTTTGTGGAGAACTGAACCAAACTTGGCAGGGTGATAGAGCGAGGATGACTCAAAGTATAAACCGTTTCCAAACGCCGGTTTCCATGGCATCAAAACCAATAATAAATCTTCATGTCTGTTTCATATTTCAGGCGTGTCGTTGTTCATGTGTGGCACATGCAGCATTTTTAACATGTAGTTACTGAACTATAAGTAACTGAAGAGGAAAATCTGGTTACAAAAATAATTTGGAGATCTCATGTACAAACCAAGGAGCTTAATTTTAGTTGAAGCGGCTCCATGTCACCTTGCAAACCTTGTAGCACTGTGTCCCACCCACTTTCCACCATAGAGATGCGAGGCGAAACGCATGGGGTTGCTGTAATTCTATGAGACGTATAATAAGTTCCCATTTTTATTTCCTGGGACTCACAGGGCAAGTGAATCTATTTTTGGAGCCTGCTCACGTGTGCAGTTGTGTGCGGCTTTGTTAAGCCCGAGTCCAGGAACAACTCCCACGGGGTGTGCATACCAACAGCGAAGACCAGCACGGACAAGCCATTCAGAAATCGCTCCATCAACCCATAAGTGTGATGGAGCCCTTTATATTGCCTCTAACCAGAGGGCTCCTCTATATAAAAGAGACATTACAACAGAGCCCAGCTGCCCCTGCAAAAGCCAGAAGGTGGGAAGTTAGGGACTGCTCCAGAAGGTGATTTGTCAGAGAAAGGTCCACTTAAAGGGGCAATCCATCCTGGGACATCAGTGTACGAAGAGCAGTGACGTTTTTAAGGGGTTACATCTGGGTGACGGATGCATCTAGTAAATAATTTTGACGGTGGTAAACAGCGAGCTTGGTAGGGTTTTAAATTTCTCCTGGCTGCACCCTTTATTTGATATCACCATGTCATCAGCTTGCACAGGGCCGGTGGGGGCAAAGAAAATAAGACTAACACTCCTCCATTCAGAGGCATCTAAAAAAAAATGCAACTTATAATTTTCAGAGAAAAGTAGCCAAGTATTTGCTTCTAGCATGGCTGGATTAGTTTAAGGAAGTCAATTAGCTTGTTAAATTATTTGCAATAGGTTGTTTATTAACCCGGCTACATGGGATTGCACCTTTAACTTGAAAAATACCTAAAGCAATAAGAGCATTACATTAGCCCCTCCATTAACAAATGTAAAACATTGATGGGTCGGTGACTCATGGCTGGATTATTGTGTTTGGCCAGTATTATGCTGACCAGTAAGAGCCACGTCCGCTGGTGGAGGCGTACACGTCGGAATACTGTTTCTGATGTAATGACAAAGCAGGTTGGGTCAACCGATCAAGGAGCCACCTATGCAATGAATTGGCAGTTCCCATCAGTAAACAAGTCACTGTGACAGTGTCTTCATTTAATATGACAAATTGTTACGCATACACAAATATAAAGCACATACAACATGTCTTTCCAGTTCATTGTCAAAACAAACTGATTAACATGAAATATGTTTGGCCTCTGACAAGCGTCACAATTAATTGTCTGTCAGCCGATCTCCTGCAACATGTGTGTTTGATGCACAGTTATATTATAAAATCCATAGAAAGATCCTTGGGAGGGCTTTCCAGGAAAAAAACGTGAATTTCTAAACCTAAGTCAGGACCTCTTTGCTGTAAGGACTACTACATTTTGAGAAATAAAGCAATTTGATTTAGAAACTGGATTATGATCTTGGCTAAGAATTAATGTGCCTTTAAAGCAAATGAGGAAGAAAAGTAGCATTAAGCAGATGGTGACGTAAACCTCCCGCTAAATCTACGTAACTATATAGCACGCTCTGTAAAACGGCGTTAGGGCTCAAACGTAGAGATTCCTTTTATCTGTTAACCATTTCATTATCAGACACCGGCAAAATAATGTAATAATATGGCAGGGAAGGCATTACTACATAACAGAGCCAAACTAAAACAGAAACCCGAGCCTGCCACAGAATCCCCACCATGCGCCCAGCATTAATCATTGACGACAGGCAAGATGGCACTGTCCCAGCCTGCAAGCCAATATTAACCCTCTGAGTGCCCTAGGATCACTACCACGCCAGGCGTTCTGGAACCCTGGGGGCCCCATGGAATAGTAGCTGCACTCCCCATACAATATGCTCGTCTCCTTAGTGGAGATCCTATAGGGTGCAGGACACGATGTAAACTGATGCAGACGCCTCCCCTCCTTAGGCTGCGGTCCCAGTCACCGCTACAGCGCACGGCGTGCGCTGTGCTACCAAGCCTCGCCGCGCCCCCCCAGTCCCTACCTTGTCGCGCACCTTTCCCCAGCGGTGCGCGACAGGTTTTCAGGGAGGCAGGAGAATTTGACCTCGACATCTGCGACGGGGGCGTGGCGGTTCAGCCAATAAGGGCGAACCAACCACGGGGCGTCATGGCCACGCCCCTGCAAACCGACAGCCACGCCCCCTCCCGTCGCAAATCTTCCCTCTCCCCCCAGACCGCGGTGTAGCGCTGTGCACGCCATTCCCCCCCCCCCCCCCCCCCGCCGGGCGCGTGCCACATTGAAGACTGGGGACTCAGCCTTACGCTCCAGCAGTGACGGGGTGGTCACATGACCGGAGCAGATGCAGGTTAATTAAAGGGTTAATAAGATGTATTACTGCGAGGAGAGTGGTTTCCCTAAAGTATGTGTGTATGGATAAAACATATAACAGTGATTGCACAGGGGGTTCTAGCCCTTCTCCCTTGACACGTTTATGTTGCTTGTGTCACACAAGTCAGGTTCTATGGCCCCTGCCTGATCACACCTAGCAGGACAGGACACCACACCTCCCACCCTATTCTAGCTCCTTTTCGAGCTACATTTCCTCTCCTCCCTCCCAGGAAGCGACATTAGAGAGCTGCTTATAAAGCAGGTAGAATAGGAGCAGAGGTGAAAGCTACTGCATGGATGTGTGGGGGAGAGAGTGGGCTGAGGGACGCCTTCAGAAAGCTTTGTTTTACATTGTCTGCAATACAAAGTGGCAAATACAAAAAAAGGTTAAGTATGGAGCGTCTCGGGCAGCTTTTGATTTCAGCTTTGGTAGCAAATCTTCACAATCCTCAAAGCAAAAATAAGGGTGCCCCAGACACGGTAAGGCAACATTGCACCAAAACCAACACAGATTACATCAACAGCAGCAAAGATTTCATTTCAAGCAGCATCATCCTGTGGTATTTAAGGGAATACGGAAATGGTAACACTGGGAGAAGCAGAGTTTTACCTCATCGATGTTTCTGAGCCACTTGCTGATGTTTTCAAAGCTTTTGGCGTTCGTGATGTCATACACTAGCATGATTCCCATGGCCCCCCTGTAATAAGAGGTGGTGATGGTGTGGAATCGCTCCTGTCCGGCTGTGTCCCTGGGGAGATGGAGAAGCAGCACGTCAATATGCAACCTGGTTAGTGGAATACACACAAGCATTGAACTAAACAGGTGGGTTTTTCGGGATGTAGCACACTGGTTAGACATTTTTACATGAAGTAAATAGGGACGACATTTTCCTCAAAATAAAATGTTCAGCTTCAAAGAAATCCGGTTTAAAAAGGAGTTCAAATAAGAATTGAATTATGCTGCGATTGTATATTCTTAGGGACCTGTTAGGTGGGAGCAAAAGATTCAAGAAACCTTTTCTTGGATTAAATGCTTCACCGTCCTATACAGAAAGGGATTTATTTGGTGATGACAATTGTGGACATGCAACCGCTCCGAGTCAAATTAAGTGCTTCATTAAATTGCTCAGGTTGTGAGAACAAATCATCTATTGCCAGTTAAAACTACTACAGCGCAGACTACTCCCTGGACAAACTAAGGTTTTACATATTTGCATTACTCAAAAAGAGCAATCAGGACTCGGAGGAGGCGTACGAGACGAATGAAAGGTAGTCTTTCACAAGGCCATATTTACTAAGCATTGCTAAAACAATGCACCTCACTGCACATTCACTTGGATAAAAATATTCCCAAACAGGCCGTCGGGTGGGGGGGGGGGGGGAGGGGGAAGGGGTAACCGTTTAGCACAGCACTGTAAATATGAAAATACAAATAAAGAAATAAACCTGGCCCATGAATATATACAAAAATGCGCCAGGTTTATACAACCTCATGCGCCAGGATTATTTCTATATTTGCATTTTCATGTTTTTGGGTAATTATTGAGAGAGTTCCCGCAGTAGAACACTGGCAGCTTTTTTAGTGCACTGCACTGTTTAGCACATTGGTCTGGCGCTTGTTTTAGTATCTATCCCTTGTTTTGCAGTTCTGTAAATATGGTTCGTAATCTTGTAAGATTTTTATATAGGACTTCCCAGAATACAGATAATAAAAGATTATAATGTACAAATATTCACATGTATTAAAAAGGAAGTTAAACAGGGTTTAGGGAGCCTGTCCTACAGACCTAATCTAAATAGATATGAGCTCATGTATTTGGACTAATGGAGCTCAGAGCTGCACTAACTCAGAAGCGGTTTGGCAGCATATAAAATAGGGGCCCCTGTGCTTACATTGTGCGTTTCAGGACAGGATCCTTGTATTACAATACAAGTTTTTTTGTATTCGAACATGTATATTTGTACATTGTGCATAGTTAGTGCATTATAAAATGAAACACACCAAAGTACTACATCACAGCCCATTTCTGTTGACATCACCTCACTTAAAGCTGCAGTTCAGTCAATATCCCGCATGTGTTTTTTTTTTAATAAATCAGTTCTGTAGTAAGAAAAAATACTTTAAGCATTTTCTGTTTTTAAAAAAAAAATTTGAAAGACCAATTTTCTTGTATTCTATTTTAACAAGCATTTGCTAAGGCACTGCCCCTTTGTCAGCCCTGCCCTCCCTCTAGCACATGTCAGTGCAGGAGTGCTCATGAATATTCATGAGCTTCCACAGAGAAAGAAGCAGAAGAAAAACAGATCCCTTCACTAATTATGTCACAAAATTTCGCCTATCAATACATGGAGAACTAATTGACCGGCAGCTATACAGTTCTTTAGGTAATTAGAGATTGCCACATGAAACTATTGAAGTAAAAAAATAAATGTAAAAAAAAAAGACTGAACTGCAGCTTTAAGTTTACACATCCAAATTTGATATATAGATGTGAAAATGAAACCATTGCTAAATGGGACTCGAGGAGCACAAGAACACTTTAAAAAATGCACCGTTTGTGTAAGGCTTACACAAGCGCAAAACGTCCAACTTGCAAATCGTTTCAGCTCTTTCCAAACCCAACATTTGGATTCCCCCCAATCTGTGACAGCCCGTTTACAGTTCAAAAGCGACAAGCTCTTGAAACTGGAGTTTAACCCGGACGGATAACACAATACCCTGCCGTATAACAGGGCTCCTGTGAAGGGCATTCATGGGGCCTTTGGACTCTGCTGCTCAAGCAACTAATATGAAATGCGCAGAAGCAAAGTGCAATTTTTCACAAAAACTAATTTGAATGTTACGGTAGTGTAAATAAATGTGGTGCAGGTAGAATATTACATTTTGCAAGCATGGATCGTAATTTAAGTCTTTCAATGTAACTAAAATGACATTACAATAAGCTGGTGGCCCTGCTACTCCTACATGTTGTCTGACCGGGCCATCGGTGAACAGCCATGCCGAATAACACGAGAACAAGACTTTATAGCAGAGTACAGTTTCACTTCACATTGTATTGGCAGGGTACATTGGGCTATTTAAGCTACAAAACCCATGCAACAAACTTCAAGGACAGAGCTTAAAAATCCCCTCTTATTACCCGAGGAAAAGGGAGATAAAGGCAAGAATGTTCTGTATCTGGCGAGCAAGGACGCTGCTCAGGTCAGCGGGTCGGAAAGCTCTGCCAAGGAGCAGCAGGTGCAAGCAAATGGAGCTATTCAAGGCTCTGCAGCTGGGGAGTTCTGAGGAAAGGTTTAATGAGGCTTAATCTACACAGCCAAAAGGAGGAAAGGGGGAGCACAAGGAATAGATTAATGGCAACTAGCTGTAACCACAAGAGAACGTGTCCGATACACACTGGGATTCAGGCTGCAGTCCCATTTAGCAGAAACTAAAAAAACTGGAGCCGAGAAAGATGCGCTGACTTGGTTATGTGCTGCACCACCCTGCAGGTAATTTGTGCCGTCATTACAATACTAATCAAAACATGAGCAGAGGGGAAAAGTTGGGTGTTTCAAAATTATATATGTTCATTTTTGTATCATATGACGGTAACCGGATATCAGTGATATTAAATGCTGCAGACTTTCCTCTGCCCTGTGTTATCTGGATCCGACGGTTTGTCTCTCACTGTTGGATAGTTTCATGTTCTCTATGCTGCCTGTGTCTAGTTCCAGCAGAGTCGCCGCGATTATTCGATGCGCTGTTTCTTGTTGCCCATTTTGTCGATGTCTATTCCCATCAGCTTTGAGTCCTCTCTTAATTCATTCTGCCGTTTCATGCTCCCTTGCTTGTCCTTTTCACTTAAACCATCCTTCATCCTATCCCTCCAGCTTATATATACCACGTATCGGGCCTCTCAGTCTTTTCCCAAGCTCGATCTCAAGGACAGAGTGAGGTCCAAAACGTTGCTCCTGATACACGCGATTGCCATGTGGTGAACAAATCTTATTTTGATTATACTTTGAGGATTTTCTACATTTTCTGGACTAGCTGGTGTGCCCTGTCCTTCCGCCTACACCCCTCCTGCTGATAAGTATATCTTCAAGTGATTAGGCAAGTTGCCGATCGATCGGCGAAGATTCGGCCTGGTGGTTTACTAGATCATGGTCTGTGCTGCAGAAGAGTTTTCTCTGTATCTATTACTGCAGAAGAGTACCCAAGATGCAAAGTTCTGTCGGCGATGATCATGTGACCAGGCAGGCACTAGATACAATTGGTGCACTGCTAAAGAGAGGGCAAAAGGGGTGTGCCAGTGTCTTTTTCAGAAGAGGAAGAGATGTGACTTTGTAAATGGTTGCTATAGAAACAAAAATGCTTGTTACATTAGAATACATTAAAAAAAGTCTTTAAAAATAGTTACAAATGCTACAAGTATTTTCTCAGTATAGATTTATTATGGACCGATTTTTTTTTTTTTTTTTTTAAACACGTAGGATATTGCTTGAAATGCAGCTTTAAACAAGTCTAGGTTAAGATCGCAATGTTTGACTACTTCTGACTGATGTTACAAATGGCCTATCAATGCCACCGACAGCTGCCTACCTTCCTGAAAACTGTATTATAGAAGATTATAGCTCAGTTTTAGGAGTGATATTACCAATTCCATATGGAAGAATTCTTTATATTTAAAAAAAAGGGATGTTTTGCTCAGATTTGCCGGCTCTGCCTCCATCCATGAAACTGGAGCTAATAAACCAGCGGGGTCCTCCAGGTTAGATTGAGTCAGAGGCTTTATTCACTCCCCAAGGCCGGAAGTTTACAATAAGGCCACCACAAGCACAGCGTGCTCTTCCACACAGGAAATTGTAAGAAGATTTTCGTGGCAACTCCTGCAAAAAAGCAAAGCAGACTGCAAAGCATGTTGCACCGTTCAAGCAGCATTACCGGTCACCCTGCTCACATCCAGAGCGCGCTTCTCTTGTTTTTAGGGTGAAATATGCAACAGACCTTTTGTAATTCCATGAGAAAATGAACAAAGGTGCCATTTGCCACCTTCACTTCCAATATCTCCCTGGGGAAACCAGAATCAAAAGTAACCAACCCCCACACACCACTGGAAATCTTATGTAGTGCCCAGTGCAGCCATACACAACAGTAATGAGAGCAGTGTCAGTGCAGGCACAAAGGAACATGTAAAGGGCACTGCAGCAACTATAATCTTTGGAAAGCCCCGGCCATGCTTCCTATATAGCAGCAGCTTTAGCCATGCAACAGTGACCTTTGGTACGCATTATTTGTTTTGCATTACAGCCGTTTCACTATCAGTGGGTGGTTTCTGCAGCGATCCTGTTCCATTAATGCTTGATGCCACGCATGCCCTCGCCCCTCCCACCACGTAGAGAGACAAAAGTAGGTGTAATTGTTACAGTAAATCAAAGCTCATCCCGCACACCCAAATAGCACCAGAATTGCTGTAATCAAATCACACAAAAAATAAAATCAATCAGCGAAGTAAAGTAGTTTGTTCTGTTGAACATCGTGTAGCCCGATTCCAGATTCCTAGAGTCAGCCCTGTGCCCAGCCACTTTAAAGCCTCAATCTCGCCTACGTCTCCCAGACCCCCCATTTATTTACCAGAGCAGCGAGCAGGGGAAGGTGAGCTGAATTAAGCTATTTTTAGCCCTGGGGACCCCGCTCTGTTAATATGGGGGAGTGGAGGTTTAAGGGAAAAGCAGCAGTAGCATACATATATACATAGGTGATAAGTAGGTGTGGAGATCAACTTTACTACAACCAATAAAAAGGTAAGAAAGTTCATATTAATGTTTATGTTGAAAATATAACCAGGCCTTATTATCCATACTAATGCTAACAGAAAAGGATTTAGGAATGTGACTACAACCAACTTCTGAGCTCAAAAAACAACTTTAATAGAGCTATACGTTTCATAATCCATTATATTAACCTACAATCCACCCCTTCCCCATATCCAAGGAGTTCACATCTCTACTTACCAGTTTGACATCTAGGCCACCCGCTTACTACTGCACTTTAAGGCCCCATAGTGAGTTTCGCTCCACTCCTACGCTTGGATAGATATGCATCCTCCCCTCTGAGCTGCTACACTACACACTTGGGAGACCTGAAGTTGTGAAAGTTATGAACACTGATTACATCCATGAAAAGCTCATGTCTGGCCCCAGCATTGCAGACACATCTCAGCGTACAATCAAATATGTATTTCTACAAATGGATACGAGGTGAGTCATCCAAGATCCCCGCAGTTTTGTGACTAAATGGCATGTCTCCTCCACACAATGTGCTCATACTGGCTTACTTTAAGTCAATCAGGTATTGCACATTGCTTCTCCCTGCTCTATTCTCCAGCTAGCCACACTTTAAATGGGTTACTATTGTTCTACTTTGAGTGACTGATTACAGCAAGCAGGGAAAACAATTAGCAGTATGCAGTAAAGCTTGGGCTTCCTAGCAATCTTGACGGTTGCATAAAAATAATAGGGAATTAGGACTGCCCACCATCAATTGCACAATACATCTGGGACAGTATCTCATTAAGTCAATTATAACAACCAATAAAGAGAAATGTGTGAGAAATTGCTGCTTCTGTTCACAACAGGAAGAGAAATTAGGTTAAATGGAGAAATATGTTTGTGGTATGTATGTCTATCTTTATTTATATACCACCTACAATTTATGCACGGCTTTATAAAGACAATACAGCACAGGGAATTATAATACAATAAAGGAAGCAACGTCAGACAATAGGGAAGGAAATCCTTTGCCCGGGAGAGCTTACAATGTAAGGGGAATGTTGGGGGACTTAGAGACAGCAGGTGAGGGAATAAATGCAGTAGATGACAGTGCTTGGCAAGAGTGACTGTGGGTGTGGGACAGTAGCCACGAGTCCAGGCTATTTGGATGCATCTTTTAAGAGGTGTGTTTTAAGGTTGGTCAATATTAAAATCAGATGGGTTAAAACCCTTAGCAGGAAGGGAGGCGGCAGGGAGGCGTGGGCCCGAGCAGGTGTGTATATGGCTGGGTAGTGAATTAGAAGTGATATCATCAGAAGCAAGAAAATGGAGGAGAGGATTTGTTGGGGTGCTTTTTATTGAGGGGTGTAGGAAGTTGTTAGGAAAGAGGTGTGCAAACAGTGGGCACTAAAATAGGTGGAGGGAAGGAGAGATAAGAAATGTGGATAGGCTGGGAAAGTTGGAGAACAGAAACGCTTACAAAGTAGTGATGAAACAGCAAGCAGAAAAAGTGATAGGGAGGGCATGAGGAGATGCAGGGAGAGGTAGGAGGAGATGCAGGGAGAGGTAGGGAGATGCAGGGAGAGGTAGGAGGAGATGCAGGGAGAGGTAGGGAGAGGTAGGAGGAGATGCAGGGAGAGGTAGGAGGAGATGCAGGGAGAGGTAGTGAGAGGTAGGAGGAGATGCAAGGAGAGGTAGGGAGATGTAGGAGGAGATGCAGGGAGAGGTAGGAGGAGATGCAGGGAGAGGTAGTGAGAGGTAGGAGGAGATGCAGGGAGAGGTAGTGAGAGTTAGGAGGAGATGCAGGGAGATGCAGGGAGAGGTAGGGAGAGGTAGGAGGAGATGGAGGGAGAGGTAGGAGGAGATGCAGGGAGAGGTAGGAGGAGATGCAGGGAGAGGTAGTGAGAGGTAGGAGGAGATGCAGGGAGAGGTAGGAGGAGATGCAGGGAGAGGTAGGAGGAGATGCAGGGAGAGGTAGGAGGAGATGCAGGGAGAGGTAGGAGGAGATGCAGGGAGAGGTAGGAGGAGATGCAGGGAGAGGTAGGAGGAGATGCAGGGAGAGGTAGGAGGAGATGCAGGGAGAGGTAGGAGGAGATGCAGGGAGAGGTAGTGAGAGGTAGGAGGAGATGCAGGGAGAGGTAGTGAGAGGTAGGAGGAGATGCAGGGAGAGGTAGTGAGAGGTAGGAGGAGATGCAGGGAGATGCAGGGAGATGCAGGGAGAGGTAGGAGGAGAGGTAGGAGGAGAGGTAGGGAGAGGTAGGGAGATGCAGGGAGAGGTAGGAGGAGATGCAGGGAGAGGTAGTGAGAGGTAGGAGGAGATGCAGGGAGAGGTAGGAGGAGATGCAGGGAGAGGTAGGAGGAGATGCAGGGAGAGGTAGGAGGAGATGCAGGGAGAGGTAGGAGGAGATGCAGGGAGAGGTAGGAGGAGATGCAGGGAGAGGTAGGAGGAGATGCAGGGAGAGGTAGGGAGAGGTAAGGAGAGGTAGGTGGAGATGCAGGGAGAGGTAGGAGGAGATGCAGGGAGAGGTAGGGAGACGTAGGAGGAGAGGTAAGGAGAGGTAGGAGGAGATGCAGGGAGAGGTAGGGAGAGGTAGGAGGAGAGGTAAGGAGAGGTAGGAGGAGATGCAGGGAGAGGTAGGGAGAGGTAGTGAGAGGTAGGAGGAGATGCAGGGAGAGGTAGGAGGAGATGCAGGGAGAGGTAGTGAGAGGTAGTGAGAGGTAGGGAGAGGTAGGGAGAGGTAGGGAGAGGTAGGGAGAGGTAGGGAGAGGTAGGAGGAGAGGTAAGGAGAGGTAGGGAGAGGTAGGGAGAGGTAGGAGGAGATGCAGGGAGAGGTAGTGAGAGGTAGGAGGAGATGCAGGGAGAGGTAGGGAGGGCATGAGGAGATACAGGGAGAGGCAGGGAGAGGTAGGAGGAGGGAGTTCCCAGGTATTGTAAAACAGCATGCAAATACTTGTGCAATTAACTAAAACGTTTTTTTTTGTTTTTTTTTAGATTTAGGCTATTTCGGGGAATAATAGGAGGTTCCTCCACTCCTTTTCTTTTTTTATTGTTTGCGCCAAGTAGATCGGACACTTTAGGAAGCAGATTAAATGGTTGTTTCTTTAATGCTTTCAGTTTTGAAGAGTTCTGCAACGCATTGCTAAAGTCAGATTAGAGATACTCATTAAAACTTTATAAGGCAAGGGATCGTTATAGACTTTTTCCTAGGTCACCCCTCTTCCTCTGCCATATGTAAGAACTCCTGCACTAGCTCTCCATACCTGCCTGAGCCCAACACCCTTGTACCTATGGTGCCAGATGCCTTTGTCACGCAGTCAATAATGCAATCTTGAAGGCGGGATAAGGGAATGGACACAATTATAAACTTTCTACAGACCAGCTTTGCCAATTCTCTGATCAACGCAAATTTCGAACTGATGCCAGGTGATTTACTCAACTATAAGCACCCACAAAAGCAGTTTGGCTGGGATGTTCTATGCCGTTTACATTTAGCCACGCTGTTAAAAAAGAAAAATTAAAAATCGGTAGGAAAAGGTGCCCCATCACTTGCCACTGGTATTTTCCTACATGAATGACATGGGGATAAAATTAGATTCCTTAGAACTAGGATTGTTTTCTTTCACTAACTTGGACACAGGAAGGAAAAAGGTTGAGTACAGTGGCCAATTGGTTATCATCTCAGGGGTGCGCAGGATTTGTTTGGGGGAGTGTGGGGGGGGCAGCGTTGCAGAGGCCCCAGCACTCTTTCCCGAGGCATTTAAATGAAATGCCGAGGAACCGTACAAGGCCTCTGCACCTCAACTTACCGGGATTCAGTCAGCATCACGACGCGTCACCATGGCGTCAAATTACGCTGCGCGGTCATGTGACGCAATGTCATGGTAACTCGCGTGAAATAACGCTGCGGTTCACAGGAAGGGGGCGAGCGCTGGGGCTGGCAGATGGGTGCAGCACAGAAACTTTGCGCGCCCCTTCTCTGATAAATGGCAACAAAAAAAAAAACAGACTAACAAGAATTAAAAAAAAAAATTTTTTTTTTTTAAAGAATTCAATATCTGTATAGATCTAAAATGTAACTGCTGCTGATCGCTGGATTGTAATAGAGATCTCTACTAGTTTTGTACATTTTCAACTAGCAATCTCCTTACTAATAACCAGGTTACTATAATTCAGCCAGCCATGCGTTAAATGGCACATTAACACCATAACTAATAGCAGGGTAACATGAAACACTTTCTACTCTTACTTCGCAATATCAGCATCCATGTTTGTCAATCTCTTAACGTGGGCGATTTCATCAGAACAGGAACAGGGAGGTGGAGCACATTGGTGTCGGCTTCTCACCAGCCATGCATTGCATATGGAAGGGAACAGGGACGTGTGGTGAGGACGGGATTCCCAGCCATGCATTGCATATGGAAGAGAACAGGGACGTGTGGTGAGGACGGGATTCCCAGCCATGCATTGCATATGGAAGAGAACAGGGACGTGTGGTGAGGACGGTATTCCCAGCCATGCATTGCATATGGAAGAGAACAGGGACGTGTGGTGAGGACGGGATTCCCAGTCATGCATTGCATATGGAAGAGAACAGGGACGTGTGGTGAGGACGGGATTCCCAGCCATGCATTGCATATGGAAGAGAACAGGGACGTGTGGTGAGGACGGTATTCCCAGCCATGCATTGCATATGGAAGAGAACAGGGACGTGTGGCGAGGACGGGATTCCCAGCCATGCATTGCATATGGAAGAGAGCAGGGACGTGCGGTGAGGACGGGATTCCCAGCCATGCATTGCATATGGAAGAGAACAGGGACGTGTGGTGAGGACGGTATTCCCAGCCATGCATTGCATATGGAAGAGAACAGGGACGTGTGGTGAGGACGGTATTCCCAGCCATGCATTGCATATGGAAGAGAACAGGGACGTGTGGCGAGGACGGGATTCCCAGTCATGCATTGCATATGGAAGAGAACAGGGACGTGTGGTGAGGACGGTATTCCCAGTCATGCATTGCATATGGAAGGGAGCAGGGACGTGTGGTGAGGACGGTATTCCCAGCCATGCATTGCATATGGAAGAGAGCAGGGACGTGTGGTGAGGACGGGATTCCCAGCCATGCATTGCATATGGAAGAGAACAGGGACGTGTGGTGAGGACGGTATTCCCAGCCATGCATTGCATATGGAAGAGAACAGGGACGTGTGGTGAGGACGGTATTCCCAGCCATGCATTGCATATGGAAGAGAACAGGGACGTGTGGTGAGGACGGGATTCCCAGCCATGCATTGCATATGGAAGAGAACAGGGACGTGTGGTGAGGACGGTATTCCCAGCCATGCATTGCATATGGAAGAGAACAGGGACGTGTGGCGAGGACGGGATTCCCAGCCATGCATTGCATATGGAAGAGAGCAGGGACGTGCGGTGAGGACGGGATTCCCAGCCATGCATTGCATATGGAAGAGAACAGGGACGTGCGGTGAGGACGGTATTCCCAGCCATGCATTGCATATGGAAGAGAACAGGGACGTGTGGTGAGGACGGTATTCCCAGCCATGCATTGCATATGGAAGAGAACAGGGACGTGTGGCGAGGACGGGATTCCCAGTCATGCATTGCATATGGAAGAGAACAGGGACGTGTGGTGAGGACGGTATTCCCAGTCATGCATTGCATATGGAAGGGAGCAGGGACGTGTGGTGAGGACGGTATTCCCAGCCATGCATTGCATATGGAAGAGAGCAGGGACGTGTGGTGAGGACGGTATTCCCAGCCATGCATTGCATATGGAAGAGAACAGGGACGTGTGGTGAGGACGGTATTCCCAGCCATGCATTGCATATGGAAGAGAACAGGGACGTGTGGTGAGGACGGTATTCCCAGTCATGCATTGCATATGGAAGGGAGCAGGGACGTGTGGTGAGGACGGTATTCCCAGCCATGCATTGCATATGGAAGAGAGCAGGGACGTGTGGTGAGGACGGTATTCCCAGCCATGCATTGCATATGGAAGAGAACAGGGACGTGTGGCGAGGACGGGATTCCCAGTCATGCATTGCATATGGAAGAGAACAGGGACGTGTGGTGAGGACGGTATTCCCAGTCATGCATTGCATATGGAAGGGAGCAGGGACGTGTGGTGAGGACGGTATTCCCAGCCATGCATTGCATATGGAAGAGAGCAGGGACGTGTGGTGAGGACGGTATTCCCAGCCATGCATTGCATATGGAAGAGAACAGGGACGTGTGGTGAGGACGGTATTCCCAGCCATGCATTGCATATGAAAGAGAACAGGGACGTGTGGTGAGGACGGTATTCCCAGTCATGCATTGCATATGGAAGAGAACAGGGACGTGTGGTGAGGACGGTATTCCCAGCCATGCATTGCATATGGAAGAGAGCAGGGACGTGTGGTGAGGACGGTATTCCCAGTCATGCATTGCATATGGAAGAGAACAGGGACGTGTGGTGAGGACGGTATTCCCAGCCATGCATTGCATATGGAAGAGAACAGGGACGTGTGGTGAGGACGGTATTCCCAGTCATGCATTGCATATGGAAGAGAGCAGGGACGTGTGGTGAGGACGGTATTCCCAGCCATGCATTGCATATGGAAGAGAGCAGGGACGTGTGGTGAGGACGGGATTCCCAGTCATGCATTGCATATGGAAGAGAACAGGGACGTGTGGTGAGGACGGGATTCCCAGCCATGCATTGCATATGGAAGAGAACAGGGACGTGTGGTGAGGACGGTATTCCCAGCCATGCATTGCATATGGAAGAGAGCAGGGACGTGTGGTGAGGACGGTATTCCCAGCCATGCATTGCATATGGAAGAGAGCAGGGACATGTGGTGAGGACGGTATTCCCAGTCATGCATTGCATATGGAAGAGAACAGGGACGTGTGGCGAGGACGGTATTCCCAGCCATGCATTGCATATGGAAGAGAGCAGGGACGTGTGGTGAGGACGGTATTCCCAGTCATGCATTGCATATGGAAGAGAGGAGGGACGTGTGGTGAGGACGGGATTCCCAGCCATGCATTGCATATGGAAGAGAACAGGGACGTGTGGTGAGGACGGTATTCCCAGCCATGCATTGCATATGGAAGAGAGCAGGGACGTGTGGTGAGGACGGTATTCCCAGCCATGCATTGCATATGGAAGAGAGCAGGGACGTGTGGTGAGGACGGTATTCCCAGCCATGCATTGCATATGGAAGAGAGCAGGGACATGTGGTGAGGACGGTATTCCCAGTCATGCATTGCATATGGAAGAGAACAGGGACGTGTGGCGAGGACGGTATTCCCAGCCATGCATTGCATATGGAAGAGAGCAGGGACGTGTGGTGAGGACGGTATTCCCAGTCATGCATTGCATATGGAAGAGAGGAGGGACGTGTGGTGAGGACGGGATTCCCAGCCATGCATTGCATATGGAAGAGAACAGGGATGTGTGGTGAGGACGGGATTCCCAGTCATGCATTGCATATGGAAGAGAAAAGGGACGTGTGGTGAGGACGGGATTCCCAGCCATGCATTGCATATGGAAGGGAACAGGGACGTGTGGTGAGGACGGTATTCCCAGCCATGCATTGCATATGGAAGAGAGCAGGGACGTGTGGTGAGGACGGTATTCCCAGCCATGCATTGCATATGGAAGAGAGCAGGGACGTGTGGTGAGGACGGTATTCCCAGCCATGCATTGCATATGGAAGAGAACAGGGACGTGTGGTGAGGACGGTATTCCCAGTCATGCATTGCATATGGAAGAGAACAGGGACGTGTGGTGAGGACGGTATTCCCAGCCATGCATTGCATATGGAAGAGAGCAGGGACGTGTGGTGAGGACGGTATTCCCAGCCATGCATTGCATATGGAAGGAAGCAGGGACGTGTGGTGAGGACGGGATTCCCAGCCATGCATTGCATATGGAAGAGAACAGGGACGTGTGGTGAGGACGGTATTCCCAGTCATGCATTGCATATGGAAGAGAGCAGGGACGTGTGGTGAGGACGGTATTCCCAGCCATGCATTGCATATGGAAGAGAGCAGGGACGTGTGGCGAGGACGGTATTCCCAGCCATGCATTGCATATGGAAGAGAACAGGGACGTGTGGCGAGGACGGTATTCCCAGACATGCATTGCATATGGAAGAGAACAGGGACGTGTGGGGAGGACGGTATTCCCAGTCATGCATTGCATATGGAAGGGAACAGGGACGTGTGGCGAGGACGGTATTCCCAGCCATGCATTGCATATGGAAGAGAGCAGGGACATGTGGTGAGGACGGTATTCCCAGCCATGCATTGCATATGGAAGAGAGCAGGGACATGTGGTGAGGACGGTATTCCCAGCCATGCATTGCATATGGAAGAGAGCAGGGACGTGTGGTGAGGACGGTATTCCCAGCCATGCATTGCATATGGAAGAGAACAGGGACATGTGGTGAGGACGGTATTCCCAGCCATGCATTGCATATGGAAGAGAGCAGGGACGTGTGGCGAGGACGGTATTCCCAGTCATGCATTGCATATGGAAGAGAACAGGGACGTGTGGTGAGGACGGTATTCCCAGCCATGCATTGCATATGGAAGAGAACAGGGACGTGTGGGGAGGACGGTATTCCCAGTCATGCATTGCATATGGAAGAGAACAGGGACGTGTGGCGAGGACGGTATTCCCAGCCATGCATTGCATATGGAAGAGAACAGGGACGTGTGGTGAGGACGGTATTCCCAGCCATGCATTGCATATGGAAGAGAGCAGGGACATGTGGTGAGGACGGTATTCCCAGCCATGCATTGCATATGGAAGAGAGCAGGGACGTGTGGCGAGGACGGTATTCCCAGTCATGCATTGCATATGGAAGAGAACAGGGACGTGTGGTGAGGACGGGATTCCCAGCCATGCATTGCATATGGAAGAGAGCAGGGACGTGTGGTGAGGACGGTATTCCCAGCCATGCATTGCATATGGAAGAGAGCAGGGACGTGTGGCGAGGACGGTATTCCCAGTCATGCACGGACGGAGTTGTGAGGCAGCCTTCCTCATTTGTCTGCACTGATTTTCCTTGTTTTTAAGCAAATTTTCTTGTCATTAGCTTTCAGTCTCATTTAACACTTGCATGTGTCTTGTTTTTGCAATTTACCATCTTGTTCAATTTCATTCACAATTATTTTACTACAAGAAATTAAACTCTTTAATCTGTCCCTTTCTATTGTTACAGGTACAGGAAGCAAATAACTGAAATCCACCAATACTGCTCTTTCATTCTTTTTGGCTACGACAGAGACCTATCGCCACCTCCCGCTAACGCCTTGCAATAGGATTTGAAAATGTTACATTAAGCATATGGATTTGGTTGTGGTGATGTAGCCGTAAGAAACATATATTGCACATTCCTGGTCTCTGATACAAAGATTCACCTAAGTTTCCAAAGCACAATTCTGCACACTTTCCCAACACAGCATCGATAAGGTACAACAGACGCTTTACATTACCCTTCAGATGTGTTCTAAAACTGCAGGGCTCCGACTATAAAGAGGTTAAGAACAAGATTCTTAGACTAGGAGAGGTGTAGACAAACTGACTCCTAATTTACATACCTGTCCTACCACGAATTTGTTATTTGGGCAACAGAACAAATACATTTGCCTTTGGACATGCTGAGAGCCGTGACAAATCAAATACAATGATACAGGACTGCAATTCACGTAGCAATGACGCCAGGAAAGGAAGAGTTGCTGCAAAGTCTTTGTGACAGACTTTGGCAATGCATTGCCAAACGCTTCAAAAGGTGCAAGAACTCACAATTTAATCTGCTGCCTACAGGGGAAGAGCCACTTGGCTCAAACTATTCAACCAAAAAAAGGGGAGAGGGGAGAATCCAAAGATGAAACCTCTATTCTTCCCAGAAACAAATATAACTGAATTCAAATATAAAAACTCCTCAATAGATAATAGAAAGATCGGCAATAGTTATAACTATTTCAGGGAGCTACTATGGTAGTAGAACAGGAAGCAAATAGCGCACAGCCAGGGAGTCAGGTGGTAGATAAAAGGTAAATTCCATTTATTTCAGTGCATGACTGGTAAAATCATCACCCCGGGGGGGGGGGGGGGGGAAACACACAGCCTCTTAAGCGTTTCGGACGGGTAGATCTTTTATCATACTACTTGATAAAGGACCTACCCGTCCGAAACGCGTAGGAGGCTGTGTGTTTTCCCCCCCTGGGGTGATGATTTTACCAGTCATGCACTGAAATAAATGGAATTTACCTTTTATCTACCACCTTTTTCCCTGGCTGTGCGCTATTTGCTTCCTGTTGTACTACTATTGGATTTTCCCTCCATGGCTGGCACGTCACCACGGATCCCCTGAGAGTGTGAGAGTGGGAAAGAGACTTGCTTTCATTTGTTATGACTATTATAGTTGAGTACTCTTATATGGATTACCCTTAGTGGAAACTTTATTGTTTTTTTTTCTTTGAGTGACTCACAGGTCATTTTTCATTTATGCCCACCCCCACTTGTCTTAATATGGGGTTGTTGTAAGATGTTTGAATTCTGGATGAAGTCACAATGAGGTTGAGCACCCCATTTCCTCCATTTAGCTTTACACTATGGTCAGCTTTGTTTGCCTAAACACACATTTTAAATTTAGGGCTGGGACCCGCTGCGCCCGGCGGCGCGGGCGGCCGCGTGAGCGTTCCCCACCAGCAGGGGAATCCTTCTGAGCCAGTCCCAGTCCCCCCTCGCTGCACGGCTCACAACGCGCTGTGACGCGTCACGTGGTGCGCTGATGAGCCTATCAGCGGCGGGGGCTGGAGTTGTCAGACAGCTTCCTACACAAGGTAGGGGGTGGTGTGTGTGTGTGGGAAGGGGGAGGGAGTGGGAGGGGGAGTAGCGGGTCCCTCCGCTCAAACCACACCCCCCCCAGCTCCCTACAGACCGCGGTCTGTGCCTGTCAGCGCGCCGCCTGTCTGCAGAGCGGGCGCGCTGACTGAGGGAGCGGGGCCTTAGCCTTAGAATGTACGGTGACACTTCAGTTTTTTTTTGTTTTGTTATTTATTTATTTTTTTAATGTCTACTTTGCTAACAGAGAACAGGATAAGAAAATGTTAAACCAAACAAAGCAGTTGACAGGAAATGAAACAATTCCAGGACAAAGATGGAATATGCAGAGCTGTAGAAGACTATGTAAAAGTTTATAAGTGAAGAAGTAAAGGTCTCTGACACGACCAAGGGAACTATACTCATCTTCTGCATATCTACAGCCCACTCTTATTCATGCCGTAAAGTAGTTATGGCAAAATATAACAATTGGACCCACTGTAAGCAAGGAGAAAGTACAGATGTTACTCACCATATCTGTAATTTGATCTTCTTTCCTTGTAATTCAACTGTTTTGATCTTGAAGTCTATTCCTGTAATAGATGGAGTTTCAGATTAAAGTAATTGGAGGACAGCTAATACTACACCTGCACAGACGTGCTGACAGACGACAGGCGTGTCAATCAATTTCTCACACTACTACAAAATGTGCAGACATTTCTATTATACACCTTGGGCTTCCATTCATTAGAGCAGAACACACGGTTATGTAGAAGCGCATTCGCTCACTTATCACTCTCAGCCTCTGCTGAATCAGGTAACTCAAGTAAAAGTTTTCCCTGCAAAGAAATGTACTATTATGTAAAACAAAATGTAATTTACAACATCATTCCATCATCAGTGGACTCGTAAGCCAAAACGAGCAGCCAACAAGAAAGCCAAACAGATATTCATGGTCTTGCATTGGAAAAATAACCTGACACCATAAATGCTTTTATTTAGGTACGCCTCGCGGCGGGTGCTGCTGCTGCAGGATGTGCAACGCGCTGCAGACCTGGCAACTAATCACTCCAGCAATGTGTAGCTGTCCCCGGTGCCAAAACAAGGCCGAGATTATAGTGGGTGAGCGCAAAGGAGCGCATGGCGCCTCTGGCCCGAGCGATAGGTGAAGTGAGCTTCCAGCAATTGGGGAGGCGTGGCAGACGTGTCACCAGGCTGGTTCGCCCTCATTGGCTGAACTGCTCACGTGACAAAAAGACATTTGTCTCAATTTTTTTTACAAAACTGCTGCGCGGTTGCGCTCATTACGGGCAGCCTCATAGGCAAGAGGTCTGTCCTCCCCATCGCGAGCACTAGACTCTCAGCCCAAAGGAATACAACGCCAAGCCATACAACATGTGAAAACTTGCAGTAAGACGCCAACCCCATGCATTTTAACAGTGTACCGGAGGACCAAAACCAACCTAATTTAAGGGGACTACATTTAGGGCCTGGTTGCTTTCCAAAGGTAGCTCGCAAACACGGAATGCACAATTTGGCAACGCCCAAAACACTTCGCCACAGGGCAGCTCGCCGCGCCAGACCCGTCAAGCCTGCTGCTGCAACAACTGCATGTCCCGACCGCCCGCTACGACAACCGCATGTTTAAACGTCCTGTGTGGGACCGCTGTGCATTTAAACGTGCAGTTGCCGAAGCGGGCAGTTGGGACACGCAGCAGGCACTGATCTAGAGCTTTTTTTAATGTAGAATGTTCTCTCACTGCCGCTTTACACGCTTGATCCTGTAAGAGCAAACGTGACTCATTCCAACAGATTCCGCAGGTTACAAGCAGGGGAAGAACCCACGCAGAGAAGGAAGCTTTGCATGTGCCACGCTGCTCACTGCTGGCTCAGGGGGATTTGCAATATTTATGCCAGGGTTAATTGTTCCTATGGGATGAAACCCTTACATTCTCACGGGGTTGTACACTTTTGAGATGTCGCAATTGTAAACTACCTGCAATTGAAACGCTCTAGTAATAGGGTACAATGTTTTGTAAACACGTTGTGTTGGTGCCCACTGCTATTTATAGCTCCTGACCAGACGGGTGTCAGCACCCGGAGGCTGCGATAGTTGAGGAATTTTTTCCCCCAAGAGAAGTACTGTATGGAGACACGTGACCGCCGAGCGGTGACTGAACGCTCTGCCTCCACGAGGTGCGTTCTCTACAGATCTTAATGAAGAAGGATCAGGCACACGGTCTTAATCATCGGTGAAAGGGGTTTATTGTGCCAAGAAATCAAACGTTGAGATAGTCGGACTCTCTCAAGGTGTAGGCAGTATTACTGTCGAAACGTTGGATTTCTTGGCACAATAAGCCCCTTTCACCGATGATTAAGACCGTGCGCCTGATTCTTCTTCACTGGATCACATTGGGACTTCAGGAGCTCCCCAGGACCAGCGCACCGGCGGTTAAGTACCCCACTATCACCTATGTATTAGAGTGCGGGCACAACCATCATTTCCTCTACAGATCTCAGCCTCGCGCATACAAATACACGAGGCTAATTTGGATTTTGGGAGCCTGGGCAATTTACAGGAGCCCAAGCTGCGTATGCCAGCACCTTATTCACCAAAACCCGACCGCACAAATGCACACACTAGTACACATGCTGACACTAATGCAGCAAACCCAAGCACAGGTTTTTGTGCATATGGGTGTGAAGCCCATGTATGCCATAATCAGCAGGAGTGTAATAAAGTGCAGGATTAATTAAAACTAGTCTTATTTTCAGCTATGAGATGTCCCACTTCCTGAGATACAACCAGTGACATTACCGGGTGTAAATTTCCTTCTAGGGGAAACAAAATGGCTGTCAAACCACCACATTCAGTTGCGGCTTCCAATTGGACGGCCATTTAGTTCCCCTTTGAAAACAAGGACTACAGGTAACTTCCCAGTAAGCATCTCGGGAACCCAGCGCTGAAAACTGTACGGTTCAGCGTCCTGTAAAACAAGAGGCGGGGGGAGAAGAGGCGTAGGGGCGTGGGTGAGTGGGGAGGATTGCCACTGTAACATTCACAGCCAGCAGTCCGTCGCTGGGCGCCGCCTCTAACAAGCAGATAATGCACAAGTTCCATAATTAATGGCGTTGGGCTGTTTATTTTCATTTCTCGGTTTCTCTCTCACATTGCAAACTGTAAACAACCGAAACAGCTGCAAAGTGCGCTCGTACATCACATAATACCAGATACAAATTCTGGCACGGAGGGACGCCAAATAATACTTCAAAAATTATATCCCATGTGCAGGCTTCGTAATTAAAAAAAAATTATATATATTTTCTCTTCAACAAAGTCTGGGAAAGTCACACACACCTATACTTAAAGCAAAATGCAAGGGCAGAATATTTTTACTGAAGCAGGTATGGCCAACTCCAGTCCTCACGGTCAGGTTTTCAGAATATGACTGCTTCAGCACAGGTGGCTCAATCAGTGGCTCACTTTGACAGAGCTATCTGTGCTGAAGCAGGGATATTCCAAATACCTGGCCCGTTGGTTGCCCTTGAGGATTGGAGTTTGCCACCCCCGCGGTATGGGGTACTATTGCTTTAGACACCGACCGGCGACAGAACACACTTTACGGACAATTTAAATGGGCTATAACGTGTCATCCAGCAGCAGCCCATCGTAAATATGGCCCAAAACATTATGTGTCACATTACCCTTTTCAGGCGTATCGAGATCAGATGCCAGAGCTGAACAGTGTCTCTTAAGGACCCAACTTATACTTGGCTCTAGTAGGAGACTTAAATAAATGTAAAAATAAGTACTGCAAAGCTTTCTAACAAGGACATCAGGAGACTGCAGGCGGCTTGTTTTATTATTGGGGAGCCGGTTCCTCAGCTTCATGTGATCGGTAAAGGTGCAAAAATCCTTTGTGCCGCGAAAATCTTTCAGATCCCTCAAAAATGTCTATCCACCAGCAATAACCATTAGCAAATTCGATCGAACTTCTCTCCAGCAAAACCCATAGTACAGGCACTGGAAGGTCATACGGTTCTGGGTTTTACGAAATGCGCATAGGCGGATGTGAAATTCATGCCGATTCCAGAATTGTTTTGCATCAAAACCGCCATCTGTTTTCAGTCTGCGAATCAGATTTTGGTAAAATATATAAAATGAACACTAATTCGCAGATCTCTAGTGATCGGACACCAACAACTTCCAGATATGCAGAGCAGACCAGAAGATGCCAGGAATGTGCTCATTTATCACAGCTGTCAAGCGTGTGTGTCCAGGCCTTCACGGTGTTAAATGCTGCAAAGCACCGCAGGGCAATACTGCACCGTGTATAGCTGAGCAATGACATGCATGCTACCCATGCAGAGGTTTCACAAGAGAACCCTCTGAAAAGTCACACATGATATGGAATAAATTAGAGGAAGTGGCTTTTCCCAGAAGTCACTTGTCTCCATTGCAAACCCAGTCCCAGGTCACCATGTTCCCACATCTAGGCACTTAACACTCTGCTGTCAGGTGTCCGAGAAATATTGGTATTGGGAGGTTCATGACACACGGTCATTATATGGTTCAAGTAATGTTGCCGAATCAACCTCATCACTTCACCTTCTTGTTTCAACATTGTCCCTTATTCCCACTAGATTTTGCGATGGTTTGCCCTTGTTTGCACGCGTCATTGTCTTTATGTAATGCGCTGCTCCCTCACTGTACCGGGCTGAAGAATATGCTGGCGCTTTACAAATAAACGATAATCACGAATAAAGCCATCGTTAACTTGGACATGGCTGGAACAGTCCCCCCATGATGCCTCCTGTTCTGTTACTTGGCAAGGAGTTGTAGGCCTCTGACAGTAAAAGGTTTATTATAGATCTTGGGAGAACCCATGATCTCAATGACACTAATTATTATTATTACAGTGAGGATGAGCAGCAGTGTTTCAGTTTAAAGGATTATATCTGGAATCTTTTTCATTTCCTTGGCTAAAGTGGTTTTGCGGAGTATATTTTCTGGAACAAATTTCTATAAAACTTATGAAAACAAACTAAAAAGAATTTGTTGCTGCAGTTATCAAAAAATAAATAAGTTGTATATAGGTCTATATGCCTACAATTCTTTATTCAGTTATTAGCTACTTACATTTCCCGCAGAGCTTTTATTGAACTCAGAACAAATATCTGCAGAATCTTGAGGACGTGTCGCGGCTAATAATGTGCCACCGCGAGGTACCACAGGAGGGCATGGCCACACGCAGCACAATAGCGTAACCCGTATATTCTATTCAGTAAGAAAGTCCTATACAAAGTAGAATATGAAGGCTGCTTTTCGCACCAGGGACGTCACTTGCTGTTTTAGTCCCAATGAGTCATTGTGTTCTCTTGGAGAGGAGGAAAGGGAAAGACATTGCTACCACTTAATGTATAATGAACACGTTTGGAGGTCTCAGTAGTGGAAGATGTGAACATCTTCACAGTGCGATGTTCACGGGTCTGTGCTAGTCACAATGACTCCTGTGCCTGGCTGGAGAGCTTGCGGTCTCTCTCCAGCCCCGGTGTACGTCTTTTCAGCCCTGCTTAAGACGAGCTTTGCAGAATGTTTGACACGATGCCATAACAGCGTACTTTAACTAAAAATATTTGAGTTGCTACTGTAGACATGAATTCTGTTAAGGTTTTATTACGAACTAATATTAGTGCTACATAGCACGTCTTTTGCTTGAATGTCAATGGCATTAGGTTTTTCAATATTTTAATAATGGACTGCTTTACGCTTTACCAGTGAATACCCGTTTTAGTTATTGCATGAAAATAATTATACGATCAGCTCTCCTAGAAGTCAGACTATGCACCATCGTAAACAGAACCACAAACATGAACACTGGGATTCATGTCAACTGGGATTCATGTGAACTGGGATTGTTGTGTTGAGCCATTTGGGTAAATCCACTTATTCTCATTCATCACAAAAGGAAAAAAGAAAGGATATGGGAAAACGCATTTAATGCACTCAAGTAATCCACAGGCGCAATGAAGTGCCAAAGGGTGAGCAACGATAGATACAATGTTCCGCCCTTGAACTGTACATGAGAGCGAAACGTTAAGGTCTCAATGTTTCAATGTTCACTGGTCTGGGTATATGTGTCTCCAGAAGAGACGGTCTCACATTTTTCCAGGCATTTTTGTCTGATTGGACTGAATACAAGTATGGAAATGTGTATCAAATATGCAGAAACTTGTTATCAGCGGTTATCACAGAATGTAAACATGCATGGTTTTATTGCTGTTGCAAGAAGTCATACTGTATGCAATGAGCGGACTAAATGCAGAACAGGAAAGCACAAGAAGTCGTGTCTACTGTCCAAAGTGGCAATAAGAGCGAGCCTCTGGCTCATATAGGGGTGCAGCATGCTGGGGTACACCAAGAAATATTATCTAACACTACGACGCACCGATTGTCAATGGCAGTTTTTAATTTTGATAACCATTTCCTCCGATGAATGTGTAGCCAACGAGTGGACTTCATGTAAAAGAACAACTCATGACAACTCAATGTACGCATGTGACCAAAATATTAGATGGGCCCCAGAATGAGTGCTACTCACCATATAGGATTACTTACAAGAATGTATACATTGATATAGGAAATATGTATACCTGCTGGAGTTTTCCTTTTAAACCTGCTCTTATGAGATCAGCTGCAGGCAGAAGCTATGGTAACAGCAAGAAAATGTCTGCTCTTGCCAAACCTCATTTTTCTGAATGCAATTTTTCGAGTCCTCCAAAGACATTCCTGCCTGTGAATTCTTACAAGTGCTGACAGGTTTCTACCCGTATATTACAAAACCCACAGACATCGCCTTTCAAGAGAATGAAAATGACAGCAAACTACCCAAGCACCTGATCTAATTGTTTGAGTCATAAGCACAGGAAACGACAGTCTCGGGGGCACACCCTCGCCAGCATTAACTTCACAAACTGTACAGATGCAGCGGCCTGAGCAGCAGAGGGGGGCAAACTAGTGACAGAGCCACGGACGTTATTATTTTTACCAAAATCTCATCTGCAGACGAACAGCAGACAACGGATTTGGAGAGGGATTAAAAAAACCTGAAAAAAAGCTCAGAACGCCACTTCCACAACTCAGAACAGTTCAATCATATTGCTGCTGTCGGACACTTTAAATCAAATTACCTTTTAAAAGTGCACCTTCCAATCAGGTTTCAAGCTATTTTCAGGTCAATATTTGCCTTACTTTTTCAGATCAACCTTATTTTTTTCTCCTGGCTGTTCGATTTTATAGCAATTTTAGATTTCAAAAAGCTAAAAGCCTGCAGCAGAGTATCCACATGGCAACCTCTGCGGTGTATTCGTCTCCACCCCACCATGCAAAGACAGGTCGTCTACGAAATGGTCCCATCAGCTGACCTTTCAGTGTCAGACTGCCTACGGCACCAGCGACGCAAACAGGAGCAGAGCGCCTGGGAAATATACAAAATGGCGGTGACGTTTCACTGAAGTGAGTCATAATGGTACCAAGGTAACTTTCATTTGAGCCAATTTTTTAAGTGTGGGTTCTGAAGTGATACTTTGAGTTGTGAACCACCACAAAAAACCCTCGGGACCACAGTTTAAGAACAATTTAAAAGCACTCGTGTCGGATTTCTTATTTACATATAACAAAAACCATCCACCCAGACTAAAAGGAGAAACCCATTATGTTTTTGTCTTAATTTTTTTCATACAAAATTGATGCAGGGTGTCTCCGGAGCAGAACCCCATTAATTTCAGGGAGCCCCTGCTTCCACGGATACTTGCCTCTGAAGGGGTGCCGGTATCCCTCTGCAGTTTAAAGCTCCCGCGTCACATGGGTCAACAGGAAGCCAAACCAGGCGACATTGCGGCTTCCTATTATTCCGCTGGGCGCGGGAGCTTTGAAAAGCTTTGAACCCTGGAGCAGTACCCACTACAGAGGTAAGTACCTCCAGAACCAGGGTGTCCCAGGGGTTGAAATGAATGAGGTCTGACTCCTGAGAACACCTGCTTCAATCTTGTATTAAATAAAGGGGGGGGGGGGGGGGAGAAACAGCATGGATTGTCTCAAACATCACTGGTTCATTTTGCTTCCAGGGGAGAGGCTGCACCGTTAAAGATCCCTATATAGTCTGAGCAATAAGACATCTCTACAAACTGGGACCACCACAGGTTTGTCTTTACAATTAAAAAGTGTCATTTCTTTTTCTTGAACTTACTTAAGACAGCTTCCATATCAGATATCTATAGTAATCTATATAGCAACGTGTGGGGAGGATTTGGGGCGCACACCAATAAGTAAGTACTGGAACGGGCGCTGCTATAAAAGTACCACATGGGCATAATATTTAAAAAGAGCTACGCACACCACAAAATGGGTACACAAGTGTGGAGGGGAGACAAAATGTTGAGTATCAAAAGAATATTCCTTGGGAAAAAAAAATTCATTCTCAAAATAAAGACTAAAAATTACAAAATAAACTCCTTAAAAATACTTTAAAAACAACGGTTTTATTTTAAAGTGCACTCAAAAGCAAAAAAAATCATTTTTTTCCAGCCGTCACCAGCTGATCAGAATATTTTTGGACATTTGTTACTAAAAAAAAAACCGTGGGGCGCTCCTTAAATATCACTATTATGTTAATCGATAACCAACAGTAGCTAAAAATAAAAAAGTTAACAAATGGTACTCAATAGCAGAACAAAATACTATAAGATTTCTAATAATATAGCAGGGCTCTATTTGCTATCACCAATCTCATGGTGGCACTTAGTTGGTTGAGATGGCTTCATGTCTTAGTAGCACGTTTGGAATCAAACTATTCCATGCTAAAAATCAAGTATTTAGGTTTTTAACACATGGAACAAAGTATAATATGAAATGGCTTGTAGCGTTCCTTTGTAAACTAAAGTCTCACAATATAAAGGGAGTGGTACCTGCAATCACTAGAACAATGTAAGGTGTAAGGTCCTAGCCAATGTAGAGTATGTGTGATATAGAATATCACGTATCAATAATAAAAAGCGTAGCATGAAATTACAATAGAAAGTTCATCATTGATCTGCAAAACAGCATAAGTATTTGAAGATATTGAAACGCACTTGTTGACTTTATGATATGAAATTTTTTAAATGCATAAAGAATAGCTAAAATAAAATTACAAATACTTCAAAAACAACGTCAAAATAATTTGAACACAATCTACAACGCTTTTTATATTATCGGAAAGACATCAACATTTTACCTTCTATTAAAAATTATTCAAAATAATTTAACTAAATTGTATCATGGAAATAAACGTATACTGTATCAAACGAAAAAATTCTAAACCAACACAATATGCATACAAATATTTAAGGAGCACCCCACGGTTTTATTTTTTAGTTACAAATGTCCAAAAATATTCTGATCAGCTGGTGACTGTTGAATTTCTTTTTTTTGTTTTTTACTTTTGAGTGCACTTTAAAATAAAAACATTGTTTTTAAAAAGTATTTTTTAAGGAGTTTTTTTTTTTTTTTTTTTTAACCTGCTGACATGTAAAACACGGCTCTGGCCCCTGGCGGACCCCGCCCCCAGACCCCAAAACCCACCAAGTTACAGTCATTCATGGATTCTCAACTCCAGTCCTCAGGACTCTGGGGGAACGGGGGGGGGGGGGGGGGGGTAATAGAGGAATTCGATATATATGCCGAAGCGACTACAACACAGCTCGTCACTGAGTTTTTGGCGATAACACTTACTTGGGACTACAGGGAATTACAAGTGACAGGCAGGCGCACTGAGGCATCCCTCATTATCCCTCAGTGCGCCTGCCTGTCACTTGTTTTTCTTGTTTGTGAGCTCCCCTTGTGGGAGCTTATCTTCACAGGGGATGTGTGGAGCCCCCCCCCCCTTGACTAACGGCTGCAAGAGGGACTATCTCCAGTGATATCCCTAGCGCGGAACGACACCCCTGCTTCTACAGGGAATAACCCCCATTATCTAGAAATATGCTAATTTCACAACACTAAAAATATTTTTTAAAGAATGAAATAGAACAGGCCAGTTTTTTTTTTTTAAGGGGCAAAAAGGGGGCCTGCTGCTTTATTAATACATGTATAGGAAACAGGGTGTCTCCAGAGATTAACTGGTTTCAGGTACCCCCCAGTTCCCAAGATACGTGCCGCTGGTACTTCATGGACATGTAGATCCACAAAGTACCGGCAGCTGTTGTGATTTGCTATCAGCCCACGTGACATTTAGGCCTCGGATATAATAGGCGCACGCGGAGCGCATGGTGTCGCGAGTGCCTGCTGCAGAGATGATCTGTGGCCTGGGGATCTGGAGGAAAAGACGCGACGGAGACGGCACGCGAGTGGTTCTTCCTCATTGGCCGCACGTCGCGCGGCAAAATCAAATAATTTTGTCACGCGAAAAAAATTGGCCGCTCCCACCGCGCGTCCTCATTGAGGTACGGCCTTGTTTGCAGCGCATGGGCTACAGACGCGGCCGTAACCCATGGAGGAGACAGAAATGGTGTCAGTTTGAAATGAGACAGAAAGGTTACTAGCCCTAAAATCGAGGCTTCGCAACAGGACCCTGAGAAGTTGGAAAGCTTATAACTACTTGTTGGTCCAATAAAGGCACACCACACCTCTACCTCCTTTACTACATAGAAGGACCAACACTGCTACCTGCCCTTATTTGCTAACACCTGTACGGCTCTATGGGACAAACAAAATTCTGAGAAACGGTGTTGAGCAGTCCCTTCAATGGCCAGTCAAATGGTAGCGACTTGTTTAAAAAGTTCAAAATTGGGTGATTCATTTTTGAGAGAGATAAAGTTACTTTTATCACATGGTGATAGGGACGCCTTATACCAGTGAGGAGGTCAAAGCAGAGTACACTATAAATGAAAGTACGAAAAACCCCAATGCCGGTCAGTCCCTTGAAATGAATCACACGTAAAAAAAAAAAAATACACGCACGCATGCACACACGCACACACACACGCACGCACGCGCACGCACGCACGCGCACACGCGCACGCACACACGCGCACGCACACACGCGCACGCACACACACACTTCTCCAGAACCAAATATGGCTCCTTTAATTTGGAGAAATACTGACGAGTATATTTTGTGGGAAATAAAATAACCGTTTCGATTTTTTTTCTTGTTCTAAAAACCACACGACTCACATGACTGCCCTGGGGAGCAGCAGCTGCTCTGTAGTGAGGTACGAGCGACACGCAAACTCCTGAGAACAGCAGCAGGTAAAAGTATATTCTGTGACATTTGTGGCCACTTTTTGCATTAATCCTTCAGGCCAAAAAGCTGTTGCAGGAAAAGCTATACATGAAAACGTACAAATGGTAAAGAAGGTAATATTCTGAGACACTACATTTCTATCCCACAATGGGACCACAATTGCAGCAGTTGGGGGAAGGAAGTGCCCCAAGGGACTATGCTAACAGCTCGTTTTACGATTTAAGAGAAATGACTATGTATAATCTCACTTAAATATAATGTAACCAACAATACAAAAAATGAAACCACTACATTTGGTCATTTTGAAACGTTAAAAACAGCATGTCGTGCCAGTGCAGAGAACGTACCAGAACAGTGACCTACGGGTTTCTCAACGATATTACACAAGGAGTTTTCAGCTTGGGATGAGACACAGCAAGGCGTGGCTGCGGTCTGATTAACATACATTGTGTGTTTGATAAGACACAGAGTGCGGTCGCAGAATGCTAGTACTATTACCACTATTAGCACCTGGGAAGTGATCATGTGAAACCACAGCTCAGTCTTATCCTGACGTAATGTGCGAAGTTCTCTCCTCAAGAGAAAGCTGAAATAGGTGTAAGAATAAACACAGATTGTGCAGTACCAGGGAAAATGCACCATTAGTGCCCATTGGGGGCCTATGCCAAGTACAATTCCAAAGTGCAAGGAAACAGTTTCCGGCGAGGAGAATCCGGCTTCTGCAGCCAACACAACACAAACAATTTCCTCAAAGTGCAGGTCTCCTCTAGGACAGAGATCCAGCTCTTCTCACAAGTTCATAATGCAATTCTCCATTTAATGTGACAGCCAAGAACCGAGAATATACGACATTTCAGGTCCCACATGGACTTATCATTAGGAACTGAAGAAATTGTGCCTATGCCAAGTACACAGCTCACAACTGGGGTCTCACCGTCCAGTTGTTTGAAAACTCAATGTTGAGTTATCATTACAGGTACATTTCCACCTATTTCTTTGTATTAGGTGGGAAGCAGGGGGTCTCTGAAGCTGAACCCTGTTAATTTCAGCTATGAGGGCCCCCTGCTCCCCAGAATACTTGCCCCCATAGGTCATACTGGTCACGGCCCCAACCAGGCATGCAATATGCAATTTAATGGTCGCACCAGCCAATAGGAAGCGCATCACATGTCGCCGCTTCCTATTTTCCATCGTGACCTTTAAAAACATGCAGAAGATAACAGCATGAGTTATGGAAGCGAGTATCTAAACAAGCAGGGGGTCTCCAGAGCTGAAACAGCTCCGGGAACACCTGCTTCCCACCTGGGAAGGTGGTGAATTTAAACAAAGGGGTCTCCAGACCTGAAATAGCTCCGGGAACCCCTGCTTCCCACCTGGGAAGGGGGTGAATTTAAACAAAGGGGTCTCCAGACCTGAAACAGCTCCGGGAACCCCTGCTTCCCAACTGGGAAGGGGGTGAATTTAAACAAAGCAACCAAACAAAGGGAAATGCTCTTTTAGATACCCTACAGCCTCTTCCCATGGTCAATACCTTGCATGGTCATGATGTACCTGCAGGCCCCTTTGTGTACTTGTATGTACACAGCGCTTAACAGCAGTAATTCACGTGGCATAATATAAATAACAAATACAAACACCACAATGGGAATAAGCGCTTCAGACATAACGGTGGGGGGGGGGGGGGGGAGAAAGAGTCCCTGCCCTGAAGAGCTTACAATCTAATCACTTCTCATGCCTCACTTGCCAGGACTATGTCCCAATTGCAATTTTTTTCCATGGGCAGAATGGCAGAGCAGATGGCGGATAACTGCCGGTGGCAGATGACCACGTGGCTCTATCCTTTTGCAGTGCAATCAGCCGCACAGTGAATGAAGAGATCACAGGTCTCGCAGGCACAGAGCACACTGTGCAGCATCTCATGGTCCTTGCAGGAAGCAGCTATAGCATCTCCTGCATCCCACGCGCCTCTCGCTCACGTCAAAACGCGGCCTCTTCCCCACCTTCCTCTTTCCCTTCGGGTCACATGCAATTAAAGCGCAAATAGAACAGAAAGGGAGAACAAGTTGCACGTGGAAGAAAAGGGGAAGGCGCTGGGTCACCGCCGGCCAGCCCGATGAGTCACTTTCACTAGTTCGATAGTAAATGCATTCTTCCACTTATGGACATAAGTGTTTTTGTCTTCAATCCACAGTGGAAGATTCTGGACTCTAGCCAACATGAGCTTTTATTATTATTATTATTATCCTTTATTTGTATAGTGCCATCATGTTCTGTAAATCAGTACAGTGTGGGAGTGAGAACAAGACTGGATGACACAAGAGTACACACATGTTAAGACACAATAGGAAGGAGGTCCCTGCGACAAAGTGCTTACAATCTAGATGGGGAGTGGAGGCGCAATGAATCGTGTGTGCAAGTTTCTTAGCAAGGGCTTAACATCAGGACATGAAGCATTCAGTTCTAGGATGGAAGAGAAGTAAGTCAGGAAAGTGTTGGATAGGTCTCATTTGAAAAGAAGTGTTAGCCAAGTGTAATGTATCTTTAAATATGTGTATGGTAGGGGAGAGCGATTGTGCGTGGACAACTCCAGGGCTTGGCTGCAGCACGGGAAGTCTTGGAGACGGGAGAGAGGAAACATTAGGGAGGCGGAGGGATGTATAGCAAAGTGTACAGTGCGTGTGTGGGAGTACTTGGAAATGAGGTAAGAGATGTAGAAAGGAGAGCTGTGATGTAAATATAGCTTTATAGGTGAGCACAAGTGCCATGAATTTACTCGGTAGGTTACGTGTAGTCAATGTAGAGACTTGTATAATGGTGCTGCAGAAGAATGGCAGTCAGGTGAATAGACGGTCTCCTGCCCAGCCGGCAGAGGGAAAGACCAGATAGAAGCAGGTTGCAGTAATCCAGGCGGGATAGAAGTGTGTGAGCATTGTGGTGGATTGTTACACGAGGGGCGTATTGAATAGTGCAGAGGTGTAAATGACAATTTGAAGGAGGTACTGAATGTGCGGGATGAAGAGGGAGTAAAAAAAGACACCTAAGCATCTAGCTTGAGGTATCAGGATTATGGTGAAGTCATTTGTTGCAAGTGAGAAATCCCGTGTACTGCAGGTGTCGGGTTGGAAGGAGGGAAGATTCGAAGTTTCGTTTTTGGCACGTTAAGTTAAAGATCGTGATTGGACATCCATGAGGAGATAGTGATACGAGGTAGAGAGGCGAGAGGTAAACTTGGGTACCAAAGTATGGTGACGTACACTCTAAGGCCTTGGACATAGAGCATTGAAGCTCGCTGAGGCGCGCGCCTGCTCTGCCTCGCCTGCTGAAAATGTTTTTTTTTTCTGTCCTTGCAGGCGAGGCAGTGAGCGCGCTCAGGGGGCGGGGCTAGTCCCCTGCTCCCATTGGATGGGAGCGGTCACGTGACCGCTCCTCCGCTTCCCCGACAGGCAAATTTCAAACCTGCCTGTCTCGGCAAAGTTTCTCAGCCTCCGCACGCATGCGGAGGGGGAAACTATAGCCGCGCTGATGACAGATGCAGGGGCTTTGAGCATCTGCTCAGCGCGGCTCAGCCCGCCTCAGCGAGCTTCCATTCACTATGTCCTAGGCCTTAGATCGAGTTATGTTTCTTTTTTGTAATTCTAGTTAATGTAACCACTTTGCCAGTTGTACCACGCTGCAAAATATGCAGGCACAGTACAGCGAGTCCTCGGTTATCCGAAGGAATGCGTCCCGCAAACCGGCGCCGGTTAACGGACCGTTGGAAAGCTGGTCCAGTGTTAATTGCGGCAGTGACCGTCGAACAATGTGTTCATCGGTAAGCGGAATAAATAACGGATAGTGCCGCCTTGCATAGAACGGGGGAGTGGAGGGGGAGCAACATGCAAAGTTTGATTTGTACGGTCAGTCACTGCTGGATGCCATGTCCGAGCCCTAACACTTAAAGCACTGGACGTGAGGAAAGGCTGCTTGAGCTCATCCCACCTCCCTGGCTTGGCAGTCATGTCTGGTTTAACTTGTCATTATCCTTCTCATTTACTCAGTTTACCAGAGCAGTCACATCTATTGATCGGCCATAACACTGGTACATTTTGAGCATTCTAGGTGCAGATATTAGCATTGCAAGCCCAGGCCACGCCTCACAAAATCAAAAAGAACAAATTACAATCCAAAAACCCCTTTTGTTGGGGATCCATCCATTAACCCAGAGGTGCGCAAACTGGAGGTGCGGCGGTTACAGAGGCCCCGCGCTCTTCCCCACAGCATTTAAATTAAATGCCGGGGGGAGGCGTGAGGCCTCTAACTCCCTTACCTGCTTTGTCATCTGACACCCGGTCCTTGAAGGGGGGCGGGAGGGTGCGAATGCTTCGGCTGCCAGGCAGGGGGAAACGCAGCGCAGGAAGTTTGCGCACCCCTGTATTAACCAAGGAAATTTGCAGAAGCCACTGTAACGTTGCAGTGATCGGGAAAACATGGAACTGAACCATTAACTTGTGCCAAGTCATCAAATATTCACATGGAAAAAGTAAAACAGAGCAAGCCGTCAGCAGAAAACCAACATGCCGCTAGGCAGCATGCCTGCAAATTACACAAGCAACGCTACTCACGACACCAACCTAAAATATACCAGCAAGCCATGTGCCATTACAATTTATTCAGCTCTGTGCTTGCTAAGCAAAACTGCAGCACTAACACCTACACAGGGCATAACATGCAGGGAAATGCCATTACCGAGAGAAAATAAAACAATTGCCAAAAGTAGAAGAGGGAACACAAAAACCTTTGCATTTTATGCATTTCACAGGCTGGGAAAATGTTCCCAGGAACAGAAGACAAAAGAAGAAAGATGGTATTCACAGAGAAGTAGGGATGGGAAAATTGTGTATGTTTAAAAATACATAATGCACAAAGAGGGGTTTTCTACTTGTATGAAAGGACAAATGCACGTAACAAAAAAAGCCATGATACAGAACAAAGGACAGTATAAGAAACGGTTGTTCGGGGCTACAATTGTAAATGGTGTAAATTCCCAATCACTGAGAAATTAAAATAAAGGCAAGATGTATTATTCAATGAAGCAACTTCTGCTGAATCACTAACAAGGCCGACTAATTCCAAGCAAACAGAACTGAAATTAAAAGGTACACGAGTGATAAACACAAAGCAGCCATCGTAATGTAACAAAATAAAACCTTGATCGCTTGTAATTAAACCGGCTGATGAACCATTATTTCTATGAAACGGCAACAGGCGTACATCTATAAAAGCATAGAAAGACAGGACGCCCTAAAAAAGAACATAGGGTGGACAAATTACAGACGTATGAGCCAGGTGAAATAAAATATGAACCGCGCTCTAAATTCAATTATATACATAAAGTGAATAGATTTACTTAGGTGATGGTGTCCTATAACAACCCTAAATTGTGAAAAAACAAGTTAAATAAAAGCTGTAACTTCCATGTGATAAACTTTGAGGCTGCTGCTGTAGATATGATGGAATGGCTCCACAAACCATAGCATTAGTGAGAAAAACAAAAGAAAAAACAGCGCAAAACCTCATTGTGTAATATTTAAATATATTGTGAAAAAAAATTTCAGCAGGTAAATAGGAGCCAGGTAGAGTTTTTAGGAAGCCCTGCTTTTTTGAGCGGTGGGGGGCTGCTGTTCTGGTAACCCTCTCTACCCCCCCCCCCACACCGTCGCTGACTGTGTGCGTCAGTGCGTATCTGACACGGCGCACCGACACCCCCCCCCTGACACTGAGAGCAGGCAGAGTAGCTCTCCACCTCGTTGCTGCACTGACAGGTAAGGCTGCTGCAGCAGGCGCTGCCGGGAACGTCTCCATCACCGCGTATAACCAAGTGTTAAAATGTTACAGCGACAAACTAAAATGTATGAGTGATGCGACTTAAAAGGTTTACTGTTGAGACTACTTAAATCTTATTTAACACAGGCCCATGAAAATATGTAGCAGTCGTGTTCTTTCCCTGGATATGTATACACATTTAATTCTTACATCCTTATTCCCTGTATATATGTCACTCGACACTTTCCAGAGATTGGCTTCCTGCAGCAAATCTGACTTCTTACCTTTCTGTATATTCCTATAGCAGGGCCAACTCCAGTCCTCAAGGGCCACCAACGGGTCAGGTATTCGGGATGTCCCTGCTTCAGCACAGGTGGCTCAATCCATGGCTGCCATTCTGACCTGTGGGTGGCCCTGGAGGGCTGACGGCCGGCGTGCTATAGAATGCCCATAACGGCGTGAATTTGTTGGTGACAGCTAAGCTCGTTAAAGAGGCAATCCACGCCGGTTTCTTTAACTACAGGATTGAAGCAGGGGGTCTTCAGAGCTGAACCCCGTTCATTTCAGCTCCGGGGACCCCTGCTTCCGGAGGTACTCCAGGGTTCACATTATGGCCGATAGGAAGCCGTGATGTCATCCGGTGCAGCTTTCTATTGGGCCATGTGACAACAGCTTTAAACTGCAGATACTGGTCTCCAAAGCGGGTGCCTGTATCTCTGGAAGCAGGGGGTCCCCAGAGCAGAAATTAATGGGGTTCAGCATTAAAGACCCGCCGCTTCAATCCTGTATAATAAAAAAAATGAAGGGAAAAACCCGGCAGGGATTGCGCTTAGAAGTGTGACTAAATGAAGGCTCAGAGTTTTAGGAATGGCTATTCCCAAACACAATGCAAAAGGTTTGAGACCAGTGACAGGTAATATTAGATTAATCTCCGGGCTAATGCAAGACAATATAAAAATCAGCCAGTCCATTTGGGAAAACAAATTACATGAAGTGCAACACTAACTTAAGAAACAGCCGTCACAAATTCATGGAAGCCATTAAGAGGTGTTCTCTGGCAATATCGGAACAAGATTTGTTCATTTCAAATCTGTCACTCAAACCTCGATACTGAGCAATGTTTGCACATCAATCTTTAGAGACCTTTACGCAATAGAAGTCCCATGACCACTTCCACTTGAGATACATCCACCAGTCCAATGGATACGGGACAGACTATTACAGCAACTAAAAAACATCAAGCTTCAATTTGTACAGCTTTAATCTACTAAGAAATGAGGCTTGCCAACATACTCAGAACGGTCCTTAACTCCTGCTTCTGACGTGACAGTAAAGTGAAACACTGCAGTGACGTTAGTTATAGCTACTAAAAGAAGCAACATATAAGTGCCTCGTCTCAGTGGTCCTCAACTCCAGTCCTCAATCTCTGCCCCCCCACCCCCCCCCCCCTCCAACAGGTCAAGTTTTCAGCATATACCAGCTTCAGCACAGGTGGCTCTCAGTCCCAGCTTCCCAATAGGTGGCTCCTTCAGAGGCACAGTGTTCAAAGCTGGGATATCCTAAAAACCCGACCTGTTGGGGGAGTTTGAGGACTAGAGTCGAGCACCCCTCCTTATCTTACGTGGCAGCTAATTTTATACTTAGTCTTAGAGCTAAACTTTAGTAAAAATACTAGTATAAGAAAAAGAATATCCCCATAAGGTAAGACTACCTGTTAATCTGAGAGAAGATTCTATTAGCATTAGGCCAGAAGCTTTTCCTACACAAGCCTCCCTGGGCATGCCCAGCTCATCTCATTCACACAGCAGGAGACCTGTACCGTGTGGGGCACGTACCCCCCGCTCCCCCGCTGTGTGATACAAGTCGCTGTGGGTATTGCGAGACAAATACTGTTCCAGGGTCTGAGTGGATTGATATAAATATAATAGAGATAGATATAATATAAATATAATATAGATATAATATAAATATAATATAGATATAATATAAATATAATAGATATAATATAAATATAATAGATATAATATAAATATAATAGACAGATAAATATTATAGATAATATATAGATATAGATAGATATATAATATTATATTTGCATGTATGCCCTTTTCCAGTATTATAATCTAATTATATTCTCTTTACTGTGTTTATTGTCAAACGGTTATTTGCACTATTGTGTTTAAAGACACCAATATCACTTGTGCATTTGAGTCCTTATACTGTATTTTGAAGGACCCTAGTTTAATTACTTATATTATCACCAATGTTGCGAGCCGCGTTTGATTTTTTTTTGCACATAGGCGCAGCTCACGCCGGTATAAAGAGGACATTGCGCCACTTTACAAGTGCAAATGGATCACAATAAAATCAGCAGCTTGGGCAACAGATACCTAGCATGCAAAAAAATCTGAGAAAGCAAAATGAGTCTCTAGAAGCTATGCTTAAACTGGAGGAGTTTCATTTTCTTCACCTTTAATAATCACTATTCATAAGGTCAATTAAGCACGTTCTACCTTTCTTCATACAATATTCTACCAGGAAAAATAGTTACTTTAAAAAAAATAAAGTTATGTCCCAGGCACAAAGTAAAGCTGACATTACAATACAGTTACAAACGTTGTGATTACAGTAAGAAACAGCCAAAGTCTGGAAGGAACTTGGAGGATGCTGGTGAATTATCCAGCCGTGGGAAGAGGGGGAGTCGGTACAACAGGGACGAGTGACTAGATGCTTTATTGAACCATGGGACTATTAGCAGGTTCCTGGAGGCGAATCTCAGGAGGTAAGTGCTGGGTACAGTGGGGGTGAGAAGCCTGCTCAGATAATTGGGTAACTTGTCCAGAAAGTATTTGAAGGGGAGACAGGAAAGCTGCATGTTGCGTCTGGACTTAAGGGACAGCCAACCTGGTTCAGCCAAGACATCACAATGGTGGGTGTTGAAGTTACATAATAAGACAAAATGGCATACAGTGCTAAAGAATGTCACGTTTGTTGCAGTGCTGAACTATACACTATATCCATAGTGAATAATTAGCATTAGCATCTGCTGTGCAATACCCAACCTCCCTGCCAGAGTCCTGCCCATCTTGTGTGGTCCTCAGAGAAACAATTCAATGTTTGCGTTAAGGAAACCAATCGTATTGCAGTTGTTGGTTTTGTAAGATATGTGGGGCTGCAGCTTGACCAGAAACTCTTCTAGATAACGTTTAAAATGGACTTAAGCAGCGCTCTTAAGCATGCACAAGACAGACACTAGTGTAAATGTATAGACTAACTAAAAGCATGTAAACAGCCTGTGCAGGCGATGCATCCATAACTCAGAAATGCCTTCTCCAGGGACGTCATGGAAAGCCGCGCTGAAGATAATGAACTCTGCGTGGCTTCCAAAGACTAAACTGATCTCGCTGTACATCCTCCTCCCCATGCCGCCGCTGACCTTTTACTTCCCCCTATTTATATACTTGCTATTTATTCATTATTTTTTTAAAGCCCCATGAAAAGTAATAGCAGCCTTCAGTGTAAACTACGACGTCAAAAGGGGGGTTTGTTCATAGACGCGGACAAATTGTTTGGGGATTTCTTCAAAAACGACAAAAGCGATCACGGCATTATCGGGAAGAACGATCAATGCAGGCAGGACATACACAAGCAAACGTGGTCACTGCAGAAACCCAAACCTGACTAACACCAAGGCACAATCCCAGAGTCATGCCAACAAAAACCCTGTGATTAAAGAATATATAAAGTGCCCTAAAAAACACACCTTTACAGTACATAAGTGGGGTCTTTCACAATGTAAAAGCCAAGTATTTGCTTTAGAAAGTGGACCTGGGAAGTAAGCGGATAGAAAGCCTGATGAAGGAAAGTCTGATCCGCACGAGCCCTTCCTGGCAGCGCCAGCAGCGCCTGTGTCACAACATGTCCGGAACATTCTTTGTTTCTTCACATAAACTATTCATTTTACACCAGTAGAGAAAAGGGTTTTTTTTCTAGCAGACTGTGTAAAGAAGAATAGCAATGTTGCCACTTGATACTTTTTCTCATCACCTACCGTTTGCCTCCCGAGCACTGATTAATAATTAAATCACTTGCTATTGTGACTGTGCTTTATTAATTTGCTTTGAGTACTGGAGAAATAAAGGAGAATGGAAAAGGCAGGCGGGCAGGCAGACATGAGGTTTAAGTTATTTTTCGATAATTGTTGTCAAATGCGATATGGCACCAACATGTGGGCTCTCAAAGATTCAGTATTATAAAAGAGAGTGAACTAAATAGAAAAGGGGGTCAGAGGCAGCGCCAGGGGGAGTGGCGGTGGGGGGGGAGAGGGGTTTGGGTCAGAGGCAGCACCAGGGGGAGTGGCGGTGGGGGGGCAGGGGGGTCAGAGGCAGCGCCAGGGGGAGTGGCGGTGGGGGGGCAGGGGGGTCAGAGGCAGCACCAGGGGGAGTGGCGGTGGGGGGGGAAGCGGGTCAGAGGCAGCACCAGGGGGAGTGGCGGTGGGGGGGCAGGGGGGTCAGAGGCAGCGCCAGGGGGAGTGGCGGTGGGGGGGCAGGGGGGTCAGAGGCAGCACCAGGGGGAGTGGCGGTGGGGGGGGAAGCGGGTCAGAGGCAGCACCAGGGGGAGTGGCGGTTGGGGGGGGGTTAGATTTATCGTCGGGGGGAGTGGCGGTAGGGGGTCAGAGGCAGCGCCAGGGGGAGTGGCGGTGGGGGGGTCAGAGGCAGCGCCGGCGAGAAAAAGGGGGTCAGAGGCAGCCCCTCCCAGTCTAGGACATTTGGTCGCAGCCATTTTGCCACGACCAAAACGGCTGCCAGTGCTTCACCGCAACTCACCCCACCGCCACCGGCCAATAAAGTAAGTGCCCTACCCTAAAATCCCCTACCCCAAGAGCTAAAGCCCCTTAAATTAACCCCCTACCCATAACAGTAATAAAACGTACCTTAGAAGCAGCCGGCATTTCAGCGGCAGTACAGCTGCGCCAGCGTGAGTCGCTGTGAAATGACTGCAACCAAATGTCCCATTCCAGTCCCTCCTCAACTCTCATGCAGCCAGAAGTGAAGGAGAGGGGCGCGAGAGCAGGTGACAGCTGTGTGACTCACCCCCACCCCCTCCTACCTCATTGCATCTCCGCCAGCCCATATAAAACAGCACAGAATACCTGATGTCGGGGCTTAACCCCCGAAACACTGACAGGTCACTGCAAATAAAAGCGCCTCTAAAAATTGCCTCTTTATATTTTCAAGAGTAGCAAATAGATCAGAATGTGAAATTACCATGTAGTTTCGGTTAAATATAAAAGCATATTTTAAGGAACTAAAAACCAGCTACCATTGTGATTTTATAAAAACTTGTATATAACTCAGTCTTTATCACAGCAATTTAATGACTTCCTTAATCCTCCATCAGGCGCGAGTTGGTATCAAAAGCCTGATGCATTGTATATTGCGTCAAGTAAATTTGCAGACAAAAAAACATTTTTAAAAAACAAATAAAGTTATTTCACACGAGCAAGTGTTAGAGCAACTTGACGCACAGAAGCGCACGTAACAGGCTTCCTAGAAAGATACAGGGTGCGAATACTGTTTGCCTTCTGTCACTGTCTGCAGGGTGACTGATTTCAGAAATTAAAAGATTCTGTTTGTTACCAAAACAGATACACCCTTTACTATTAAAGAAACCAACAACTAGTTCAGTGATCCATCCCTTATTTATTCCCTATGAGTTGGAAGAGAAAAGTGGCTGTATTTCTGCAAGGCATGAACAGTATACAGATAGATTGAGGCTTTGGATTGATCTCTGGCTGAGAGACAGGGTTACAACTGAAGGAGAGGAAAGCATACATTAATATTCATTTCCAATCACTGGCATCAGAAGGAAAAGGGGGGGGGGGGAAGAGAACGACAGCTGATTGCTTTAGCACTGGCTTTGCTTTCTGGCTGCATATTTTTGCATCTCTTCCCATATTAGTATTTACCAGCGACAGTTCCCATAATTTTACAAAAACCTCACCATATTAAACTTGCAAAACAGTCACAAAGCCTTAAATGGTGCCGTGTCAGACAGGGATCCCCCCCTTCCTGACAGAGGGACATTGCAGCTGTACAGATGTCATGGTGGGCAGTAACGCCTACTGCAACGCCGGAGCGTTTACACGTGACGTAGAAGTCCGTGTACGTAAATACTTGGGCAACTTTCTTATGGGAATTATAGTGTACGTTTACCGTAGTCACAGTTGGGATAGGGGTACGTAGCGGGCTTGAAAACCAGCACTAAAATTCACTATTCAATGAGAAAGTCCAGCACAAGTCATGCACAACAGTATAACAGTAGGAATTACAGGCCTACAGTCAAAATCTCATTCTTTTCACAATGTACAGTTATGTATACAATATTGTATGGCAATGACATCAGGGCTGGACCAATCCAGGGCACGATGTGTCCTTTGCAGGACCGCAAACTTAGATGCAAACTGCACCACACGTGCACACCGTGTGGGGATTCTAGTTCTCTATCACTGAGGGGGGTGCTTCCAAAGGCAATTCCCACAATCCCTTGCATACCACCCATAGAGTAAGGCACGTCCCTTGCCCCCCGATGAGCTCAGGAACTAATGTTGCCTGGCATTGGTCAAACAATGAAGGGGAAAAAAAAAACTGTCAAGTCTCCCCTGAATTTGGATTTTTTGAGCCACGCTTACGTACCACAAATCCCAGCCTAATCGCAATGCTGCGACAACGAACATCATACAGAGACTAAGCAATTTGTGCATCACTGAATGCTTACCGTGTCCCCATGTCAGAATAGATATCAATCAAGAAGTTACGTAAATAGCGTGTGCACATATGCACAAATACGCAACATTTTAGAAAAGATCTTTTTAACTGAAGTGACGGTAGAATAGCTTGTGTCAAGAAAGCAGTGTTCTCTTAAAAGATACCATTGGATTTGGTATGGTCACAGCTAGAAACCTAATCTGATATTGCCAACAATGTACTGTAGGAGCTAGTCACTGTAGTGCAGTGTTCCTTCCATTTGAGCCGCGGCTGGTATACTTTGTTGCTTACTTATTTATGAGAGCCATCTTTATTATGCAGAGAGTCAATTACACAGGCCACAAAACTAAAACCGTTGTGTGAAATGGCACGCCTCTCCACAGGAAAGATCCGCTGGATTAAATGTATGGAAGATGTTTTGATGTCCTCGTTATAAAGCAAGGAGAGGTGTTTTAGGCACGTTCTATAGCGCCGTGCGTGCGCACGCGCGGAATTTTAGTTGGCTGACGTGAGTCAGCCCTTCTACACAACGACCGCGCGCGCGCACGGCAGGGAGAGGGGAGCCGACAGACAGCGGCGAAGACGGGGAAAAGCATTTTTTCGCGCCGCTGCCGGCGCTGAATGTATGTATGTGTGTGTATATATATGTATGCATGTGCGTGCGTATGCACGTGTGCGTGTGTGCACGTGCACAAACGTGTACACACTATATAACAGCCCTTAGATCAGTGATACCCAACCAGGGTTCCGTGGAAGCAGTATCACGGGTTCCTCCTATGTACCACAGACCCCCCTTCCCCCTGGGGGTAGGGTTTTTTGGTATGTATTTTGTAGGGTGGATTGAGAGAGAGTGGGGTAATTGACGGAAGGTAGGGGCGAGTGAGAGAAGAGAGGGGGGCAGGAGGGAGTGAGGAAAAGAGGGAGTAAGAGTGACACGCAAGGGATAAATAAATGCGAGGTGGGAGGGGGGAGAGTTAGTGAGATGGAGGGGAGAGAAATACATGGGTAGAGGGTGGGAAAGAGGTGGCTCGTGAGGTGTGGAATGTTGTCACTGACGCCTGTCGAACTTAATATGTGTCAGCCAGATAGGGGATCCCCGAGATTTTTCAAAATACTTCAAGGGTTCCCCCAAACAAAAAAGGTTGGAAATCACTGCCTTAGATAGAGAAAAAAAAAGTGGTAAAATTGTCCCTCAACTAACATCGGAAGTTGGCCGGTGTCTAAAGCACTTCTCCTTTTTGTGTGTTATTTATATTATTTGTTATCTATATGATTGACATGTGTATTACTGCTGTGAAGCGCCATGTACATTAATGGCGCTATATAAATAAAGACATACATACATACCCAAACAATTAATCCCAATGGCTTTTTACCAGTCGTGTGGCCATTAAACATTTGCTGGATGAAATAGAAGAGAACTAAACTGGGAATATATTTAGGCTCCAATTACAGGCAAAAGTTTCCCCAAAATGTTGTAGGATAACACACTGGTATTAACATAGCATTAAGCATTCATACCATGTGACATGTTTAAAGGTTAATCCCACATAGCAATCCAGAAAACATCCTTTCGTAAAGGATTCAACAAAGTTCCCTAAAAGCAAAGATTTTACTTATTTTTTTAATTACAAGTTGGATTTTTTTTATTGGGACCTGAATGGGAAAGTGTTGGCAATCAAGTGCTTTATTTAGCCTTAGCACATGCAGATCAGAGAAACAAAGATAATGGGAGGAGGAGATAGGGGAAGGTGGGCTGTGAAAACTCTTGTTGAGTGCAGCAGAAGTGAGCAGCCAGAGGATAGCACATCCTCCAGCTCAACCAATTTACAATGCAACCTTGAAAAATTACTTTATCCAAATTCGGGATAAAAAGCACTCAGATGTAACCCCTGGAACAGATGAGTTAACTTTGTTCGCGTGTGTCTTTATTGAAAACAAGGGGTCCCAGTAGCTCAACCGCGGCACCCTGAGATACTTGGGTATGAAATTCCCTTAGGACAGGGGTCTGGCAACCTCAAGAGACATCTTATAAAAAATAAATTCTCCAAAATATTCCAACAGCCACAACACTTGCATGAATATTAAACCCCCACAAACACATACTGTACACCAATAGGTATATACTGTATAAGTATTAACAGTGGTCGACAAATCACCAAAAAATCTACTCGCCACACAAAAAAATCTACTCGCCACCTAGTACCAAACGTGTGCTGCTTGGGCCAATAGGAGCTCGCCACGATGTTAAATCCACTCGCCCGGGGCGAGCAAATGTATAGGTTTGTCGAACACTGAGTATTAACATACGACAATGTGGGGGGAATAAAATGCAACTCACAATAAAAAGTCCCTTAGTTTTTTTCCCATTGTTTCTGTGCAAAAGTGTCATTTACAAATACAACATACATACATTACACTACCCACACCCCCAAAAAAAACATACATTACCCCCTCCCCAAAAACACCCACACACGCGTGCCTCTCTCCTGTACTGACCCACGCCTGGCTCTGGGACGTCGACTCACGCCGGAAGTTGCAACACGCACCGGCATGACTGTCCAGAGTGGGACCGTACAGGAGAGGGGCAGGCCAGCAGCTGGGGAGACGTGGAGCTCGGCGGCAACAAGGGGTGCAGACCTGTCTGAGACCTGTGAATGTGCTCACAAGTGATTTTTATTTTCTGTAACAAAATCTGACATCTACAAGTGTTCCAGTCACGCTGTGGATATGGGGAGTTGAGAATTGGAAGGGGTTTGCTTTCCTGTGGCTGCTCCCTATTCTGCGAGGTCACTGCAAGCAGAGCATCTTCTTTCCCTGGCTTATATCTTTATTGGCTCTAAAAAGGTAAGGCAAACATTGCCTAACAATCACAGGCCCCTAAGTAATTCAATTTGTATTTATTTTTCAAGGAAGTGGGACAAATATTTGCAGTTAGAGTGGTTAGGGACGCTTAAAAACAGCCAATTAGATTGTCACGTCATTTACAGAAGGTTGTATTTTCAGTTGGTTATGTGGGATTGCACCCTTGATAAATATTAGAAAAGTAATTCTCATATTAAATGAGTTTTAGCCTTTCAGAGCACCCGGGAAGTGAAAGGGCCAGGGAGGACATTTACATTACATTTTCTAAATATATTTAATTTGCAAACAGGGATTGCAACACTTTGCAAAAAAAAATTTAAAAAAAGCTTCAATATTCAGCCATATCTTCCATGTATCATTTCCACAGATTCTGGGGTACAAAAGAAACGACTGAAAAGTTTCCCATAAAAAGATAACATGGATGTGTGGTACTGTACGGATATAACGAATACTGTTACTTTGGAGGTACGAGTTAAAATATCAACACCTTGTAAATAAAGTGAATAAACAAGGACGGAATGAGGCTGATAACTAGTATCTGAGTTTGACTAGATGAACTTGAAAGGCAGTGAAGACACACACACACACACACAATGGGGATTTACTACACGCAGTACTATTATAAAGTAACTAAAGTAACTATTATAAACAATGGATTCTGGAGTAATCTTCTAACCTGCATTAATCTCAGTTTTGTGATAGTGGTGACTCAGCCCGTGCAGAGGCGTGCTGAGGGCAAGCGGGTGCTTTCCCTGGCCTTGGTTAACACGCCGTCCGGGGGCGTGTCGGGGGGCGGGCCAGTGACATCACGGAGCTGGTTCGCCCTCATTGGGCGAACCGCTCACGTGACCGGGCCTGCGCTCCCGTGAGCGCTTGAATTTAACATTTTTCTAAGACTTACGCTTCCGCATGCAAGCGAGCCCCTGCTAAAGCCGCTCTCATTGTGGCTGCAGGGGCTCACTGCCAAGCAGCAGCGCGCCTCAGCGCATAAGCGCTGACCATGCCCGAGGCCTAAGTCTTGCTGTGGAGTGAGCGCATTACCACATTAGTATTACTGTTTACACGTGCAAATAATGAACAGTGATGTTTAAAAGGTCAATTTCATACTAAATTTAAACAGAACGTATTTGCTTTCAACTGTGCAAGAACCAAATAAAGGCAAGCTTCCTTTAACAAGTAAAATATGAGAAGACCACAGATTCCTCATCTTGCACATCATGCTACACAAGGCAGAGAAGAGGTCTCACAAGCTTGTATCTCAAAATTAAAAACCAGCAGCTCAGGGGTGATGCAAGGCAGAATTAGTGTTGGATTAAGGATCTGACTAGAGTGCTTAGACATAAGAAAACAAAACGTGTAGAGAGAAGGGAGGCACTGAGCAGAGATAATAGGAGGAACAATGTAAAGAAACAGGCGACGGCGGCGGCACACCCTAACCAGAGAAGCACAGCTTCACCATCACACAGGCGCGCTCATCATGCAGCTCTTAAATGCTAATTAGGGACCTGCTCATTCAGAAGGAAAGTATACAGAAAACCCCTCTGAAGTTTGCCACCATGTATTGTGTCAATGAAAAGGAACATATTTTAGCCCAATCTGTTTAGAAGACAACCTCTTCTCCTTTTGTTTCTATTAAAGCTTTGCACCAATAATCAGAGAAAATGCTGCTCACAAGTAATATGAAGCAATAAAGCGAAATAGATACTTCAGAATAACAATGCAACCGGTAATTCAGGGTTTGTCTGTGTTTCCGATTTTTGGGCAAATGGAAAGACTCAGGACTGGGAATGAATCTGCGTACGGATGTAGCGACTTCTCAGGAGATGTGCACTGACCTTCTCCAGCCATCTCGTCAGGAATTGATGCGCAAAGTATGTCTCTTTCTACAAACAAATGCCACCGCACCAGTGGTCGTCAAATCACTGGCACTTCTCTAAAGTACCACGTTACTCGGACACACCGCTATGTCACTTAACCCATTCGCTGACAAGCAGGCCTTGGGAACCACACAAGGGGTTAACCCTTTCAATCAAACAGACTGCAAATCTTAAGGCCCGTTCAGTGTGCCAGAGGCAGGACTTGGAGGGAGGGCGTTCGGGAGGGAGGGCGGCAGTCTGCTGGGCAGTGTGTTCATACCCAGGAGAAGTTTTTTAGGAGTTGAGGAGGGGGTGGGGCTAAAGACAGTGAGGTTAGGGATCGAGGCTGCAGTCTTGAAATCATTCTCAAGAATGATTTCATTGGCTGCCGAGGTCCCAGTGACGCTGCTGCAGCTTCAAAAAACGATTTTTTTGTTTATTGAAACTGTAGCCAGCGTCAACTCTGGGCTTCGGAGACAGGGCAGCTGCTACCCTGACAACCAGTATTCAATTTGAATACTTTGTGTCCCACGGCAGCACGCCCTCCCTCCGAAGCCTGCACGAGGAACGAGGCCTAAGATGTTAATTTCTTTCGGCATTAAGACCAACAAAATATGATCATAGGACTTTATGGCTTGAATGTAAATTGCACTAGCAAAATAGGCTACTAGGTATTATTTTCAAGCACCAGATTATCAAATTAACAGATAAAGAGCATTTTAACCCTCCTACTGAGACGGGCCAGGGACACGTTGTGAAGTAATGCATTTCTATCTTTAGCAGCAAAAGCATAAAGGAGAAGATAGTCCAAGCATATAGCGCTCACAATTATCCCTATCCTACAGCACAAGGCTGCAGAAGCTGCCGGAAGCATTCTGTAACCTGGCACGCCTGAAGTGACAGTCAGGTTATTTTTATGTCCTGAGCACATCTCCCAAAAAAAGAAAAACCCTGCACATTTGTTCACAATATAATCAAGAGAAAGATCAAAACTAAATAAATAGTATGTGCACAAAATGTTCAATGAAAAAACAAAACAAAAAAAAAAAAAAAACAATTGCTCCACAATTTAGAAACGTATCAAAATGACATTTTATTCGAATAGCAAGAGTCACAAAGTAAGTCACTAAATCCCAATGACATGCAAGTCTTTTTGATACTTTTCTAAATGGTGTATGCAGTGATCATTTTTCTACAATGAGTACATCTCCGGATGCCACAGAGGTCCTCATAGCACCACGATTAGATCACCCCGCATATAACAATTCCAACAAGCAGTCGGAAAAGATTGGGAGTGTGTTATTCTGGCAGGGAATAGGGTAGATTTTACACTTGATACAGGGATCTGCTTTTGCAATCACATTTTCATTTTCTCTAGGCCGTCACGTCTGTTCTGCTACTAAACGACATCTCTAAGATTGTGTAGGATCGGAGTCAGCTCATTACCTATAGTTACTTGGAGTAATTGCATGATCAGAATGTTTGGACTGGTATTAAGTTCCCGAACAACTAATGTTTCATTCTAGGGAAACAAGGAAAACCCTGTACTTGCATATCCTTTGCTCTAGTCAGGCCTTGTTACACTGCTGCATACAGCAGTGCCAAATTAAGTTAAATCTTAAATGCCTGGAAATATAAAACCCATTGTACACTAATAAAACAGGTTTGCAACATGCTCGCCTACATTAATAACCCATTCGCTGTCAAAGTGTCCGGTAACGCATTGCTTCAGCCCTTCTGGCAGTGAAGGGATTATACATAGGCCAAACCTCTGAAAAAAGATTACCTCCCACACTGGATGAAATAATTCTTTCAAAGAATTTAATTCTGAACTTTGTTCTATTTTTCAGGCCTAACTTCCAAAATCGTTTGGCATCAATCACCAAGTTACAAGACTTTGCTTTTAAGATAACAGAACATAGGAGCTGGGTAGGAAGGAGAGGCCAGTAAGAGGTCCCTTGGGGGTATTACCCAACATCCATATTTCTTTACAGCTGTGCTCCTCAAGTAGGACTGACCTTTCGGTTACATTTTCCTCACCATTACCTGTAGTGGCCTCCAGTCACCGAGACGACTTTTTAAATTCATGAACCACAAGGTTGGGAAAAAGTCTATTAGCCTCTTGGTTGGTGGAGGAAGCTGCAGAGCTTAGGCTATGCACAGAGATCTTTCCAGTTCTCTATATCCCCCAAGCTAAAGGGTAAAGAGTTTGTAAGAAATTGTTCTCACAGGAGGGACACAAGAATGTCACTTTGCTCCCAGTGGAGACAGCGAAGGTTACTACAGACACGAACTGAAGAAAGCCTGCGGTTTCGTTTTAGCAAGTTACGTCAGGAAACATCTATGCATGTGCAGTTTCTCCCTATCTATGGGGGTCAGTGGCAACCTGGACACGGTCACACAGCATGATTGCCCAGTGGATGTCACCAAAGGGTTGTCAGTCTGGTGGATGAAACGGTTCCACAGACCTGCCAAACGGAGTCTCGCCTATTGAATGCTAGTCTTGCTTATTTTAACATAAGTGACCAAAAACTTCAATCAACCCTCCACCCTCTTACACAGCAATCCATTGAAGGAAAAACCACCACCTCGTTTGGATCTCTAGATGAGAGCTATGGTTAACCAACTGGAGGTCAGTCTAACACAAAGGTAAGACTTGGACCACGCTTAAAGTGCTGGCGACGGATGACATCACCCGTCGCCACCAGCGAAAGTTATTATTTGTTTAGTGACGTTCGCCAGTGACATCACTAAAGGGTGCGCAATTTGATTGGTTTAGAGTCACGTGGCGACTGTCTAAAAAAAATCAAATACCAATTTTGCAGACGCGACGTCGCTCCGTCGCGCTTACTATAAGCGCTGGCACCGGAGTTTATTGTTTTGTTTGAGCGACGTCGCATCGCCGTCGCAAGGCACTATAAGCGCAGCCTTAGCGAGTCACTCATCCCAACCCAGTGACAGAGGTCTCCAAATAGGAGAACTATATACAATAGGAAGAGAAGCACCAAGCTTGTGATATAAATGTTCTATCCATGAAGTGCCCCTCGGGCTGGTGATTTACATGGTTACCAAGGAGGTGGGGTATCCTCTTTATAGCCCCCCCCCCCCAAAGGGAGATGACAGCACCTGCTGCTGTACACAAGTGGTGCGCCCCCCCCCCCCCCCTCAATATAGTTACCCTGGAGAAGAGCCACCCCCCTCTATATCTAGACACCACAGGTGCGTCATATCCAATCCACCCCCCACCACCACTTAATACAAAGTGCCCCCCCCCTTCAATTACTGTACATATAGTGCTCACCCCCCCAGTCCGGTGTGTGAGGCACAGTGAGTCTAGACACCCCCCGGGCTGTGGGTTATATAGAGGCTAATCACCCCGAGAGTAGTATACAGAGGCCTGGAGGTTATACAGAGGGACCCCCGGTTATCCCGCGCTCTTACCAATGATGGTGGTGTTACAGAGGTTACCCCGCTTACCGATGGTGGAGATAAAGAAGGCGGTGTTATACAGAGGGACCCCCCCCCCCCGGTTGCCCCGCATATCGATGGTGGAGATAAAGAAGGCGGTGTTATACAAAGGGACCCCCCCGGTTACCCCGCTTACCGATAGTGGAGATGAAGGTGGTGTTATACAGAGGGACCCCCCCGGTTACCCCGCTTACCGATAGTGGAGATGAAGGTGGTGTTGAACGCATCGTCCGAGAAGCGGAAGAGGACGCAGGTCTTCCCCACCCCGGAGTCTCCGATCAGCAGCAGCTTGAAGAGCAGGTCGTACGTCTTCTTCGCCATCGGATCTGTGTGTGTCTCCGCGCCTCCCGGATCCTCATACACCGGCGGGCCTCCGGGGGAGCACCGGGAACAAACCGGGAGGGACCGAGCTTCCGGGGGAGAGGGCGGGGGCACTGGGAGAGAGGGGAGGGAAGCACCGGGGGAGAGAGGGGGGGAGCACTGGGCACACCGGGAGGGGGGGGGAGCCCCAGCACCGGAGGGAGGAGAGATATACCCGACTCTTCCACACACCGGCTCCACTCCTCGGCCGGGGATATCCGGCTCGCGGTGCCTTTTCTTTATCCAAGTCCGCCGCTGCTGCTGTCTGTATGCGGCCTCGCCGGAGATTCTTGCTCCGGACAAAATGGCTGCCCCTCCCCCCGCCTGCTACTGCACACTGAGCGCGAGACCGCTGCGCGCGGCCAAGGCCCCTCCTTACCCGCGCGCACGGGTTGTTTTTTTTTTTTTTTTTTTTAAATCAATCTTTATTGGCAATGTTGAAAATCAGACACAATGTACTGCACTTTTTTTTTTTTTTAATCATGCTCCTTCCTGCTGCTTGCTGATTCTCCTGATGCGCCTGCTCTTGCTCTTGCTGCTGCTGCTGCTTGCTGCTGCTCGTGCTGCTGCCCGTGCTGCTGCCTGCTCCCTGCTCCTGCTGCTTGCTGCTACTGCTATTGATCCTGCGCCTGCTATTGCTCCTGCTATAGATCCTGCTCGTGCTGCTCAGGCTGCTGCCCCTGCCCCTTCATCTCTGAGAGACTGATGGACTTTTGATTCAAGCACAGATTGACATTTTGTCACGAAATGCTTTTAATTCTTGTACCCTTGTGAGTTTATTTCTTCCACTTCCCTCCTTTTCCCATCATTAAATATACGGTTTTATACTATGGGGCGTGCGCTCTCTCCTCTCTCTTTTCTGCAGATTCCAAACAGATGTGGTTAATCCCCTTGAGAGCAGCCGGAGACCCCTTTTCCAGCATCACCATTATCATTGTTGGACATTTTTCAAAGGACTGTTTTTTACTTCTTTTCTTTTTTCATCACAGTTTGAATTAATATTTGGTTTTATATTTAACATTATTATTCAATTTATTTTATCAGGCACTTATACATTTTGTATTGTATGTCTTTATTTATATAGCGCCATTAGTGTACATAGCGCTTCACAGTAGTAATACATGTGGTAATCAAATAAATAACAGATAATATAAATAACAGATCATGGGAATAAGTGCTTTAGACATAAAAGTAACATTTCGGAAGAGGAGTCCCTGCCCCGAGGAGCTTACAGTCTAATTGGTAGGTAGTTAGAACGTACAGAGACAGTAGGAGGGAGTTCTGGTAAGTGCGTCTGCAGGGGGCCAAGCTTTATGTATCCTGTGTTCAGAATATCCACAGTGCTATTCATATGCTTCTTTAAGCAAGTGTGTCTTAAGGTGGGTCTTAAAGGTTGATAGAGAGGGTGCTAGTCGGGTACTGAGGGGAAGGGCATTCCAGAGGTGTGGGGCAGAAAGTGAGAAAGGTTTAAGGCGGGAGAGGGCTTTAGATACAAAGGGGGTAGAAAGAAGACATCCTTGAGAAGAACGCAAGAGTCTGGATGGTGCATAGCGAGAAATTAGGGATGAGATGTAAGGAGGGGCAGAAGAATGTAAAGCTTTAAAAGTGAGGAGAAGAATGGAGTGTGAGATGCGGGATTTGATAGGAAGCCAGGAGAGGGATTTCATGAGGGGAGATGCTGAGACAGATCTAGGAAAGAGTAGAGTGATTCTGGCAGCAGCATTTAGGATAGATTGTAGGGGAGACAGGTGAGAGGCAGGAAGGCCAGACAGCAGGAGGTTACAGTAATCAAGACGGGAGAGAATGAGGGCCTGAGTCAGAGTTTTAGCAGTCGAACAACAGAGGAAAGGGCGTATCTTAGTTATATTGCGGAGGAAAAAGCGACAAGTTTTAGAAATGTTTTGAATGTGGGGGGCGAATGTGAGAGAGGAGTCGAGTGTGACCCCTAGGCAGCGTGCTTGGGCTACTGGGTGAATGATTGTAGTTCCAACAGTAATGTGGAAGGAGGTAGTAGGGCCAGGTTTGGGAGGAAGTATGGGGAGCTCTGTTTTAGCCATGTTGAGTTTAAGGCGTCGGAGGGCCATCCAGGATGATATAGCAGAGAGACATTCAGAAACTTTGGTTTGTACAGCAGGTGTAAGGTCAGGTGTTGAAAAGTATATTTGTGTGTCGTCGGCATAGAGGTGATAATTAAACCCAAAAGATGTTATTAGGTCACCTAGAGAGAGTGTGTACAGAGAAAAGAGAAGAGGTCCCAGGACAGAGCCCTGGGGTACCCCCACAGAGAGATCAATAGAGGAGGAGGAGGTGTTAGCAGAAGAGACACTAAAAGTACGATGGGAGAGGTAGGATGAGATCCAGGATAGAGCTTTGTTCCGAATACCTAGAGTATGGAGAATGTGGAGAAGAAGAGGGTGGTCCACTGTGTCAAATGCTGCAGAGAGGTCGAGTAATATGAGCAGAGTGTAATGACCTCTGTCTTTGGCAGCATGGAGGTCGTCAGTTATTTTAGTGAGGGCTGTTTCGGTGGAGTGAGCAGTGCGGAAGCCAGATTGTAGAGGGTCTAGGAGAGAATAGGTGTTGAGAAAATGGAGCAAGCGAGAGAATACAAGACGTTCAAGGAGTTTAGAGGCAAAAGGCAGGAGGGAGACAGGTCGATAGTTAGAAAGACAGGTAGGGTCAAGCTTGCTGTTTTTGAGTAATGGTATGACTGTTGCATGTTTGAAGGAGGATGGAAAGGTTCCAGAGCAGAGGGAGGAGTTAAAAATGTGTGTAAGCGTAGGGATTATAGTAGGAGCTAGAGGTTTTAGGAGATGGGAGGGAATGGGTTCAAGAGGGCAAGTGGTAGAGGGAGAAGAGGCGATCAACAGCGACACATCCTCCTCTGAGACAGTGGAAAAAGAGTCAAGGAAGGCAGGATGAGAGTTAGGAAGAGGTGTAGGATGGGGGGAAGAAACAGAGGGGATGTTCTGCCGTATGGATTCCACCTTTTCCTTAAAATAGTCAGCAAAGTCCTGAGCGGAGATGGAGGAAGGAGAGGCAGCTGAGGGTGGTTTGAGTAGAGTATCAAAGACAGAGAACAGTCGGCGTGGGTTAGACTTGTGCATGTTGATTAGTGCAGAAAAGTAGGCTTGTTTAGCTTGCGAGAGGGCAGAGTTGAAACAGGATAGCATAAATTTGTAGTGAAGGAAGTCTGCGAGAGTGTGAGACTTCCTCCAGAGGCGTTCAGAGGAAAGAGTGGAGGAACGCAGCATGCGCGTGTGGGAATTTAGCCAGGGTCTAGGGTTAGAAGGGCGAGGGCGGCAGAGAGAAAGCGGGGCATGTAGATCAAGAGACGAGGACAAGACAGAGTTGTACTTTCTGACCAGGTTGTCAGGGTCTGTAGCAGAGCTGAGAGAGGAGAGGGAGGAGCGTAAAGTGGACTCAAAGTCAGGTAAGTGAATAGAGCGCAGGTTTCTGCAGAACCGGGGGGTAGATGGAGGTGGAGAAGCGAGATAAAGAGAATGAGATGAGATGATGGTCAGAGAGACGAAAAGGGGAAATGGAGAAATCAGAGAGTGAGAAGTTTTTAGTGAAAACCAGGTCTAAGTAGTGGCCATCCTTGTGGGTGCTAGCTGCAGTCCACTGTTGAAGGCCAAAAGAAGAGGTAAGAGAAAGAAAGCGGGAAGCCCAAGAGAGAGGGGTCATCAATGTGGCAATTGAAGTCCCCAAGGAGAAGAACAGGGGAGTCTGAGGAGAGAAAGAAAGAGAGCCAGGATTCAAAGTGAGAGAGAAAGGCAGAAGGGGGATGAGTAGAGGTAGGTGGGCGATAGATGACCGCCACATGAACAGGGAGAGGAGAGAAGATCTGGACAGTGTGAGCCTCAAAGGAGGGAAAAGCAAGAGAGGGGGGAATAGGAAGGGTTCGGTAATGGCAGACAGAGGAGAGCAGGAGCCCCACGCCTCCACCCCTGCCATCAGGGCGCGGAGTGTGGGAGAAGGAAAGGCCACCATAGGAGAGGGCAGCTTCCAGAGCAGAGTCAGACTGAGTGAGCCAGGTCTCAGTTATAGCAAAGAGAAGCAGGGAGTGAGAGAGAAAGAAGTCATGTACAGAGAGGAACATTTATATTATGTTGGTCTATTCTTGGTATTAATAGTATATATTTATTATATTTATTTTATTATCTAATACCTATTCTAGGCGCTGCTTTATTGTTTTTTTCGTTTGTCTTTGATATATCTATATATGTAAGTAACCGCGGCAAGCGCCGCCCCGTCAGCGTGCTCAGCGCTAGCGGGGACGCAGCCTGAGAGATATGTCTTTATTTAATGTAATCCATACAGGTGCCGGGGTAATACATTGCATGTACATTCATACATTCAAAGGGAGGGATACATTTTAAGAGGGATACCCTAAAACACGGGTGGCCAAGGGCCACCAACAGCTCAGGTTTTCAGAATATCCTTGCTTCAGCACAGGTGGCTGAGTCATTATGACTGGGCCACCTGTGTTGAAACAGGGATATCCTGAAAACCTGACCTGTTGGTGGCCCTTGAGGACTGGAATTGGCCACCCCTACCCTAAGGGGTACATTACATATCAATTACCCAAGATAGTGTACTTGGCAGGGAGGTCTCCGGAGTGGCCAGGTCAGATGGCGTGTGCCCTCCATGGCTCCCAAGTGTTTAGGAACTAGTATGTTTCTCCTCCAGTAGACTAGTGAGTTTGTCCATAAGCATTATATTGTTAATCTTCATTTTGATTATGTTGCTAACAGGAGTGACGCGGGAGACGAGGACAATTCCACAGGATCAAGGCACCAGACAGGACAAATGAGACAAATAAAGCATATTTATTCAGGCACAAACACAGCTGACAACGCTTTATACACAAAAAGATCTTACACTTACCTAAACAGGGGTTACGGGGGGAATCCTAGCTAACTAGGTGGTGAGCTCCGCTTTGGTAGGCTTAGGCTGGGATTATGGTCGGGTGCAAACAAGCGCACCCCCGCGCGCACTCCTGCAACCCAAGCGATTTGTGAACTTGGCTGCAGGAGATTGCAGACACTTTGCGGAAGCGTGGCGGACGTGTCACGAAACTGGTTTGCCCTCATTGGCTGAACCAGCTCACGTGCGCTGACGTCACGCGTCAGCCACCTCAAAAAACAGGTTTTGTTGTATCCTGAGAACTGTCACTTCAGAATAGAGGAAATTGGAGGAGCACTACTATAAGTATCAAAAAGTAGAAAAAGAAGGTGCGTATCCTATAAAAAATTATTTATTGGTCATGGATAAAAAAGGGGGCACAGGAGAACCCCACCAACGTTTCACGCATCACAGAGCGCTTTCTCAAGGTATACATATCACAACTTTATTGACATATATATAGGCACACAATAATATAATCAACCATTACTCACAGCTCACTAGTGGTCCGCCCTCTATGATTGCTAATGTTCATCTGATGTGTGCATATAGGTAAAAGTATACACAAGGATGCCACCTACTGTCTCCGCCTCCAAATGCTAATCCGGAGGCATGTGGGGTCTAAGAACCCTCCTGGTACGCGCTTGCACAATAGCCAAATGAGGGAGAGTCCCCCATGCCAATGGAAGCCGGAGGACGCAGGGAAATGACGTCATCCCGCGACCCTACCTACATGCGTCATTGAAACCCTAGATGCGCGCGCATTCTAAACCTACCAAGTCACTAGTCCCTCCCCGCAACCGGAGAACACCTAGTGAGCCACGGACCTTCAGAGATTGTAGACACTTTGCAGAAGCGTGGCGGACGTGTTACGAAACTGGTTTGCCCTCATTGGCTGAACCAGCTCACGTGCGCTGACGTCACGCGTCAGCCGTTGTATCCTGAGAACTGTCACTTCAACTTGCTACTTTGCCGGCAGTTGCGCAGGCAGTGGGATAGCTCCCATAACAACACAGAGCACAGTGGTTGCCGGGCGCACACACGCGGTGATGCCGGCACCATAATCCCAGCCTTACCCAGGATTACTTCCATGTTTGTAGGGGTTTCACAGACCTCGGGGATGCAAGTCGGAGATGTGTAAATTTGAATCTCCTGCTCGGATCAGCGCCAAGTCTCATTCTGGGGTGTCTCCAGCACAGCTTAATTAGCTTGTACGCTAACTCTGGGACAGTCTGTGGAACTCAGACCGACTCCTCTTTACAAAGTTTCCCAGTCTCCATAGGAAAGTATGACAGACTGGGACGCGACCAATCACAGCACAGATGCTGTGTGTGGACCAATCACAGCAAGAGGGCTCGTCAGTGGTGGCCAATCCATGCTGGGTGTGTGACTGGGCGGCCAGGGTTACAGGAGAGCAGGATACCCAGCAATGGTTCCCCTGGCTGGACGGATATCTCCCGCAGAGATAGGCGCCTCAGTGCCTGGGGCAGACAAAGGCTCCGATCTTCGGACCAACATCTGCCAGGCGTGAGGGCCGCCCATCCCCACTCTCCCTTTGTCCCCCAAACAGCACTTCCCCCTTCTCGACTGGCAAATGCCAGGATCCCTTGGTGTGCAGGCTGGGTACGTGTATTACTAAACTAGCACACCAAGTGAACACCAAACATTACAGTAACAGAAAACAGTCATTCATCGTAAAACACAGGTTTTTGGGCCAGATGAGCCATAGGCAGATGGATCTCAAGAGGAAACCCTGCACATCTATCAGACGGATAGGGACAATAGCTGGTATTCACCTTTTATTATGCGAGCCGCATTGCCCCTAACATCACAAGGTTTTTCTTTTTTTCCAGTGGCTTGCTATTGAAGATAGGATGATTTCCAGCCTTAATTAACATACATATATATCCAGCATGTAACTTGTTACAATAAGTAACTTAGTATTAAGTTAGAAATTATATTGGAAAATGATTAGTTGGCACTGCAAAGATAAGCTGAAGACAGACAGGTCTATGTTTAATGGAACGAAATCAGGGGAGCGTCAGTACCTGGAAAAAATATACAAACCACCATAGTGTATACTGCTATAAAACAAAACGTTATGGTAGGGCTCCAAGGAGCAACAAGGTGCTGGATTTGGTATATAGTCCAAAACAGCATATAATTAGGGAGAGCGATATCCCAGAAGAGAGACACAGAGTCAAGGATAAAAAGCCATATAAAATTTATCCGGAAATGGTAAAAGTCAAGGCTTACAAGATACCGGAGTATAACAGGCGTGGGTAACAGGTTAGAGATGGAACGCCGAGTCGCGACCTCGTGGACCTATGTTTAATATCTGCTAGATTGCAACAGTTTGGATTCAAAGGTTAGTTAAATAGTAGTAAGACCATACAATAGAGGTGGGTCTTAAAAGATAATCCTATGATCCTTAACTACAGTTACTTAGTGACAGAACAAAGAGTGTCTTTTAAATCAAAGTAAATTAAGAAACTGTTCTAATGTTGATGATTGACTAAGAAGATATTGAGCTGAGTGAGAGAAACAGGTGATTGCTATGTTAAGAAAATGTATAAAGAGTGTATCAGGATTTATAGAATTCAGAATCATTTAATACCAAGCTAAGAACAACTAAGGATTATCCCTCTATAACTACATTCTGTGCGCCTGAATGATGTAACTGACTGAAATGATGCTGTTAAAGATGTGTTCTGTTGTCTTTGAATAAATTGAGAAAAGAACCGGGCCGGGGACTATTTGATGTATATTGAAAGGTGGGACATTTATTTGCACCCATCTACTGAGCAAATCATCAGCTATCGCCACTTTAGCAGCTAAAAAAATATGTTTGTGCCGGAAGTCTGCGTTTCTGTTTACGTGGGCTGTGGGTTTGTTAATCAGGAATGTGCCCATCTCCCAGGGTTCCTGGGACTATGCCCGTAACCTGGCTTATTAGTCTTTCCATTCTCATTCAGTATGGGGTCATTTTGGGACAGGACTACGAGATGTGTTTAAATGTAAAGATATGCCCACCGTTTCACCAGCACAGTGTAGATGAGTTAGAGAAGAATACTATTTGTTTCTCTTTTAGATTTGTAACCCTCCCTGCCCGGCTCTTAAGGATTTTTAATGCCCTGACAATATACATGGCTTTGCTCAATCTCCGTTACCTGGTCAGGGTGCTGGATTAGCGTAGGCTGGGGTGTGTGCGGGTGGAATAAGGATGGAAGCCAGGAACTTTTGTAGTACAAACAATGAGCCTTTATTAACATCCGTTGATAAGGTTCTTCTCATCTGTCCCATGCAGTATATTTACAGGCAACTTCACACTGTTGCATTGTTTGTATTATTATCTTCTGCTTCCAAAGTACCCTCATCTTAACACTAGGGAGATACTGACACTTGACTTGGTTTAGCTGACCCGTCCCCATTCTGCATAACGTCCGTTATGCTCTGTCACTAAGGAGCCACTTGAGGACTCTAGCCAACTCATCACTATTAAGGGATCCATGTCCTGATTCGGCATTCTATCTGCCACTTCTAGGCAGACTGGTATAGAGGCCAATATGAACCTCTTGGAAACAACTGTAGGGTATATGCCTCCTCTGATGTGAACAACTGTGTTCACCTTGACCATATCTACGGGGTACTATCTGAAGGGACACTTTCCCTAACTACAACACAATAAAAGGGGGCAGATCCTCCTTAACTTACTTCTATATACACAAGCACATATCTACAAAATATACAGTGAGGCTCCTCCAACTGTTACTCCTCCAGGAACATGATTCTAGAACTATGTACCTGGTTATATATATCCTAGTGGTGATGTCACTATCACCAGATAAAGTGGGCATGGATTAGTTTGTGCCAAGAAACCCTGTACATGTAATGAGAGAGGAGTTACTCTGTGAACCACACAGTTAACCCTCTAGAGCAGGGATGCGCAAACGAGGGCGTGAGATTTTCCTGGGGAAAGGGGGGGTGCGGGCGGTTGCAGTGGCCCCACGCTCTTCCCCAAAGCATTTAAATTAAATGCCGAGGGATCGCGTGAGGCCTCTGTAATTCACTTACCGGGATTCAGCTGTGTGTGACCCGTCGCCATGGCAACGTGATGGCAAATTATACCGCGGGACCATGTGACGTCACATGACCCGTCGCCATGGCAACGCATCATTTGACGCTGGAAAACAAGGTAAGAGGGGCGCAAGCACCGGGGAGCAAGCAGGGGGGGCTCAGCTCCAATAGATTGTGTACCCCTGCTCTACGGCCCTTAACCCTTACACTGCCATAGTAGTCCCCACAAAGGGGGGCTAAAGATGAGCATCTGACAATCCTGGCCCGGCGATCCTTTCGAATATATTCTCCCATTCCTCACCCTCAAGGCTCGTGTCCATGTCTCATTCCCAATTCATGACATGAAAATCAAGAGTAGAATCACCTGCAGGTCCTCATATGTGGTGTACGCTATCAAATGGCCATGTGGCTTGTTATATGTAGGGAAAACTAATGTTGAATATTAGATTCATAGAACATAAGAGTGTTATACGCAGAGGCATGGACCTTACTATCTGTCACGGATGCTCACTACAACCTGGACTGGATCGTGGGGCTGAGGTGGGGAAGATATATAACCACCGCCCTAAGCCACAGGGGTGGGTCCGGATTGCTGGGTCGTGAACGTATTGCCGGGTCAGGGTTGGAGAGTGGAGAGGGTAGCGGGTACTTGCCTATGGTCCGGGGTTGGAGAGCGTAGAATGGTCGAGGTCCGTAAACCGGGGGCGTGGATTAGAGAGCGCAGAATGGTCATGATCCGTAAGCCGTGGTCGTGGAGTAGACAGCGTAGAGATCCGTTAAACAAGCCGTGGTCCAGGGGACCAAGAACAGACAGGTCAGGAACAAGCAGGGTCACAACGGGAATTCGGAATAACGAAGAAAGGTACTCAGGCTGCAAATAAGCACAGTGCATAGAAAGGTCTATGCTCAGCAATGACCAGAGGGCTGAATAAGGCTATATACAGGGGAGGACCAATGAGGAGAAGGGAGGAGTACTCAGACATAGGTAGACTTGTGATAGGCTGAGGCAGGGTGTAGCCCACCTGATATTAGTGAAGGCGTTAGAGTAGGTACTGGTCCCTTTAAGAGGTGCACACGTGTGACGCGCGCGCGGACGGGACCCACTGCGCGTCTCCAGAAGGCGGATGCAGCGTGCCGATGGAGTGGGAGCCGGCGGAGGAGCGAAGGACGCGGCCGCGCGGACCACCATGGAAGCGAGTAAGTGCCGGTGAGCGGGGAGGCGCGTTCCTGACACTGTCCTTGTACAACATTAGTAACAGTGTTGGTCATAAGAATGATCAGAAAGTTTCCCCCTATATAATAAGCACTCTATGTCCTATATATTCACAGTAGATGGACTTAGTAGTCCAGCAGTAAATTACTGCAAAATAGGTCTAGTTGACCCAGAAACCAAAAAATAAAATTTTATTACTTCATTGAAATTAAAAACATATACATTATTAAAAGTCCCCATACTGGTGTGGCGTAAAGAGTATCGTACAAATTGGTATGCCTAATTAGCTGTTATCCGAAAGAACTCTTAATAAGCATCCAAAGTATAAGTAATTAGTCAAATATTGCAATGGATCTCTAGGTGTATAGGCTAAAACATACCAGATCAGATATTATCTCCATCGAAATCAACATATCCAGAGGATGACATGCCTGTGAGTAGTCATACAAAATTATCTAATATAAGCTAGGGTGTATCTCTTTAAGGGTAATCTAAATGGTATGGGTTGCGTCAAAATATAATATCAAGCCTGATATGGTATTGCCCTGTATCTTATATATACATAAATATCGTAGCCGTGTGCATATCAAGGCGGCAGATAAAGTATGCTGTTGTACCCAAAACATTACAATCAATGTGTTTAATATCATGCCACTTGCGCCCTGAAACAGTGATTCCCAGAGATACTTTCCCGGGTAGACATATAGCACACAATGTAACGATATATTCAATGTGATTCAAAGTGAATGGTCACTGAAGCATTGTCTCCTCAGCAAGGATGGACCTCGGCGGGTCATGCTAGGAAAACAGCAGCTACAGATACAAGCCTGTCCGTTGTCTGTGTGTGGATGTCGCCACTTCGAGTGACGTCACTGCCGTGACGCTCTACGTTCCCGACGCACGTATCACGGGAAAAGGCACTTCTCATACAGCGGTGGTTCTATTCCCATATAGAGAGATATATTATTTATTGGACAAGGATTTCAAAAAGCACCACGTCACAATCCAGCCTTCAGCACCAATTGGCTAAAACTGAGAAAAATCTCAAAACAAAACACACCTAGAATAAAGGCGTTGTGACGATGAACCCAGCTTATTAAGACTTTTAATAACCGGGATCATTGATTGACCAAGCAGAGATAAAAATAAATTGCGTTTATTCACCTAATGAACGCACACAACTATGTTACACATAAATACAGTAAAAAGACACACTTACTTTGGAAACTGGGATAACAAAACTAATCTTTCCTAATTCCAAACACACAGCAAAATATTCCAGGCTACATCTCCTTCCTGTAGCCTCTGGCTGTTGAATTCTGGTCACTTATCCTGAGAAATTTAGACGATATACTCAGAGCTGTAACTTCTCAAATGGGACTGAATCTCAGGTGAATCACACAAGATGGAACTGATGGACTCATGAAAAACTTAGATGGATCTCTTAGAACTGATGAATCTTGAGCGGGGTTCAAATCTGTGATGGTGATAAAACTCCTCTTCACCCCACCCCGTCCTTCTTGATGTTACAGCAGAGAACACCTTCCCAATGGCCTGCACAAGCTTATAATACCTTCAAAACCCTATCTGGGTAATGGAGAACCAATCTCGGCTTGGGAGCCAAATCTGCCCTATTGCAGGATTTCCAGTAGTCCTGGTAACCGGGCAACAAGCTTCACCCACGTCGTCGTCCCCCCCCCTCCCCCGCTTAGCATGCCTGGCCAAACCCCCTTTGCTCAGTGACAGAATATTTGGTTCTGGTCAAAGAATCCCCCCAGTCGCTGGCCAGCTGTTTAACCCCTTTGAAGCTCTAACGTTTTGTATACATCCTGGAGGGCCTCTCCCCAGGGTCCCTTAGAAGCCAGACCTTCGGTTATACATACCTGCCCCTTGGAATGGTGGGTCATAAACTAGCAGGGTGAATCTTTTAACGTATCCTGTCCCCTGCCTGTCATGTAAATCCCCCCACCTCCCATAACTAAAAGGTACCTACACAAGGGCCATGCCCGTTTATGCATTTACACACATGGTACTATTAATAAAATCTTAACAGTCTACATGTCTCTCTCCTAATCGTTTGCATACAAAAAATTAGAACATTAGAACATTAGGACATTCCTTCAATCATATCAAGCTTGGGGGATGGTTAAAACCCATTCTCTTTTCCCTTATTCAAAAACATTGTTACCATACTTCATAACTTATATGATTTTCCCTCTGAACCCTATTTTAATCAAACAAACCTCTGTGCTATACCTGGAGTGTGGGGATATACATTAACCCCTTGTGTCCCATTATTACCTTTTCCTGCCCTGTGCTGAAGCAGGGCGTCCCAGCACCTCTGGAAACGGTAAAACACAAACGGCAATTGTCTCATATTTTCCAGTCACAGTAATGCATACACAATGCCCGGGCCCAAGAGCTGACACTCTAGGACCCCAAAACACGGGTCAGGGGTAACCAAGTGGGCTTGACCTTTATTATAAGCCTGGTTCTCCCTTCCCCCACCACAGGCATTCAATTCTCGAGGCCAGATCACTGCAAAGGACGTCAATACACTGGGAATTGTGCAAAGACTGGCTACGAAGATGATGCATGATCTACAGCAGGGGTGCGCAAACTGGGGGGGGTTCTAAGGGGTGGGCACCGTGCAGAAGAGGCCCTGCGCTCTTCCCCACAACATTTAAATTGATTGCCGGGGGTTAGCGCGGGGGCCTCCAACTGCCTCTTACCTTCTCTCCGGCTTTTCCTGCTGACGCGTCGCCATGACAACGCAGCGTCACATCTAATGGCAACGCGACATCACAACGTCTCATGACGCCGCAGAGATTAGATGCCAGAGAGCATTGCCTTAAGGCACTGATCGTGCCCATAGACCGCACGTACGACATGACCCTTCAGCAACCTATCAGCACCAGTCAACGCATACACCACACAAAGACATAGCCCCGATCCCGCCAATGACACGTCTCTGGCCACGCCCCCCGATCGCTCGTAAAATTCTGCAGGACAGCCGAGCGCTCATGCTTGGAGACCTGGTGACGTCACCGCTCTCAAGCATGAGCGAGCTCAGCGGCAGCGGGGCCACAGCCAAAGCCCAGCGGAACCTGCACCTGTTAGGCCTCGGCCAGGGTTCCTGCTGGCGTGCGGAGGGCGCGCCGTCCGGGGGCGTGTCGGTGGGCGGGCCAGTGACGTCACGGAGCTGATTCGCCCTCGTTGGGCAAACCGCTCACGTGACCGGCCCTGCGCGCCGGCAAGCGGGGAAATTTAAAATTTCCCTAAGACCTACGCTTCCGCAAGCGTAGGCGAGCCCCTACTAAAGCCGCTCTCATTGCGGCTGTAGGGGCTCAGTGCCGAGCGGAAGCACGCCTCAGCGCGGCCTTAGGCTGGTTTTATAGTAACCGCAGGTGGCGTTGCTCGTGACGCCCACGTTTTGTACGTACAGTACAAACGGTGATGCTTCCAGCTAGGGGGCGTGGCCATGACATCACAGCGTTAGGCCGCACTGCGATTGGCACAGTGTCACGTGGCGCAACAACAGCACGAAAAGACAATTTTCTATGTCTTTGCTCAGATCAGCCGCGCCAACGCTCACATCTCAACCATATAACCGTCAGGCTCACACGCGCACTTATCATTGGCGCACACTGTATTATAGGCCTTAAAATCCGCACCTGTCTCTATAAACGTGAAATAGGGAACCAATATGTGTGTTATTTCTGGGTATTTAGCATAGTGGAAGGAGAGTACTCAGGCACAGCAGGTGGTGAATGGGTTCAGGGACCAGCATCAGACATTGGGGCCCCTGCTGCCCTATAGTAAACACACGCACAGTAACACTCCCCCATACACTCCTTCCCTGACCAGGGGCTCCGCGGCACTCGCAGGAAAGGCCACTCGCTCCCGCCAAACGCCCCGCCCCGCCCCGCGGCCCGTCTGAAAGCGGCGCGCGCAGCCTCGCTAGCCAAACCGCTCCCGCGTGGACTAGTCCATCCTTCTGGCTTTCTCCAGGGGAGAAACAGGTAATCTCGTAAACAAGTAAAAAATAAATAAGTACACGCTGTAACGAGGGCTGATACCATTTCACAGCCGCTGCCACTCTCTCTACACCTCCCCCACATCACGCATTATTGAAATGGCATCGCCCGGTTAGGCGGCAACGCCTCCCAGCCACATAACCACATCCGGAGACAGGGTGGGCGTGACGTGGGAGATCGCGCGCAGGGTTTGGGCGGGGCTAGCGCGCGCAGGGTTTGGGCGGGGCTGGCGCGCGCGCCTTCGAGACTCACGGCGGCAGCAACGAGCTCGACGGCCATATTTTATTTGGGCAGCGAACACTAGGGGAACTAGTATTTTCCTGGCCGATTTGGCGGGCTGGCAGCGGAACACATTAGGGAAACGTGTCACATTATAACACTGGTATGGGTGTAGTACGTGGACTGTCTTTTTTTGGTGAGTTTCTGTCTACAGGAGTGGTCGGAGATGTTATCCGTGCCCAAATCCAATATGGCAGCCGCCTTCCCCCTCAGGGCGGAGCCTTGCGCCACAGCCTCTTTCAACTCTCGTGATTGCGACGGGAGGACACGCCCCCAAGCGGGAGAGGCTGTGTTCGTGAAAGTGTGACGTCAGCCTCCGCACTGATAGGCACAAAGGGCAGAGACGTCACCGCTCTGACTGCGCATGCACGGATAAGATTAGTAAGCTGTGTTGACATCCCATGTTGCTGCCATGGCAACGGCTTTGTATGTGTTAGGCCTTCGCCCAGGGGCATTGGCCTCTTATCTGATACATGTGCAATACCAAGCAGCCAACACAAACAGCCATTGTAAATAATGCCTTCTAACAGCTCATTCCATTTCTTTGGCTTCCTTACATACACACCTAACCACGCTGAAAGCAAAGATCTGGCTTCCCTTGTTTCTTTGTAAATGAATTACAAAGCCCATTTCTTAGGGGCCCCTGAGGGGGTTAATCAACTATTTCCTTCGCCCTCGGTCCACGCTGTTCTTATCAGAGAGCTGGATAAGGGGAGGAGGGGGAGAGAGGGGTGCTCCGCTTGTGCAAACTCTTGGTGAATGCAAGTGACAATCTTAGGGAAACACCTTAACATATGTAGTTCACATGCCCTCCAACGGTAGCGATTGTTAATGCACTGTACCTATTGTACCCACTTCAGCCTGTGTGAGAGTACATCGCACTGCCTGTGCCCTATTGGTTGAAACTAGGGGCCTTCGGGTAGTTACAGGAGCCTGAATGTTGATGACTGCTTTTATAAATGGTCAGTGTTTCAGTGAGGTTCTAACCTTTACAGGTAGTCCTCGCTATTCAACGTTTCACTTTACAATGAATGGAATATCCAACGCTTTACAATGTAACACTAAGGGCCGTTTTTCGACGCCGGAATGCGTTATCCAACGCTCACCGCCACTGATTAACATGGGACTCACTTTACAACGCTACTTCCAGAACGGATTCCATTGGATATCCGAGGACTGCCTGTATTATGTATATGTAACATGGTTAGTCTACTCTGCTTCTCTTTCCCCCCTGTCATAAGTCCTTAGCAGTCTAGGCTTGTGGCAGGCTATTCTGTGGGCAATTGACCCCCCTCATGCTCCTCTCTGAGTGACAGAGTTGTGGGGGTGACTCATGTTCTGTGTGTAGCCTATCAGGGTACAGACATTGAGCCCTCCCCTTCTGGTTCCTCAGACGGGTAGTGCCCAATTTAGTTAGTTCTCTCCCACCCTTCCAAGAGAGTGGAAGTGTGGGGCCTGTCGCCTCCCTGTGGGAGAGAGAGGCCGGCCAGGCCCTCATGGCTGACTTGGGAAGATCTAAGGCTCCACACTTGGAGAGCCAGAAGCATCCAGAGGCCTGGGATCGTCTGAGCTCCAGCAACCGCTGTATTACAGCTACTGCAGTGACTGCAAATAAAGCCAGTGTTCCATTTTACACCTGCCTGGATTTAGTCTGTGAGCAAGGTGTATGGGAGTGCTTCAAAGGCGACTGCCTCTAAGATTCTTAGAGCCTAATGAAGCTGGAGGCGCTGAACACCTGAAAGAACGTCAGAGGTCATCAAAAGCCGCTCCTGGTCTTCCCATCGCAGACAACTCAACTCTCCTGGAACCTCACAGGTTGGCACCACCAACACCTGTAGCTGCAACACGTATCTCCTAGAGGGTGGGGGTACATGTGCTACATATACATTAATATATACAAATAATACAGAAACAAAAGTGTTTTATTGGTACATGGTGACTAAATGAGGTGATTAGCAGGTGATTAATTCAGGAGTGAAATTATAAAGCGTAAGATTCAAAGGTGTCTGAAACAAGGGCAAGTCATGTTTAAGCATAACTAGAGATTATAATTGATCTGTAATTGTTGGTGTGACACGGAGCAGTCTGGTGTGTCACTAAACTCTGTCGTCAATTGTGTGAAGCCTCGTATGTGCCTTGGTTACATTGTTGACTTCGGTGATCTGTGGGAAATCTAAGGTTGAAGGACACTTTCAGTAAATAGAACAGTCACCGGTGAGCCTCACCATACCGTCTCCAGTACCGGCACACCATGTGAACTTACTCAAGCCCTGGAAAGAAAGGGAGGTTCTAATTACTGTGGAAACCACTGCCTTCCCCGCTAGGAAAAACCCAGATCCAGAAGTGAACATATCAAAGGCCTTGTCTATACACCAGGCACGGGAAGTCAAGGAATTTGTTAAATTAAATAAAAGGGTATTCTCCGCAGTTCTAGGAAGGACTAGGGCTATTAGGCATGACATTATATCCGAACCAGGAAAAAGGGTCAATCTTAAGCCTAATAGAATACCTGCAGCTTGTAGAGAGGCCATTAGAGCAGAGGTTAAGAAAATGCTAGAGCTTGGGGTGTTTGAGGAGTCACAAAGTGACTCGAGCAGCCCTATTGTACTTGTATCAAAGCCTGATGGGACTGTAAGGTTTTGTAACGATTATCGCAAGCTGAATTATATCTCAAAATTTGATTCCTACCCCATGCCAAGGGCTGATGAGCTAGTGGAGAGACTTGGGAAAGCCCGTTACCTCACCACACTAGATTTGACCAAGGGTTACTGGCAGGTTCCACTCACAGAGCAGGCAAAGGAAAAGACTGCTGTTTCTACTCCTGATGGTCTTTTCCAATACAAGGTGTTGCCGTTTGGTCTGCATGGGGCTCCTGCCACCTTTCAAAGGATGTTGGACAGAATATTAAGGCCACATACATTATATGCAGCTGCATATTTAGACGATGTAGTGATACATACGGAAGATTGGGAATCCCACCTTCCAAAAGTACAAGCAGTGTTAAACTCGATTTACTCTGCGGGGTTAACGGCTAACCCAAGGAAGTGTACAATTGGCTTAGAGGAAGACAAATATTTAGGATATTCTATTGGTAGAGGGCTTGTGAAACCTCAAATGGCTAAAGTGGAAGCCATAAGGAATTGGCCCCGGACAGTCACCAAGAAACAAATGAGAACTTTCCTTGGCCTAGTTGGATATTACCGGAGGTTTATCTATAACTTTGCTATCCTTGCATGTCCTTTAACTGATCTGACAAAGGCAAGAGCTCCAGTAATGGTAAAATGGTCCCCAGAACTAGAACAAGCATTCAGGTCGTTGAAAGAAGCCATATGTGCCCAACCAGTGTTGGTAACCCCCGATTTTGCTAGGGAATTTATTTTGCAAACCGATGCGTCGGACATAGGGCTTGGTGTACGGTCCTCTCACAAGAGAACCAGAATGAAGAACATCCTATCTTGTACCTAAGCAGAAAACTTGACCCACACGAAAGAAACTACTCCATAGTTGAAAAAGAGTGTCTTGCAATAAAATGGGCAGTAGACAGTCTTAAGTACTACCTGTTAGGCAGAAAATTCAGGCTGGTGACAGACCACGCACCCAAGACCTGGATGAGTCAGAATAGGGAGAAAAATAGCAGAGTGACACGCTGGTTTCTCAGTCTGAAACCCTACAAATTCTCAGTGGAACACAGGGCAGGCAGTAGACAGGGGAATGCAGACGGCTTGTCAAGAATGCATTCACTTGTGTGCACGGTCGGTCGCTGACCCCACTAGGTCTGAGCTGGAGGGGAGGATATGTAACAGATATGAGGGAACAGTAGTGAAAAGAGGATATTACGGCCCTAAAGTAGTGCAGGGTTTCTGCTCCACTCCACGGTTTGGAGATTTACCAAGGGAAATCCAGACCGGGACTTCTAGCTCTCCCAGCTTTCACAGGACTGAAGCAGCTGATTGAGCAGGGAGATGATTAAAAGTTTGCTCTAAACACAGCAAGACAGGGCTGTTTGACTCTCAAGAGGAGGGTGTGCTGAAAAGCTGTGTTATGCTGAGAAAAAGACTTTTGTTTTGTTTGTTTGATTTACTCCTGTTATCTGCTGTAGCATTTGTATGGCAAAATAAACAGGCCAAGCTTTTCACCTCTGTGTCAGAAGACTGTCTCCTCTACCTGGAAGGCTGTGTGAAACTGCTGATCCTTGGACAAAAGGTACAGAGCAAGAAGGTACTTTGTCACAGTACCTTAATAACAAAAAAATGAGAAAAGAAAATATAGGACCCTTTCAGTGTGAGATGGGTAGGCAGATTATTGCAGATAAGGAAAAAGCAGAGGTATTAAACAAATTATTTGCCTCTGTTTACCAGGGAAGAATCAATGTCAACAGTAGTGCCACAGGAGGAAGTCACAACCTCCATATTAATGAACAATTGGTTAACTGAGGAAGAAGTTTATAAGCGGCTTGAAAAAATGAAAGTAAATAAGGCACCTGACCCTATGGCTTACATCCAAGAGTTCTCAAGGAGTTAAGTTCAGTAATAGCCAAACCATTATATTTAATATTCAAGGACTCCATTTCCACAGGCTCAGTACCACAAGATTGGCGTAAAGCAGATGTGGTGCCTACATTTAAAAGGGGAGCTACATCACAACCAGGAATTACAGACCTGTAAGCCTGACTTCAGTAGTGGGGAAGCTACTTGACGGATTAGTACGGGATAATATTCAGAGATACCTAATGGAAAATAAAATCATTAGTAATAGTCAGCATGGAATTATGAAGGATAGGTCATGTTAAACTAACCTTATTAGTTTCTTTGAGGAGGTAAGTAGGAATTTAGACCAGGGTAATACAGCTTTAATTCAAGGGGTTGAGCAAAAATATCGTATGAAACGTGTAGGAATTGCAACCATTTTCATACACAGTCTCCTTATTTCAGGGGCTCAAATGTAATTGGACAAATTAACACAATCATAAATAAAATGTTCATTTTTAATACTTTTTCGAGAATCCTTTGCAGGCAATGACTGCTTGAAGCCTGGAACGCATGGACATCACCAAACGCTGGGTTTCCTCCTTTGTGATGCTTTGCCAGACCTTTACTGCAGCTGTCTTCAGTTGTTGTTTGTTCGTGGGTCTTTCTGCCTTAAGTTTTGTCTTCAGCAAGTGAAATGCATGCTCGATCGGGTTAAGATCAGGTGATTGACTCGGCCATTGCAGAATATTCCACTTCTTTGCCTTAAAAAACTCCTGGGTTGCTTTCGCAGTATGTTTTGGGTCATTGTCCTTCTGTAAAGTGAAGCACCGTCCAATCAACTTTGCTGAATTTGGCTGAATCTGAGCAGACACTATATCCCTATACACTTCAGAATTCATCCGGCTGCTTCTGTCACATCATCAATAAACACTTGTGACCCAGTGCCATTGTAAGTCATGCATGCCCATGCCATCACACTGCCTCCACAATGTTTTACAGATGATGTGGTATGCTTCTGATCATGAGCCGTTCCAAGCCTTCTCCATACTCTTTTCTTCCCATCATTCTGGTACAGGTTGATCTTAGTTTCATCTGTCCAAAGAATGCTGTTCCAGAACTGGGCTGGCTTTTTTTAAGATATTGTTTGGCAAAGTCTAATCTGGCCTTTCTATTCTTGAGGCTTATGAATGGTTTGCACCTTGTGGTGAACCCTCTGTATTTGCTCTAGTGAAGTGTTCTCTTTATGGTAGACTTGGATAATGATATGCCTACCTCCAGGAGAGTGTTCTTCATTTGGCTGGATGTTGTGAAGGGGTTTTTCTTTACCATGGAAAGGATCCTACGATCATCCACCACTGTTGTCTTCCGTGGACGTCCAGGCCTTTTTGTGTTGCAGAGCTCACCAGTGCGTTCTTTTTTTCTCAGAATGTACCAAACTGTTGATTTGGCCTCTCCTAATGTTCCTGCTATCTCTCTGATGGGTTTTTTTTTGCTGCCTAAGGATGCCCTGTTTCACTTGCATTGAGAGCTCCTTTGACCACATATTGTGGGTCCACAGCAACAGCTTCCAAATGCGAATGCCACACCTGGAATGAACGCCAGACCTTTTACCTGCTTAATTGACGATGAAATAACGAAGGAATAGCCCACACGTGTCCATGAAACAGCTTTTGAGTAAATTGTCCAATTACTTTTGGTCCCTTGAAAAAGAGGGGGCTACATATTAAAAGATGTAATTCCTAAACCCTTCCTCCAATTTGGATGTGAATAACCTCAAATTAAAGCTGATAGACTGCACTTTAAGCCCATATTCATTATTTAACTGTAACTTGAATTAATTTTGGTACACTGCCGAAATAACAAAGTTGGTACTCTAATGAACTAGGTATCTCCCTCCCCCTCCCTCCCCCTCAATATTACGTGGTCCGGAGGGAGCTGACGCCACCTTTAGATCTGACCTAAGTAACGCATCGTTAAATCCCTCCGTAATGAACACGGCAGAAATTATTACGCATTTTAATCAGTCTGACACACGAGAGGTTAATGTTCAATTGAAAATTGTCTTAGAAATACAAGAATTGTTTCTATTGCCGGTCACACCACTGACAAGACTTGAAAACTGTATTTCCCAAAACAAACTGCTTTTAACCACTGACAAGATTGTAACAATGGTTTTGGGGATAAAAACTACATTTCTAAAGCTACCAATGACAGAGCTACAGTTCACAACCAACTCTAACACCATTCTAGCCACTGTCACTAGTTTTAAATATCTGGGCATATGGTTGGATTCCCACTTAACATTTGGGTTGCACATTGATACTCTGACATCCAAAACCTATGCCAAACAAGGTATGTTTTATTAGAACAAATCCTCCCGTAGCCAGCTTTTCAGAAAGCGCATCGCACAGCAGATGCTAATGCCAATTATAACCTATGGGGACATAGTATATGGTACAGCATCCCAAACTCACCTTAGCAAACTATGTACCCTCTACAGTTCAATATGCCATTTTGTTTTACAATGTAACTACAACACACATCACTGTGAAATGCTCAAAGAACTAAATTGGACATCACTTGAGTCTAGGTGCAAAGTTCATTTTTCCTGTCTTACCTTCAAATACTTTCTGGGCAAGCTACCCGGCTATCTGAACAAGCTCCTTACCCCTACCACACGCAGCACTTATCACCTAAGATCTGACTCCAAAAGAGTATTTACGGCTCCAAGATTAAACAAAGTATCCGTCCACTCCTTCTCTTAACATGCACCCCACAACTGGAACAGTCTATCGGAGACTCTCACTGCTGCCACCAGTCTAAGTTCTTTCGAAACTAAAGCTGTCTCACATTTTAACCTGGTCTGTAACTGTTACATACGCCTATAACATATTATCTTTAACTGTGCATGCAATGTCTTTATATATAATGTGTAACCCTGTTCTTTTAATGTAACCTTGTATTGTTATCATAACTCTGTGCCCCATGGAACTTACATGTGCCTCCTGGCTGCTGCCCTACATCTCCTTTTGGAATCCCAGCATCAAATGATGCCGCGGACGTCATCAACGTGACGGTGCCCGGCGTTGCGTTGCCATGGCAACGAGACGCTGTGTGACATCATGTTGGGGCGTCTGCCGCATCATATGACACTCGGATTCCAAAGCAGATGGAGGGGGCGGCAGCAAGGAGGCGGCCGACACATGCAAGTGCATTCCCATTAGGTCAGAGAGCGCAGCAAATGCATATGGGGCGGAATTTTTTGCTGCCCTAAGCCCTGGCCTAATGAAAAATCTACCCTGCCCAGGACATTCTTAAAAACGAAAACTCTCAATATATTAATTCCTGGTAAAACATGTTATAAATAAAATAAATAAGACCAAGCCTTTTCCAACGTGACTGGCAGTATGAGACTGGGACACTACCATGTAAGATACTTACATTTGTAGCCCGTGTGCTGTTGCTGAAGTTGGGGACGCGTCATCATCTTTGACTTGGCGGTGGATTCTGCGTGATTTACGTTGCATGTATTTTGGGTGTGCTGGGGGATCAGCATGTTTTTCATGGGAAATTATAGGTACACGAGGATAAATATAGATTTGTTGTAGGTTCTAATTCCTTTGTACAGGAACAACATTTAGGGATTTTCATAGATATAAATAAAACGCACAGATCTTTCAAAACCTTACAAATTAGTTACACTCTGCAATGTTCTCGGCTGGCTCCCTGGGGGTGCAAGACTACCCACACAGATCTGGTATACCAAGTCTTTATTGCTGTGCCGACATTTACCACTTTCAGATTAGACATTGGTATCCTACTCAATACAGCAAGACTCTTCAACTTGTAACACGTGGCCCAACTTCCAGCCCCCAAAGGCCTTGGTGTGGCTGATATACCTGCCTGGTCATGTTCAATTCATTGCTGTTTGTCAAGCGGCGGATTGTGCATTTGTTCACTCTGAAACACGCCGTAAAGCTAAGGTACTAAAAGTATACCATACAGAAGGTATTAATGCTTCTAAGCTGATGAAGAATGGTTTATTTTCAGGTCTACATAAAAGGACATCACGTTAACCTTTCCAGCACTTCTACTTGTACATATTTTCTAAACGGTCCTTTGAACAGTGCAATACAGGAGAAACTAACTCTGCCATCTAGTGGCAGAATCCTGCATAACCCTCGTACTTCTGGTCATACTGAAACCTCAAATCCTTAACCGCTCTCCAGGTCCGCTGACATGAGGGGAGTGCAGGGATATGCGTCCTGGGCTCGGCAGCAGAAGAAAGCCTGCCGCAGCGATGCAGACCCGAGAGTTAGACCCCGCCGGTGTCGAGTCCAACTTCCATTTTTGGCCGTCGGGGTGGGTGTCCCACCGGTGTTGGGTAGAGCCAGGATGGATCTCGCACCACAGGGGGGGGGGCGCCCTGTGGAGAGGAAACAGAGTGAGAGAGTGGGGATAAGGCGAGAGAGGTAGGGGGGTTAAGGAGAGTGAGGGAATGAGAAATGGGAGGGGAGAGGGAGTGAGAGAGGGGTGAGAGTGAAAGAAGGGGGAGAGAGAGAGAAGGGGAAGGGGAGAGGGAAAGTGAGAGATGGGGTAGAGATAGAGGGGGAGGGAGACTGAGAGAGAGTTGGGGTGAAATTGAGGAGAGAGAGGAAGGGGAGGGAGTGAGAGATAGAGGGGGGGGTATGGGATGGAGAGAAGGAAGTCACAGGTCGACTTGTTTTGTTTTTGTGGATTCCTCCCATTACCCCCCCCCCCCCCCCCCTCCATGCTCAACAACCCGGGGCCCTGGTAGGGATTCAAACATACAAAGGGCAAATAGAATAGTATGAAACATATGTAGCCAGGTCACCCTTTGCCCCCTGCGACCCCCTCGTGAGCCTCCGTGGGCACAAGCGATGCCGGGTACTGCCGGAGGCCAGCGGCACACCCGACGGCCATCCCAAGGGTGGGGGCCGTTGCAGGGAGCGGTGCGCTGTCTCCGCGAGCAGGCCGGTTGCCGGGGACGCGATCGGGCCGTTGCTAAGGCCGCGGTCGCGTCTCTAAGGTCCCGGCGGCCGGCGAGGAGAGCGCCGCCATTAATTAGCCATTCGCACATGCGCAGTGATCGCGCATGCGCAGGTAGAGCCCCAGAGGCAGTGAAAGTCGCGCGAGGGCCAGAACAGAGTAGGGAAAGGTTGAGGAAGCTCCCTATAGCTCGCGCATGCGCAGGAAAGGCGCGCACGCGGCCCCAATGCCAGGATAGGCTCTATGGGACTACAACTCCCATGGAGCATAGCGAGGGAGGCACCAGGTGCCTCATAGGAGCCAATAAGGCTGCAGGACTGCCCTGGAGGAAAGGATACATTTCGCGGGCTTGCACCACGCTAGTCAGTCAGCGGAGGGACCCTGTGAGGGAAGGAGGTAGGGTACAGGAGAGAGAGACTCCCCTGTATTAGGCCAGCACCCCCTTTGGTCCAGGATAGCTCAGCTCCCCAGTAAGGTGAGTGTTGCCAGGGGCAGCCCTCAGGTTAGGGACCCTGCCACTTACATTAGTGGGAGCTGAGAGAAGGAAGTCTACAGTTAGAGAGTTGGAGTCAGGGAGCTGTTAGGGAAGTAGGGTGTAGGGAGCGAGTGCAGCTTCTGCCCCATATAGGTACCTACACTCCAGGTAGACCCCAACTCCCCACTAGTTGGGTGGGTAACTGTTCAGAAGGTGTTAGAGAGTTGGAGCTAGGGAGCTGTGAGGGAAGAAGGGTGCGGGGAGTGAGAGCAGCTCCTGCACCCCATAGGTACCCACACCCCAGGTAGGCCCCAACCCCCCGCTAGCGTAGTGGGTTAAGTACTGAGGGAGGCCCAAGATAGGGACGCTGCCCTTAGTGTTGTTAGAGTGCTGCATTGTCAGGGTCACAGCGAGCAGTGCTGTGAGGTCTGATAGGCAGGCACCTTGTTGCGCAGCACGTTGGCTGCAGCCTCCAGTGAGTTACAGCTTGCTGCGGTAGGCGCTGGGACTAGTCAGAGAGTAGTGGGTCTGGAGAAGGGCTATAGCTGTCCTAGTCACCTTGAGGTAGCGCTAGGGGTAGGATGCCTGAAGGGATAGCCTGTTAACGAGGTCAGGAATTCTGGAGAGGATCTGCACTAGGCTAGCCAACAGTAGGTAGACGCCCAAGTACTGCATGGAAGAGTACTCTAGTCCATTCCAGATCACTTACCGAAGGGACTTGGGTAGTAAGGGGAGTGGGACAGGTCATTACCCCCTACCGGCCATAGGAGTTCCCCAAGCCACTACAGGTTGCTGTACTACAGGGACAGGCCCTAAGTTAGGGTTCCTGTCACATTAGTACCATTTATATAGATAGGGACACAGCGGCTGCTGCTGTTCCTGTGGAAGCGGTTGGACCCACGTTGGGGTCCTCAGAGACGATTCCAGAGTGGGACCGCCCTAGTGGTCCGCACGTGCAAGGAGTTCGGTTGGAGGATCAGACGGATTCATCACACGTCTGACCCTTTGAGAAGTTTGTTGCTGACCCGAGTACTGGAGTGCTCGGCAGGTATTATACCATCACATGTGCACCAACAGGCCTATAGGTTCTTAGTGACTGCGCAGTCACCCATTGACTATCTCTGTAGGAGTACGGGACATTGGGTGGGGTTCTTGGGACACTGGGTGGAATCACCTAGTGTTTGGGAATCGTCCTGCGAGACGTCACTGTTAGTGTTTCACCGTGAGAGAGACACAGGTTATCAGTATTATTCGTTAGTAAAGTCCTTAGTTATATAATCACTGTGTGTGTGGTTTCTGATTGGGTTCCTATGTAGGGTCATTCTACACTTCCATAGAATCCTACACAGGTGGAGGCGCTGAAAGAAGATTCGTTCCAGAGGATTCACCCCAGGCTCTCACTAGCGGAGGCTCAGACCTCCTGTGAGCCTGCAGGTATACGCACCACACCGGTAACAATACATGTTCTACTCACCCACACTACATATGAGATTGGGTGGGGTGGAATACCCGTTACACATATATGGAACAATACCACAGACATCATTTTGAGCCTCAGATCTTCTGGATAGTGTCCTGGTGATGTCACTGGGGACTAAGGATGATTATTAATCTGCTTCATCAGGGGTAAAGTGGAGTGTGATCCCTCAGAGATATATGCACCCATTTTATATATACACTATGTTTTATTTGTTTGTAGACTTAGTCTTCTATCCCAGCATTTCGCTCCATATCCACATTAATTTTTTAATAACCTTTCCAACTATTTATATTAATATTTCAAGTATTTTTAGTGTCACGCATTACTGATTTTATAGAATACATTAGTAAATGTTAATCTTGGTATAGGTGAAATTAGTTTGATTTATTTTTTGTTCTGAGAGTTAATTGTTTGAGGGTTTTCCTTATCAGTCCGTTCATACTTTCCTTATAGAATACAATTTGCATTTGTTAGGTGCAACTGTTTTGCGTCTATTTTTGTTCATTTGTAGCATTTGTATTTGTGTATTGATAAGGGTGTGTAACCAGCAGATAATGATTGTCTGGAGTGTTCTATTTAAAATGATCCAACAGAGGTGTGGGCATATCACATTAAAGCTTCCCAACACCATATATACCTATAATGGATCACACACCACTTTACCCCTGACGAAGCAGATGAAAAATCTGAGAAACACGTGTTGGGTTTGTTGGCCAACTGGAGCATCCGTAGTCCCCAGTGATGTCACCAGGACACTATCCGGAAGATCTGAGGCCACGGCTCGTAGAGAGGAGAGCTTAGGATGGACAGAGGTGTGCTGAGATCGAGACGGAGGTGTAACGAGATCGGAACGCGGGACAGAGGTGTTGCCGAGATCGGAACGGAGGTGTGCCGAGATCGGGACGCGGGACGGAGGTGTGCCAAGATCGGGATGCGGGACGGAGGTGTGCCAAGATCGGGACGTGGGGCGGAGGTGTGCCAAGATCGGGACGCGGGACGGAGGTGTGCCAAGATCGGGACACGGGACGGAGGTGTGCTAAGATCGGGACGCGGGATGGAGGTGTGCTGAGATCGGGACGCGGGATGGAGGTGTGCCGAGATCGGGACGGAGGAGTACAGAGATCTGGACGGGGACGGAGGTGTGCCGAGATCGGGACGCAAGACGGATGTGTGCCAAGATCGGAATGGAGGTGTGCCAAGATCGGGACGGAGGTGTGCCGAGATCAGGATGGAGGTGTGCCGAGATCAGGATGGAGGTGTGCCGAGATCAGGATGGAGGTGTGCCGAGATCGGGACGGGGGACGGAGGTGTGCCGAGATCGGAATGGAGGTGTGCCGAGATCGGGACGGGGGAGCCAGGTTTAGTGAGTGTCCATTTTGCAGTTTTTATAACTTTATAAAGTCATACTTCACCATAGGAGGTTCTTTTCTGCACTTCTTTCTTTGCAGCTACAAATTTCTTGGAGGTGGTAGGAAGACCCCTCACAATATAGGAGCAGCATTTAAGGACTTTCCCATATATTGCTTCTTGTCATGAACATTTAAAGACTTTTTTTTTGTTCATGTGTTTATTTGTGCCTTTTGTTATTTGTATTTTTGTTTCTATTTTCATATTTACTTTCATTTTTACGCTTGCTGTGCCTTCATGCTTGTATTTGCAATTTTGGGAATATCCCTTTGTGTGCTAGTTAGTATTTTTTCACTATATGTATGTAACAGTGTTTCCCCCACCTGGTGTGAGATTTGGCCATTACTGGTCGTGTGTTGCATGATACCTGCTGGTAACAGGAGGGCTGAGTAATCCGCCAATGGTAGTGGGGACACAGAACTAGGCTTCTGGGGTTCATACCCTACATATTCTTTAGCAGTGCAGCGCCTCCATGTGCCGTAGTGTGTGTTTCTCTCTCTCTCCCTCTCCCTGCAGAAGAGCACAGTTCTCTTAAACCTGGTGACCGCTCACTGAATGCTGTTTTCAAAAGGTCTATGCTAAATGTATGACATTGTAACCCAGTAGTTTAAATTGATTTATCTATCAAGTTCAATATTTGTCAATTGTAACTGTCATTCTATATCTATAATTCTTTTAATCCAGAGGAAGGGAAAGAAAAAAACCCAGAGAAACTTTTGTAAATTCACACTTTGATATGTGCAGTTTAAAATTCTTCTTATATAAATCATTATCTCTTAGGGGACTTGTATAAAAGGCTGGTGCTTTTTTTGCACCAGTTATGCCGACTTCAAACTCTAGTCTCTGGCCAATCGGTGATCCATGAAGACCTCAGTGGTGGTCTCAGAAGCCTGTTGGAAATTCACCTAGGGCTGCTCTCGCTGTCTGTGAATTATCTATCAGTAGTAGAGGCAAATTTGTGGATATAGGTGCAGGAGATGTATGTTATACTTTGATATATTCATGAGCAGAGCAAAGTGTAACATGAAGGTTCTTGCGAACAATTATTGAGACTGAAGTGGTCCACCCTATGGAAACGTTTGAGACTCCCTGCTCTAAGAAAAAGGAATAGTGGGAAGCTTAGCCCCTGGCCACTCTGTTCTTATTCACAACTACCATTGTGGTAACAATGGCTAAAATCCAAGAGTGACCATTTATATTGTTGCATCATATGCTACAAGAAAATTATAGCACCCACAAAACTGACACCTCTATTCAGCAAGTGCCCATTCAGACATACTTGAATGGAGGTTACTGTAGGTAACATTGGCCTTGCTGGGTTTTTGGAAATTATAGTAGTGGACACTGTGGTTCTTGGTATTGCACAAGACGATGCCATATAGGTGAAAACCTGGGGAAAAGGCAAGATGAAAACACAAATAAGTGGCGATCCGAACAGGCAAACCTTAGGCTTAATCATTCCGTATTAATATTACACCGTGTCCATACATTCTATATAGGTAAGGATAGTTACAATGTAAAAACGTAACAATATAATTACATCACTAGCAATACATGTAATGAGAGAAATGATAGTAGAATTGTCTGATAACATTTTCAATGAGGAGATCAGCAGGTCAGCAGTTGCTATGAAAGTCTATGTAGCAGAGAGAAGAGTGTTTCTCTGGTCGGTAGGTTGAGCAACATTGAGTATTGATGCGGTAACACTACGTCCATCCTGCTGTCTGTCTTCTGACTGCTGGTCAAGTGGTCCAGGAATTAGATGGTCTCTGTAGACAATGGGGGTTATTTATCAAAGCTTCACAGATGCAAATCTGGATCAAAAGTACTATACCAGATTCATGAAATAGACTAATCCACTTGGTTTCAATGGGGGAAAATGCTCTTGCTAAATTTGGTGCATAACTTTTTTGCCTCAGCTTTGCAGCCAAGAGATTTTGATACTTTAGTCCCGTTGATTTTACAATAGTACCAGTAATCTAAGGAAAAGAAATGCAAAGCAATGTATTAGTCCAGGGGTGACCAACGTCAGTCCTCAAGGGCCACCAACAGGTCAGATGTTAAGAATATCCCTGCTTCAGTGTAGATGGCTCGATCAGTCCCTGCTTCAGCACGGGTGGCTTAATCAGTGGCTCAGTCTTTGACTGAGCCTCTGATTTAGCTGCCTGTGCTGAAGCATGGATATCCTTCAAACCTGACCTTGGGGACTGAAGTTGGCAACCCCTGTATTAGTCCATTAAAACCTGATTTTTTCCTCACAGTTTGTATTAGGCAGAGCAGCGTATTTCTCCAGCACTTGATTCAAATGAATGTAAATGTAAATCTGTTGCATGGACAGTCGTGGCTAAAGACGTATTTGAAGATATGGAGGTGGTTGTGTATTAACGGAAAGAATCCCATCCATTTTTCTTCTCTTTAATTACAGTACATAAGTGCCATGTTGGGGTATCCTGGTGACCTAATGACGTTTCCCCATTGTTTAGGAGTCACAATCGTAACAGAAGAAGGTGGCCTTCTGGTTCCAAAGAAAGGTCCACTACACTACCGATCACATGGTCCTGTATATCACTCAAAGGGTTAACTATTTCTCATATTTGCCCTTGTTTGTATTTATCATCTTGACAGTAAATGGAGTCTAGTTGAGAAGTTTGTGCTGCCAGCCGAAAGCTGGCAGTAACACGATCCTAAATCCTACCTCAACAAGAAAAAAATATACTTTCCGTGTAATTAATATAAATTGTTCTAGATTGTAGAGTCGGGGAGGTAGGGGGAAGGACCAGGGCCGCCAACAGGCGGAGACAGCTGGGACTTCTGCTAGCAACGTGTAGGGCCTGATCCGCGGGCTTGTAAGGCACTCCCCTCTGCTGGCTGCTGGCTGCTGCCTACTCTATCAGGCACATCTGCAGGCACCCACAAGTAGGCCCCTTCATCGGCCTCTAGCAGACCCTGCAGAGGTAGGCCCATATGGTCACATACTTCCTCCCCAGGTCAATACTTCTCCCTCCCAGGCCCATCACTTCAACCACCCCTCCTGTTTCCCACGGTCATTACTTCTTCCACCCCTCCTCTTTCCCAGGCTCATAACTTCTCCCAACCCTCCTCTTTCCCAGGCCCATAACTTCTCCCACCCTCCTCTTTCCAAGGCCCATAACGTCTCCCACCACTACTCTTTCCCAGGCCCATAACTTCTCCCACCTCCCCTATTTCCCAGGCCCATAACTTCTCCCCCTCCCCTCTTTCCCAGGCCCATAACTTTTCACACACCTCTCTTGCGCAGGCCCATAACTTCTCCCACCCCATCTCTTTCCCAGGCCCATAACTTCTCCCACCCCATCTCTTTCCCTGGCCCATAACTTCTCCATCTCTTTCCAAGGCCCATAACTTCTCCATCTCTTTCCCAGGCCCATAACTTCTCCCACCCCATCTCTTTCCCAGGCCCATAACTTCTCCCACCTCATCTCTTTCCCAGGCCCATAACCTCTCCCACCCTCCTCTTTCCCAGGCCCATAACGTCTCCCACCCCTCCTCTTTCCCAGGCCCATAACTTCTCCCACCCCATCTCTTTCCCAGGTCCATAACTTCTCCCACCCCTCCTCTTTCCCAGGCCCATAACTTCTCCCACCCCTCCTCTTTCCCAGGCCCATAACTTCTCCCACCCCATCTCTTTCCCAGGCCCATAACTTCTCCCACCCCTCCTCTTTCCCAGGCCCATAACTTCTCCCACCTCATCTCTTTCCCAGGCCCATAACCTCTCCCACCCTCCTCTTTCCCAGGCCCATAACGTCTCCCACCCCTCCTCTTTCCCAGGCCCATAACTTCTCCCACCCCATCTCTTTCCCAGGCCCATAACTTCTCCCACCCCTCCTCTTTCCCAGGCCCATAACTTCTCCCACCCCTCCTCTTCCCCAGGCCCATAACTTCTCCCACCCCTCCTCTTTCCCAGGCCCATAACTTCTCCCACCCCATCTCTTTCCCAGGCCCATAACTTCTCCCACCCCTCCTCTTTCCCAGGCCCATAACTTCTCCCACCTCATCTCTTTCCCAGGCCCATAACCTCTCCCACCCTCCTCTTTCCCAGGCCCATAACGTCTCCCACCCCTCCTCTTTCCCAGGCCCATAACTTCTCCCACCCCATCTCTTTCCCAGGCCCATAACTTCTCCCACCCCTCCTCTTTCCCAGGCCCATAACTTCTCCCACCCCTCCTCTTCCCCAGGCCCATAACTTCTCCCACCCCTCCTCTTTCCCAGGGCCATAACTTCTCCCATCCCATCTCTTTCCAAGGCCCATAACTTCTCCATCTCTTTCCCAGGCCCATAACTTCTCCCACCCCATCTCTTTCCCAGGCCCATAACTTCTCCCACCTCATCTCTTTCCCAGGCCCATAACCTCTCCCACCCTCCTCTTTCCCAGGCCCATAACGTCTCCCACCCCTCCTCTTTCCCAGGCCCATAACTTCTCCCACCCCATCTCTTTCCCAGGCCCATAACTTCTCCCACCCCTCCTCTTTCCCAGGCCCATAACTTCTCCCACCCCTCCTCTTTCCCAGGCCCATAACTTCTCCCACCCCATCTCTTTCCCAGGCCCATAACTTCTCCCACCCCTCCTCTTTCCCAGGCCCATAACTTCTCCCACCCCTCCTCTTTCCCAGGCCCATAACTTCTCCCACCCCTCCTCTTTCCCAGGTCCATAACTTCTCCCACCCCTCCTCTTTCCCAGGCCCATAACTTCTCCCACCCCTCCTCTTCCCCAGGCCCATAACTTCTCCCACCCCTCCTCTTTCCCAGGGCCATAACTTCTCCCATCCCATCTCTTTTCCAGGCCCATAATTTCTCCCACCTCTCCTCTTTCCCAGGCTCATAACTTCTCCCACCCTCTCCCCTCTTTCCCCCCAAAATATGTATGCATTACTTGGTATAAGGTTAGTAATTTTAATGCCTGCATTTTTGCTTGTCCACTGTTGTTGAATAAATTCATCTTCACACACACAGTCACCTGGGCAGGAGATGGCTTACAGTATATATTTAACTCCAACAGAGTGCTGGAGAAATAGACCACTCTGCAGCTATTTATTTGTGTGGATAGATGGACACTTCTCTCTGAGCTTCAACCAACGATAAAAGGATTGAGCCCCCTCATCTGACTCATACTAACTTGTATGTTTTTTTACTAAGAAGAGACAAATGCATGGCAAAAATCAATGGTATATAGTAACTGATGCTAGATATAGTAACTACAATCACTCTTTAACATCTGCAATAATGTTAGTTAATATTTTACATTACAAGTGACTGCTTGTATTAGGGATCTCGCTCCCTAACTATGACTATTTTGAGGGGCATGCACAATTTATAGAACCACCTCTCTTCCTTCCTACTTTCCCTTGCCCTCACTCTACCTCTCTTGCTTCCCTCTTTCTCTTTCCACCTTCTCTTTCTCCACCCACCATTCTCTCTTCCCCCCTTTATCACTCTCCCATTTCTCTCTTTTCCCCCTTTTCTCTCTGTTCCCCCTTCTCCATCTCTCTCTTCTCCCTTCCCCCATTTTCTCTCTCTTTCCCCTTCTCCATATTTCCCTATCCCCTTCTCTCTCTCTATTTCCCCCTTCTCCCCCCCCCCAACCACATTTCTCTCACTCTCCCCCTCTCTCACTTCCACCCCTCTGCATGGAAGGGGGGAGTGCACCCTGGTGACAGAGATGGCCCAACCAAGCTTCTGATATCGGCGGGGCCTGACTTCCATGGTCGGACTGCAAGGGTGGGCCTCCCCATGGCCTGGGCCTGGGACAGATGTCCCCACTCTCCCCCTTGTCGGTGAGCGTGTCTTCAATAGATGGATGGCTGTGCCCATCCTGACCCCCCTATCACTCTGCCCCGTCCTTGTTCTGACTTATATCCATACCTATTGTGAATATGGAATTCAAAAGTGGTGTCCTTTGAAGTCTTCAGCAAATCTGTGATGATGGTACTAAATTATCATCCTAGAGCCTAGATCCCCAACTTTATTACAATCAAGGCACTGAGATCCAGGTGAAAGTAGGATATGGGCCAACTCAATTTTAACAGCTTAACCTCTGGCAGTGAAAGAGTTAAGTGAATGATTCTAATTTCAATGCCTTGGACTAAACATCCATCCCATGTACTTGCTTACACTCTTATGAAATGTTCCATGTCGGGGGTTATGCAGTAATGGCTCCTGGATGCAGAATGAGTGGCAAACAGTGCAAATGAATTGCACCAGATCTATCAATGTGAAGAATCTAAGGGAGTTATTTATCAAAACCTACTGACTGCAGAACTGGGATATAAAAATGTAAGGACTTATGTGCTAAGACTGCGTTGTTCTGTGCGTTGTTCTTTGCTGGACAGCTATGTTTTCTTCAACACTTAGCTACCTCTGCCTATAAGAAGCCACCTGACCCGCACCTCAACAGCTTTGCTAGCCAGAGTAGGTTGTGTTGTTGCTTCTATGCTGCACTACCTAGTATTTCCTGACCTCTTGTATTCCTGACTTCGGCTTTCTCTTGACTTCTCTCTACCTGCCTGACTTCAGATCCTCTCTGCTCTTCGCTCCTGCCCTGACTTTGGATCCTCTCTGCTGTTTTCTCCTGCCCTGACTTTGGATCCTCTCTGCTCTTCGCTCCTGCCCTGACTTTGGATCCTCTCTGCTGTTTGCTCCTGCCCTTGCTTCGGATCCTCTCTGCTGTTTTCTCCTGCCCTGACTTTGGATCCTCTCTGCTCTTCGCTCCTGCCCTGACTTTGGATCCTCTCTGCTGTTTGCTCCTGCCCTTACTTCGGATCCTCTCTGCTGTTTTCTCCTGCCCTGACTTCGGATCCTCTCTGCTGTTTTCTCCTGCCTGACTTTGGATCCTCTCTGCTCTTCGCTCCTGCCCTGACTTTGGATCTTCTCTGCTGTTTGCTCCTGCCCTGACTTCGGATCCTCTCTGCTGTTTTCTCCTGCCCTGACTTCGGATCCTCTCTGCTCTTCGCTCCTGCCCTGACTTCGGATCCTCTCTGCTGTTTGCTCCTGCCCTTACTTCGGATCCTCTCTGCTGTTTTCTCCTGCCCTGACTTCGGATCCTCTCTGCTGTTTTCTCCTGCCCTGACTTCGGATCCTCTCTGCTGTTTTTTCCTGCCCTGACTTCGGATCCTCTCTGCTCTTCGCTCCTGCCCTGACTTCGATCCTCTCTGCTGTTTGCTCCTGCCCTTACTTCGGATCCTCTCTGCTGTTTTCTCCTGCCCTGACTTTGGATCCTCTCTGCTCTTCGCTCCTGCCCTGACTTTGGATCCTCTCTGCTGTTTGCTCCTGCCCTTACTTCGGATCCTCTCTGCTGTTTGCTCCTGCCCTTACTTCGGATCCTCTCTGCTGTTTTCTCCTGCCCTGACTTTGGATCCTCTCTGCTCTTCGCTCCTGCCCTGACTTCGGATCCTCTCTGCTGTTTGCTCCGGCCCTGTTTATCGGTTCGTCTGACTATTCTGCCGCCTGTCCTGACTTCAGTTCGCCTGTCTACCCCTTCTGCCTTTTCCTCTGTAGACTCTCTATGGACCATCGCTCCACGGATCTGGATTCTTGCTCCAGCTATCTGCTACAACCCCAGGTTAATCTGCACTTAAGACTCTCCTCCTGCCCCCCCCCCCCTTCAGATGTGATAAAGAAAACTGCACCAGCCTTATTAATTAAAAACATTCTCAACTTGTGATTGAAACAATGGGATTTTTTTGGCTGGTGCACCTGGGGCAGTGTTCTTGCAGCAGATGTGTCCTGGTTTTGCAGCCAGGAGACTTTGGTAATGAGCCCCCCGCTGCTTTTAAACAAATTCCTTGTCACTGGTGCTGTTTTGCAACTTAGCGGGTGAACAATCAACTTCGTCCAGCTCACAAAACTGAAGCAAAACAGTGGCGCACAAAATATCACCAGAGGTATCACAGACATCCTCCAGTGAAAGCAACAAGATTGTTGTTTGTTTGATAAATCTGGTGCTGTCGTTTCTGTGCAGCCAAGAGACCCTGATAAATAGCCTCCTAGGGACCGGCTATGTGGGTCAAATAGATGGTTATGCAGATGACTTGGCCTCAGTGTCACCCTAATTAAATAGGCAATCATGAATTGCAATTATCTCTACAATGCCCTTGATGACTGGCTGAACATCTCTCAGACAGATTCCTCATGTCAATAATGTAGACTGGCACGTCCAACGTCCTACTTACCATGAAAACAAGACTCATCAGTAGCTACTCACAGTCGTTGCCTGTAAAATAAGTGAAATATCACTCAGTAAACCACAAGATATATACATATATATTTATAAAGGATGCTTTTTAAAAGTTGTATGCTTAACCCTTTTGCTGCCAGATAGACCAGTAACAGTGCTGGGCAATGCAGTCCTCTGCCGGCAGCGGAAGTGTAAACACTTTGTTGACGCTGTTGGGCATGCTAAACTCTGGGTTATGTAGCACAGTGGGTAGGACTGTGACCTTTTCCCAATTAGTGAGGTTTCTAATGAGCACTGGCGAGTCCCTTGTTTGTAAGAGCACAAAGCACGCTGGGTAAGGGATGAAGGTATGAACGTGGACTGGTCTTCCCACATAGTAGAGGAGAGGAAGAAGGGTTACTCGCGCTCATTAGTGAGTGGCACTCATAGTATGATGAGTGGTTCATCTTTCTGTTCGAGGGCGCACTGATTATAACCTGGTGACCAGTCCTAGTGGTAGGGGTAGGGGTAGGAATGGAGAGTGATTAATCTCTTACAGTTGAATGGAGAAAGATGCCATGCCCGTATTTACCATGACACACCTTCTGGCGCTAGAAGACAACCTACAGCCCGTTTAAGTCATTGGCAGAAGGCTGCTTAGTAAAGATGGCCCAATATCTTTAAAACATTTGCAGCTGATATTTGGGGGTAGAGATATGGCGAATATTTGCTTTTCCGTGTGTGTGATCATTTGCAACCTCTGTAAACAAAACAGTACAAACACATTATAAATGTTTTGAAAACAATGAGCTCTGCTGATGATGAGCAATTTAACCTAGGGGGACTCAACTCCAGTCCTTAAGCCCCATTTACCCCCCAACAGGTCAGGTTTTCAGGATATCCCTGCTTCAGCACAGCTGTGCTGAAGCTGGGATATCCTGGAACCTGACCTGTGGGTGGGGGGGTGAGGACCATAGTTGAGCCGCTGTGATTTCACCTGCTGACCCTGAGGGTCATGTACTGGACACTGTGGGGACAGTTGCTGCTTTATCCATTTCTTTTTGTTTCTGATCCTGGTTTTCATGTATCACCCGGATGGTAAACTAAAAGCAATGCAGCAGTTTGTGCTGCCTCGTAATAGCTGCTAGTAATAGAGATCCCAAAGTCCTATCTTGGCCAGCAAAAAAGGTTGACGATAAATTGCTGTTAGTCATTATATTAGGGCAGGGTCTCTGCATAAAATACGCTTCCATCCCCTTTATTTGCAAACCGTTAGGAAATTGTTAACACAAAACAAAAATATGTGTACTACAAAATTAATTGGTAAAACGACAGTGAGAATTTCAAGCAATTTTCTGTATTTTTGCCTTTTGCTCCACTTTGGAGCATTTCTTCACAATGCACCTGTGCCTGAAAAGGCATAATGACATTATCTATCCTGTGACTGCAACTCAAAGCGTTTCCTTAGGTGCAGACCCTACATAAGGGCAAACCAAAATCGTGTCCATGATCTGGATAATAGGTTGGAACAAGATGCTTACTGTGGTAATTAGGTTTATTCACACCCTCTTCCAGTCCTGGAGCCAATTAGGTAACAGTTTAGAGATAAAGCAGCTGCTTATCCCACCGTGAACTTCACGTCAATCTTGTCTCTTACATTTGGCCCAGATCTCTAAGGGACACGGTTAAGGCCACCAAAATCCAGAGCATTGGAGGGTTTTTGTACTTCTCATTACAATATTTTGCTGATTACCTGCTCCACTAAGGCTGGGTTCCTCCCCCCGCCCCCAAAAAAGCCCCCCCCCCCCCCAGGGTTAAAGCAGGGTGTCTCCGGAGCTGAACTGCATTGATTTTATCTCCGGTGGCCTCCTCTTCCTGAGACAGTTACCGCAGAAGATGCTGCTGGTATCTCTCTTCAGTTTAAAGGTCCCATGTCATTTGGGCCAATAGTAAGCTACAAAGGATGATGTCACGGTTTCCTATTGGCCCGTGGGACCCGTGACCTTTAAACTGCCATATTGTGAACCCAGTCGTAGCTGCTACCGAGGGCACTTTCAGAATGCAATCTCAGGAAGCAGGGGGTCCCCAGAGTTCAAATCAAAGTGGTTCAGCCCCAGAGATTCCCCTACTTCCAACCTGTTAAAAAAAAAAACAGCGAACGCCACTTTAACGTGTACCCCCAGTTTGTGACATCTGATGCATATCCCTCCTAATGTTTAACTCTTTCCATGATAAACTTTCAGTAAAGCTTTACAACTAGATTAGCTCAATTTGTAACCTATTGGTTACAGGAGGGCTGCACCGGTAAGCCCTGCTGGAGGGCCCGCTAGTCATGGCCAAGCAGTGACGGGGTTAAGTACAATCTGTGGGACAGCAGAGGACGAATACAAGAGATAAGTAGTGAAAATGTCCTTACTGTGCTGCTCAGGGGAGAACTCTGACACACACGGAATTTAAGAAGATCCATCACCTAAGACAAAAAGAAAATGATTCTTCACCACTGAGAGATGTTATTGGCTTTTACGTCTGAATGAATGAGTTTATCACCACGATGTACACGTGTTAATACAATCTGAAACGTTGGCCTTCCACGAACCATGGGGCAGTATATATCTCCTATCCTCAATCAGGCCACTGATTGAGCCACTTGTGCTGAAGCAGGGATGCCTTAAAAACCAGACCTGTTGGTGGCCCTTGAGGACTGGAGTTGTCCGCCCCTGCTCTAGATTTTACTAGATGCCAGTTTATCAAAATCTGCAGCTGCAGAGCTGGGTTAACTCCTTCACTGCCCTAAGGCGGTATGGTGTACGTCAAGCAAAGTGCCACCCAGAGGCCCTGATGCCCCCTGCTCTTTTCCTTAGGGCTGTATGTGATTGGCGCCTGTGTGGCTGCCCCCCTCACCGATGGCCAGGACAGAAACAGCTTAACGTGCTGCGCAAGTGCCAGAGCGTCAGTGGCCCACAGAGGTGGAGCGACCCTCCGGCGCTGAAAGGGTTATCTGAAAAACGGCACCAGATTACTGAAATGTACTTTTTTGCATCGTTGCTCAGAGCGTTTGACACAGACGCCCTTCTCATCTGATCGCTACAGAAAGGGGAATGGTTAAGCGCCATACATAAGCTGCCACGATTAATTAGCATAGCTGCCAAACAAGAAAATGTCACCCACCTTTTTATCCAGGGGACACCCAAACAGTAGCAGGAAGAACCCCTATGGTATCAAAAAAGGGTTATAATAATAAATCATATATTTTGTATTTATTATACAGTACTGATAGTGTGCACAGCACTGTACATAGTTTTGCAGGTCTCAGCGTCTCCCCTGCTGAAATCCCTCTCCTGGCTTCCTATCAAATCCCGCATCTCACACGCAATTCTCCTCCTCACTTTTAAAGCTTTGCACTCTTCTGCCCCTCCTTACATCTCATCCCTAATTTCTCGCTATGCACCATCCAGACTCTTGCGTTCTTCTCAAGGATGTCTTCTTTCTACCCCCTTTGTATCTAAAGCCCTCTCCCCCCCTTAACCCTTTCTCACTGACTGCCCCACACCTCTGGAACGCCCTTCCCCTCAGTACCCGACTAGCACCCTCTCTATCCACCTTTAATACCCACCTTAAAACACACCTCCTTAATGAAGCATACGAGTAGCTCCGTGGCTGATACTTTACACCTCATACATAAACCGTGGCCCCTTACAGACACATTTACAAGAACGCCTTCCTAGTGTCTCTGTACGTTCTTCCTACTTATCAACCAGAATGTAAGCTCTTTGGGCAAGGACTCCTTTTCCTTTTATGTCTGAAACGCTTCTTCCCGTTATTTGCATTATTTGTTACATATGTAGCCTAGTGCCCCTGGCTATAGCCTTTCCACTGGCCTCAACACTATAAATCCTGATAGGAACAGGCAGTGTTGGGGTTAAACTCCTGCACAGGGCCTAGCCTGCAGCCTGGATAGCTACAATGTTGCCATATCCAGGGGCAGATCTACTGGCAGATTGGAGTATCATACCTCGGGAGGGTACTGATTGGATCACATGCAGTTGGTTTGATGCCTGTCATTACCTGGACCTACCCTGTTATGGGGCAGGGTTACAAGCCCCTCCCCCGGGTATAAAAGCTGGCACTCCATCAAATTGTGTCTGTGTCTTCACTCCCTCAGTGGAGTGGGAGTGATTCCCCTTGCCCCATCAGGGGGTGAAGGAGCTAAGGAGGAACTCTTGGGGCCTCAAGCCTCTGGGGTCTGCTCCTGGGACTGTGGAGGATGACTGAATGCCACACTAAAGTTCCAGTTGTACCATCTATGGAGTGTTCTTTGTCAGGAGAGGTGCCTGTGGGGGTTACCCCTGTCTATAATAGGGTCCCTATAGGATAGAGGCGCTGCACCAAGAGCCAAGAGAGAGGAGTGATGAAAGCCTGTCCTGTTGCTACTCCCAAACACAACCAGCGGAGACTCAGTCTTCTGTACACCTTACAGGTTAGTACCACAAACTCTGGGTACCTGCCAATCTCCATTAGGAGGGGGACAGGGGAACGGGTACTACATTTGGAGGTGTTGCTGAGATGAAAGCAACAGGGGCAGCCTTAAAGGATGGGATATATTCTGTTGGAGAAGTGAATGGGGGCACTCACTGTATCCAGGCCAGATATTCCCAGCTGTTTGCAAGCAGGATACCCAGGGATGGTATCCAGCTCAAGAGTGCAAACTCACTGCTGCCAGGTGAGGTGTCTGAAACACACCGTATCAAGGCCATGTAATTACCTTGCCAGGGACGTTTGCAAAATTTGAGAGCCCACCGCGCTCACCGCGCTCACTGCGCTCACCGCCACCTCTTACAACATATGAAACTTGCTTCAGTGTGCTCTATATTACAGGCCTAAGGCTGAGTCCCCGCTAGCGCTGAGCTCGCTGAGCGGGCGGCACTTGGCGAGGTGACTTGCATATATATATATATATGTATATAAGTCCCTGCTCATGCGATGCATGCGTGGGTATGCACCGGCGCTCGGGTAAATACATTTTTCATACTTACCAGCGCGCTCAGCTTCCCCTGCAGCGTCCCAACCTACCCCCCACACGAGCGCTTGCAAAAATGTAAAGGCCACCCGGCGCTCATGCCTGACAAGCTCTCCAAGCATGAGCGCGCTCAGCGCCAGCGGGGACAAAGCCTTAGGTTACACTGCCTTAAAATAGCTTAAAATAACATGAGTCGCGTTACACCTGTCTTGCCTAAAGGTGGCGCTACTCCCATTCAGACCCAGAAATCTCTGTGAATATGAGTTGTTAGCGGGAACACTCCCTTTGCATAACATTTAGCATTAACAACCGTTCTACTAACACAATACCCTTTCTGGGCAAAAATGGCATTTAACCTTATGTAGCCATGTGTAAAATTGGTGTACAGATCTCTCTCATGCTGGCAGTAATCCTGGTAAGAAGGCAGGGTTGCCAGTAACTATCATGGAGGTTTGCCCTCAAACCCTTGTGATGTGTCATATGTAGCAAAGGAAGTGACAGCATGCTTTGTGTCCACTGTTAGTGACACAGAGGTGGGTCTTTCTGGAGGTTATATATTGCACAGAACTGCCTAAAGTTAGGGAGTCAAAGAGAGTTCCAGTGAGTCATAGGAGAGTTCAAGTGTCTGCAGCAGTTCAAGTCTGTCTGTCAGAGTGGCAAGTGACAAGCTGGTTACACACTGTGTCCAGGGCTCTGGCACAGCTGGTAGTCTCCCTTAGGGGAGAGGTGGACAGCCAATTTAATTAGAGGACAGGAGGAACCTTCTGGATGGAGGGCCTCTCCAAGATGTGCGGCTAAGTGTCGGCCGCTATGATGGGCAGTCTGCCAAGTAACATGCAATTAAAGATACCCAGGTTTAAGATACCCTTCCTGTGTGAGTCTGGAGTTATTCATCAGGAAGATGCACCAAGGAGTTCCCCCTCAGACACTCCTCCCTGCAACCGTAGGGATCCTGATGGGGTGGAGGCGCTGTACCAAATGTGAGTAGGACTCAGAATACTACCTCAGACGCCTGTCATGGTGAATATCTCCACTAACATCCAGCGTGAGTCTCAGGAGTCCTGTAAGCCAGCAGGTGCACCACATGTAATTGGGAGCAGATTACACCCACAGGGGCCAATATGAGATTGGGTGGGGGGTATGACCGTTACAGAAGTTTAAAATGAAGCTTAGATTAATCTGGTTCCCAATGTACGGATTCTTATAGGGTTAAAACTCCTATACCTAACCTAAGCAGCCAATCACTCCGTGGGAATAATTTTCCCCACCTATCCCGGAGTTGCCAATACCTTAGCAAGGTGGCTTCTCATTCTGCTAAGAGCATGAGCGAACCTCGCACCGTTGCTGCTTAGCATATGAGACCCAACCTCCTTACCTGGCGACACTCAGTCTGGTAGAGTCACCATTTGCTAGACTGCCTGGACTTTACACTAAGATGGGGGTACATGAGTTATCCCTCCCCACTTCAGACCTTAGTAGGTTGGAGCCTTTCAGCTCTGGACTTTTTCAGACATCCCGGCAGCACGCCAGCCCGGGGCTGGAGATGCTCTGTTCATATGCAGGAATTTCCTGCCATGCATTTCTAACGACAGTGATGATAAATGAAATGTTTCCTCTGTCTCTGGCATTTCAAATGAAAATCAGAATATGCCTAATATGTTGAAACAATTAAAATAGGGGGACTTTCATTCATCAATTTTTATATGACTTTTCCTGTTTTTACCCGCCGGCGCTCACGGCAAATCTCAGCGCTCTAGGAGCTTCCTAGCCAAAGTTAGCAAAAAGCCGCTTTCTATGATGCCGAGTGCTGGGTTTTAAAACCATTTTCCTTTATGCGTTCACATGAAACACTGCTACAGTTATACACTTTACTTAGAAATGACATTACTCTCGCCACCTTATTCCTGGTGGGAGATGTTCTGAACCTCAATCTGATTTCTGGGGTTTCGGGCATATACCGGGGGACCTTTAAATTAGGGTGACCAGGTGTCCCATTTTAGCCGGGACAGTCCCGTTTTTTTAATGGCTGTCCCGGTTTTTTAATGGCTGTCCCGGCTGCCTCGCATTTTTTTAAATGTCCCGTTTTTTTGTGGCTGTTCTGGATTTGGCCATTAGAGCAGGGGGGCAGCAGAGAGCACAGAATGCAGGCAGAGAGGAGAGCAGAGGCCGGCGGGACAGCAGAGGGTGGGGGCGGGGTTAGCTGCAAAGGGTGGGGGCGGGGTTAGCTGCAGAGGGTGGGCGGGGTTATCTGCAGAGGGCGGGGGCAGGGTTAGCTGCAGAGGGTGGGGGCGGGGTTAGCTGCAGAGGGTGGGGGCGGGGTTAGTGACAGCAGAGGGTGGGGGCAGGGTTAGTGACAGCGGAGCCTCAGCAGGGGGAGCCGGAAGTGAGGTGCCTGCTCCACAGTGATGAGAGAGAGAGGAAGAGAGAGGAAAAGAGAGAGGAAAAGAGAGAGGAAGAGAGAGAGGAAGAGTGAGAGGAAGAGAGAGAGGAAGAGAGAGAGAGTGTCTGTGGCTCTGTGTGTGTGGGTCACTGGCTCTGTGTGTGTGTGGGTCAGTGCCTGTGGCTCTCTGTGTGTGTGTGTCAGTGGCTCTGTGTGTGTGTGTGTGTGTGTGTCAGTGGCTCTCTGTGTGTGTGTGTGTGTGTGTGTGTGTGTGTGTGTGTGTGTGTGTGTGTGTCAGTGGCTCTGTGTGTGTGTGTGTCTGGCTCTGTGTGTGTGTGTGTGTGGGTGGGTGTGGGTCAGTGGCTCTCTGTGTGTGTGTGTGGGGGGGGGTCAGTGGCTCTGTGTGTGTGGGTCAGTGCCTCTGTGTGTGTGTGTGTGTGTGTGTGTGGGTGTGGGTCAGTGTGTGTGTGTGTGTGGGTCAGTGCCTCTGTGTGTGTGTGTTTGTGTGGGTCAGTGCCTCTGTGTGTGTGTGTTTGTGTGGGTCAGTGCCTCTGTGTGTGTGTTTGGGTCAGTGGCTCTGTGTGTGTGTGTGTGTGTGGCTCTGTGTGTGTGGGGGGGGGGGGGGCGGGGTCAGTGGCTCTCTGTGTGTGTGTGTGTGGGTCAGTGGCTCTCTGTGTATGTGGGTCAGTGGCTCTGTGTGTGTGTGTGTGTGTGGGGGGGGGGATCACTGGCTCTGTGTGTGTGTGTGTGTGTGTGTGTGTGGGGGGGTGGGTCAGTGGCTCTCTGTGTGGGTCAGTGGCTCTCTGTGTGTGTGGGTCAGTGGCTCTGTGTGTGTGTGTGTGCCAGTGTCTCTGTGTGTGTGTGTGTGTGTGTGTCAGTGGCTCTGTGTGTGTGTGTGGCTCTGTGTGTGTGTGTGGGTCAGTGGCTCTGTGTGGGTCAGTGGCTCTGTGTGTGTGTGGGTCAGTGGCTCTGTGTGTGTGTGTGTTGGGGGGGGCGGGGTCAGTGGCTCTCTGTGTGTGTGTGTGGGTCAGTGGCTCTCTGTGTATGTGGGTCAGTGGCTCTGTGTGTGTGTGGGGGATCACTGGCTCTGTGTGTGTGTGTGGGGGGGGGGGTCAGTGGCTCTCTGTGTGTGTGGGTCAGTGGCTCTGTGTGTGTGTGTGTGTGCCAGTGGCTCTGTGTGTGTGTGTGTGTGTGTCAGTGGCTCTGTGTGTGTGTCAGTGGCTCTGTGTGTGTGTGTGGGTCAGTGCCTCTCTGTGTGTGTGTGTGCGTGTCAGTGCCTCTGTGTTTGTGGGGGGGGGGGGGGGTCAGTGCGTCTGTGTGTGTGTCAGTGCGTCTGTGTGTGTGTCAGTGGCTCTGTGTGTGGGTGGGTCAGTAGCTCTGTGTGTGTGTGTGTGTCCGGGGCTCCCTGTGTGTGGGTGTCAGTGGCTCCCTGTCTTTGTGTGGGTCAGTGGCTCCCTGTGTGCGTGGGTCAGTGGCTCCCTGTGTGTGTGGGTCAGTGGCTCCCTGTGTGTGTGGGTCAGTGGCTCCCTGTGTGTGTGGGTCAGTGGCTCCCTGTGTTTGTGTGGGTCAGTGGCTCCCTGTGTGTGTGGGTCAGTGGCTCCCTGTGTGTGTGGGTCAGTGGCTCCCTGTGTGTGTGTGGGTCAGTGGCTCCCTGTGTGTGTGGGTCAGTGGCTCCCTGTGTTTGTGTGGGTCAGTGGCTCCCTGTGTGTGTGTGGGGGTCTGTGGCTCCCTGTGTGTGTGGGTCAGTGGCTCCCTGTGTGTGTGGGTCAGTGGCTCCCTGTGTTTATGTGGGTCAGTGGCTCCCTGTGTGTGTGGGTCAGTGGCTCCCTGTGTTTGTGTGGGTCAGTGGCTCCCAGTGTGTGTGGGTCAGTGGTTCCCTGTGTGTGTGGGTCAGTGGCTCCCTGTGTGTGTGGGTCAGTGGCTCCCTGTGTGTGTGGGTCAGTGGCTCCCTGTGTGTGTGGGTCAGTGGCTCCCTGTGTGTGTGGGTCAGTGGCTCCCTGTGTGTGTGGGTCAGTGGCTCCCTGTGTTTGTGTGGGTCAGTGGCTCCCTGTGTGTGTGGGTCAGTGGCTCCCTGTGTTTGTGTGGGTCAGTGGCTCCCTGTGTGTGTGGGTCAGTGGCTCCCTGTGTGTGTGGGTCAGTGGCTCCCTGTGTGTGTGGGTCAGTGGCTCCCTGTGTGTGTGGGTCAGTGGCTCCCTGTGTTTGTGTGGGTCAGTGGCTCCCTGTGTTTGTGTGGGTCAGTGGCTCCCTGTGTTTGTGTGGGTCAGTGGCTCCCTGTGTGTGTGGGTCAGTGGCTCCCTGTGTGTGTGGGTCAGTGGCTCCCTGTGTGTGTGTGGGTCAGTGGCTCCCTGTGTGTGTGGGTCAGTGGCTCCCTGTGTGTGTGGGTCAGTGGCTCCCTGTGTGTGTGGGTCAGTGGCTCCCTGTGTTTGTGTGGGTCAGTGGCTCCCTGTGTGTGTGGGGGTCTGTGGCTCCCTGTGTGTGTGGGTCAGTGGCTCCCTGTGTGTGTGGGTCAGTGGCTCCCTGTGTGTGTGGGTCAGTGGCTCCCTGTGTTTGTGTGGGTCAGTGGCTCCCTGTGTGTGTGGGTCAGTGGCTCCCTGTGTTTGTGTGGGTCAGTGGCTCCCTGTGTGTGTGGGTCAGTGGCTCCCTGTGTGTGTGGGTCAGTGGCTCCCTGTGTGTGTTGGTCAGTGGCTCCCTGTGTGTGTGGGTCAGTGGCTCCCTGTGTGTGTGGGTCAGTGGCTCCCTGTGTTTGTGTGGGTCAGTGGCTCCCTGTGTGTGTGGGTCAGTGGCTCCCTGTGTGTGTGGGTCAGTGGCTCCCTGTGTGTGTGGGTCAGTGGCTCCCTGTGTGTGTGGGTCCGGGGCTCCCTGTGTGTGTGTGTCAGTGGCTCCCTGTGTTTGTGTGGGTCAGTGGCTCCCTGTGTGTGTGGGTCAGTGGCTCCCTGTGTGTGTGGGTCAGTGGCTCCCTGTGTGTGTGGGTCAGTGGCTCCCTGTGTGTGTGGGTCAGTGGCTCCCTGTGTGTGTGGGTCAGTGGCTCCCTGTGTGTGTGGGTCAGTGGCTCCCTGTGTTTGTGTGGGTCAGTGGCTCCCTGTGTGTGTGGGTCAGTGGCTCCCTGTGTTTGTGTGGGTCAGTGGCTCCCTGTGTGTGTGGGTCAGTGGCTCCCTGTGTTTGTGTGGGTCAGTGGCTCCCTGTGTGTGTGGGTCAGTGGCTCCCTGTGTGTGTGGGTCAGTGGCTCCCTGTGTGTGTGTGTGTGGGTCCGGGGCTCCCTGTGTGTGTGGGTCAGTGGCTCCCTGTGTGTGTGGGTCAGTGGCTCCCTGTGTGTGTGGGTCAGTGGCTCCCTGTGTGTGTGGGTCAGTGGCTCCCTGTGTTTGTGTGGGTCAGTGGCTCCCTGTGTTTGTGTGGGTCAGTGGCTCCCTGTGTTTGTGTGGGTCAGTGGCTCCCTGTGTTTGTGTGGGTCAGTGGCTCCCTGTGTGTGTGGGTCAGTGGCTCCCTGTGTGTGTGGGTCAGTGGCTCCCTGTGTGTGTGTGGGTCAGTGGCTCCCTGTGTGTGTGGGTCAGTGGCTCCCTGTGTGTGTGGGTCAGTGGCTCCCTGTGTGTGTGGGTCAGTGGCTCCCTGTGTTTGTGTGGGTCAGTGGCTCCCTGTGTGTGTGGGGGTCTGTGGCTCCCTGTGTGTGTGGGTCAGTGGCTCCCTGTGTGTGTGGGTCAGTGGCTCCCTGTGTGTGTGGGTCAGTGGCTCCCTGTGTTTGTGTGGGTCAGTGGCTCCCTGTGTGTGTGGGTCAGGGGCTCCCTGTGTTTGTGTGGGTCAGTGGCTCCCTGTGTGTGTGGGTCAGTGGCTCCCTGTGTGTGTGGGTCAGTGGCTCCCTGTGTGTGTTGGTCAGTGGCTCCCTGTGTGTGTGGGTCAGTGGCTCCCTGTGTGTGTGGGTCAGTGGCTCCCTGTGTTTGTGTGGGTCAGTGGCTCCCTGTGTGTGTGGGTCAGTGGCTCCCTGTGTGTGTGGGTCAGTGGCTCCCTGTGTGTGTGGGTCCGGGGCTCCCTGTGTGTGTGTGTGTCAGTGGCTCCCTGTGTTTGTGTGGGTCAGTGGCTCCCTGTGTGTGTGGGTCAGTGGCTCCCTGTGTGTGTGGGTCAGTGGCTCCCTGTGTGTGTGGGTCAGTGGCTCCCTGTGTGTGTGGGTCAGTGGCTCCCTGTGTGTGTGGGTCAGTGGCTCCCTGTGTGTGTGGGTCAGTGGCTCCCTGTGTTTGTGTGGGTCAGTGGCTCCCTGTGTGTGTGGGTCAGTGGCTCCCTGTGTTTGTGTGGGTCAGTGGCTCCCTGTGTGTGTGGGTCAGTGGCTCCCTGTGTTTGTGTGGGTCAGTGGCTCCCTGTGTGTGTGGGTCAGTGGCTCCCTGTGTGTGTGGGTCAGTGGCTCCCTGTGTGTGTGTGTGTGGGTCCGGGGCTCCTTGTGTGTGTGGGTCAGTGGCTCCCTGTGTGTGTGGGTCAGTGGCTCCCTGTGTGTGTGGGTCAGTTGCTCCCTGTGTGTGTGGGTCAGTGGCTCCCTGTGTTTGTGTGGGTCAGTGGCTCCCTGTGTTTGTGTGGGTCAGTGGCTCCCTGTGTGTGTGGGTCAGTGGCTCCCTGTGTGTGTGGGTCAGTGGCTCCCTGTGTTTGTGTGGGTCAGTGGCTCCCTGTGTTTGTGTGGGTCAGTGGCTCCCTGTGTTTGTGTGGGTCAGTGGCTCCCTGTGTGTGTGGGTCAGTGGCTCCCTGTGTGTGTGTGGGTCAGTGGCTCCCTGTGTGTGTGGGTCAGTGCGTCTGTGTGTGTGTGGGTCAGTGGCTCTGTGTGTGTGTGGGTCAGTGGCTCTGTGTGTGTGTGGGTCAGTGGCTCCCTGTGTGTGTGGGTCAGTGGCTCCCTGTGTTTGTGTGGGTCAGTGGCTCTGTGTGTGTGTGGGTCAGTGGCTCTGTGTGTGTGTGGGTCAGTGGCTCCCTGTGTGTGTGGGTCAGTGGCTCTGTGTGTGTGTGGGTCAGTGGCTCCCTGTGTGTGTGGGTCAGTGGCTCTCTGTGTGTGTGGGTCAGTGGCTCCCTGTGTTTGTGTGGGTCAGTGGCTCCCTGTGTGTGTGGGTCAGTGCGTCTGTGTGTGTGTGGGTCAGTGGCTCCCTGTGTGTGTGTGGGTCCGGGGCTCCCTGTGTGTGTGGGTCAGTGGCTCCCTGTGTTTGTGTGGGTCAGTGGCTCCCTGTGTGTGTGTGGGTCAGTGGCTCCCTGTGTGTGTGGGTCAGTGGCTCCCTGTGTGTGTGGGTCAGTGGCTCCCTGTGTGTGTGGGTCAGGGGCTCCCTGTGTGTGTGGGTCAGTGGCTCCCTGTGTGTGTGGGTCAGTGGCTCCCTGTGTGTGGGGGTCAGTGGCTCTCTGTGTGTGTGGGTCAGTGGCTCCCTGTGTGTGTGGGTCAGTGGCTCCCTGTGTGTGCGGGTCAGTGGCTCCCTGTGTGTGCGGGTCAGTGGCTCCCTGTGTGTGTGGGTCAGTGGCTCCCTGTGTGTGTGGGTCAGTGGCTCTCTGTGTGTGTGGGTCAGTGGCTCACTGTGTTTGTGTGGGTCAGTGGCTCCCTGTGTGTGTGGGTCAGTGGCTCTGTGTGTGTGTGGGTCAGTGGCTCTGTGTGTGTGTGGGTCAGTGGCTCCCTGTGTGTGTGTGGGTCCGGGGCTCCTTGTGTGTGTGGGTCAGTGGCTCCCTGTGTGTGTGGGTCAGTGGCTCCCTGTGTGTGTGTGGGTCAGTGGCTCCCTGTGTGTGTGGGTCAGTGGCTCCCTGTGTTTGTGTGGGTCAGTGGCTCCCTGTGTTTGTGTGGGTCAGTGGCTCCCTGTGTTTGTGTGGGTCAGTGGCTCCCTGTGTGTGTGGGTCAGTGGCTCCCTGTGTGTGTGGGTCAGTGGCTCCCTGTGTTTGTGTGGGTCAGTGGCTCCCTGTGTTTGTGTGGGTCAGTGGCTCCCTGTGTGTGTGGGTCAGTGGCTCCCTGTGTGTGTGGGTCAGTGGCTCCCTGTGTGTGTGTAGGTCAGTGGCTCCCTGTGTGTGTGGGTCAGTGGCTCCCTGTGTGTGTGGGTCAGTGGCTCCCTTTGTGTGGGTCAGTGGCTCCCTGTGTGTGTGTGGGTCAGTGGCTCCCTGTGTGTGTGGGTCAGTGGCTCCCTGTGTGTGTGGGTCAGTGGCTCCCTGTGTGTGTGTGGGTCAGTGGCTCCCTGTGTGTGTGGGTCAGTGGCTCCCTGTGTGTGTGGGTCAGTGGCTCCCTGTGTTTGTGTGGGTCAGTGGCTCCCTGTATGTGTGGGTCAGTGGCTCCCTGTGTGTGTGGGTCAGTGGCTCCCTGTGTGTGTGGGTCAGTGGCTCCCTGTGTGTGTGTGGGTCCGGGGCTCCCTGTGTGTGTGGGTCCGGGGCTCCCTGTGTGTGTGAGTCAGTGGCTCCTTGTGTGTGGGTCAGTGGCTCCTTGTGTGTGGGTGTTATGGATCAGTGGCTCTGTGTGTGTGGGTCAGTGGCTCCGTGTGTGTGGGTCAGTGGCTCCGTGTGTGTAGATCAGTGGCTCTGTGTGTAGATAACATTTTTTAGATCTATTTATTATATATTTATCTTGCCTTTGGCTGTATCCTCCCCTCCAAATTCCGTTAACATGGCTGCGCGACGTCACGCAATGCCCATTGCCATAACAACGAGCCGCTCCGTGACGTCACGCGGCATTAAGTTGACATGACACCGGGACGCATTATGGCGCCGAGGCATCACATGATGCCACATTGTCATGGCAACATGTCACCATCTGACGTCAGTGTATCGTTGTCATGGCAACGGGGTACATCATGTGATGTAATTTATTTTATAAATAATTATTTAATGTGTCCCGGTTTTTGATTTTGAAACTCTGGTCACCCTATGTATTTTGAATGTAGCCCTGAAAATGAACCTAAGGCTAAGGCCCCGCTCCCTCAGTCAGCGCGCCCGCACTGCAGACAGGCGGGGCGCTGACAGACACAGACCGCGATATGCGGTCTGTAGGGAGCGGGAGCTGGAGCGGGAGGGGAGCGGGAGGCTTGAGCGGGAGGGGGGGGCGTGGCTTGAGCGGGAGGGGGAGCGTGGCTTGAGCGGAGGGACCCGCTACTCTCCCCCCTCCCTCCACGGGCTCGGGCTGCTTCTGGAAGGTAAGCAAAAACACACACACACACCTCCTACCTTGCTTCCTGACAGCTCCCGCCCCCACCGCTGATTGGCTCATCAGCGCACCACGTGACGCGTCGCCGCTCGGGATCACAATTTTCTTGCATCCCCTGCCGGCTGACGCGTCACAGCGCGTAGTTAGCCGTCAGCGAGGGGTGACTGGGACTGGCTCGGGAGGATTCCCCTGCTGGTGGTTGGGGGGGGGGAAGAGGGGGAGGGGGATGGTTTGAAGACTGGAGTTGAACACCTGCATATATAGACTGTTATGTTTCCAAGGTACCACTAGATGGGGCTCGTTTCATGTGTCTCAGGTAGTAGCTTGGTGACCGGTGACCAGCCCAGATGTCTGGTTCACAGTCTCAGAAGGAAGAGAGAGCAGCTGTGAGACAGGGGGGGATGCCGATGTTTGGCCAGGAAGAGAGAGCTGTGAGACAGGGGGGGATGTCGATGTTTGCCAGGAAGAGAGAGCTGTGAGACAGGGAGGGATGTCGATGTTTGCCAGGAAGAGAGAGCTGTGAGACAGGGGGGGATGCCGATGTTTGCCAGGAAGAGAGAGCTGTGAGAAAGGGAGGGATGTCGATGTTTGCCAGGAAGAGAGAGCTGTGAGACAGGAGATGGATGTCGATGTTTGGCCAGGAAGAGAGAGCTGTGAGACAGGGGGGGATGCCGATGTTTGGCCAGTAAGAGAGCTGTGAGACGGGGGGATGCCGATGTTTGGCCAGGAAGAGAGAGCTGTGAGGCAGGGGGGGATGCCGATGTTTGCCAGGAAGAGAGAGCTGTGAGACAGGGGGATGCCGATGTTTGGCCAGTAAGAGAGCTGTGAGACAGGGGGGGATGCTGATGTTTGGCCAGGAAGAGAGAGCTGTGAGACAGGGAGGGATGTCGATGTTTGCCAGGAAGAGAGAGCTGTGAGACAGGAGATGGATGTCGATGTTTGGCCAGGAAGAGAGAGCTGTGAGACAGGGGGGGATGCCGATGTTTGCCAGGAAGAGAGAGCTGTGAGACAGGGGGGGATGCCGATGTTTGCCAGGAAGAGAGAGCTGTGAGACAGGGGGGGATGCCGATGTTTGCCAGGAAGAGAGAGCTGTGAGACAGGGGGGGATGCCGATGTTTGGCCTCTTTTTGGTCAGTAGCAGATTTCTAGACGGATTTATTTTTCTTTCCCTAGAAAGTGCAGAATTGTCACATTAACCTGCGCTCCTGTACCCTGCTCACCGGCCCTTTAACAATACCGCTCAGCTGTTCACTCTACAGCAGGGCAGCCGTGACCTACACACGGTGTTCTCTGACAAAGGCCACTATTCAGTAATCAGTGACACTGCTTTTACATGTAACGGGTATTCCCCCACCCAATCGCACATATAGTGTGAGTGCGGAGAACCTATTGTTACCAGGTGTGGTGCTTTACCTGTTAGGCTCACAGGAGGGCTGAGCTTCCGCCACGGGGAACCTGGGGCAAGTATAATATGAGTAACCCTGTACTCGGTGCAGCGCCTCCACCTGCAATGGCTCCCACCAGAGGGGGAGTGGTTCCTCGCAGGACAATATATATCACTCAGCAAACAGTGGTAAAACAGAACTGGTTTTACTGCATAGCATGAATGTATCATAAATCAACAGGTGTCCCTCTCGAGAGGAGACACTAACTAATGCGTCTCGCAGGACGCTACTCCCTTCACCAAGTGATCCCACCCCATGTCCAGTAACCACATACACAATATGTCTCCCACCCTTCCTAGTGAGAGGATATGAATGACTGCGCAGTCACTGGTCCCGTGTGAGTCTAATAGTATCGTTGGTGCACTTGATGAGGGTGTGCTCGGGCCTGCAACGGAGCTTCGCAAAGGATCTGCTGATGGATGAACCCAGGAACTACCGTCCGGGGCGATCCCATCCGGATGGCCTCTGCAGCAACAACGATGATCTGCGCCCAACGCTCTGGACGGACACGCAGCTTCTGCTGAGTCCCTAACTAACACTAATAGTAACGGTGATGCTCGCTGCTACTATAGGCCGTCCCTACAGCACAGCAACCTTAAGTGACTTCAGGGGAAACTCATAGGGGCCTACGGGGTAGCCTGTCTTATGCAGGTGGGTCACTGACCCCCTGCACCCACACTACCTCTCCCTTACCACCCGGGTCCCCTCTGTCTAACTTCTACCTAATACTCAACACCTGCAGCAACGCCCTGCAACCTGCTTGGTATCTGCAGCAAACGCGCTGCACACACACACGATGCCTTCTTGTCAGCACTCACAGCACTGACCGCCGTGACACCGACAAGACTGCACACCACACGAACCTAAGGGCAGAGTCCCTGACCTAGGGCCATCCCTTATTACTTACCCACTAATCTGGTGGGGAGTTGGGGAGTATCTGGGACCTGGGGGAACCCTACCTGTGTAGGAGCCACTTGCTCACTACAACCTTCCTTCCCCTTCTTGCTCCGAGCTCCAACTGAACTAGCGTGGGCTCAGCGCGCGAAATGTATCTAAAAACCTCTCTGCAGGGAGATCCTAAGCCCTATTGGCTCCCTGGCATCACGTGGGGTGCGCAGAGGCTCATGGGACTCGTAGTCCCTGCTTAGAGCCTTCCCTGGTAGGCTAGGGTTTCGCGGGCTGTCCTCGCACTCTCCTTGCGCATGCGCAACTCGTCCTGGCTCCTGTGAGCCTTCTGCGCATGTGCGATCACTGCGCATGTGCGAGTACTTGCTATGGTGGCCCCCGCTAGCCGGGTGCACCGCCGGGGCTCCAGGGGTGCCGAGCGCTCCCTGCACTGGCCCTCACCTTTGCGAGCAGCCGGCGGGCCCGTCGCTGGCTCCGGCGGGACCCGCGACCGCTCGGCTGACTAGAGAGGGGATCTCTGGGAGCCAGAGGACACCGGGGCTACATACATATCACAAATACTGAGCCGTGTCCTACTTTTAGATGTGAACATTGTGTTGCCCCTTTACACAGAATCCCCCCTCGCTCAATTTGTATTTTAGTGTGTAGTTTCGCTTTCAAAATATGACCCCCTGGGGGTTTTTCCTGAGTAGAGATGGGCACATTTTTCGCCGACATCTGAGTTTCGTAACCACAGATATTCGCGTCTTGGGATTAAAACGTGACCTTCGCTCTCCTCCGTTCGAGTGTATGCGACCCCATTCAACTCGCCCTCAAATTCCACACCCTGAAATATGGAGAGTTCTATTTTACTTGTGTAAACACCGTGCTATATATACTGCATATCCCCGCAAACCAACCTTCACATAACACGTACAGTAGAGAGACACCGGTGCTAAAAAAAAAAGAAAAGAGATGCGCCACCGGAGATACCTGGGATATATGCAAAGTATATTTAAATAAGCAAAAATGGGAAGACGTAGCGCAACGTGTAAGGTACCAGAACAGGTGAGTTTCAAAAACTTAAAGCTTTATTGGCAAACATCTATTAACATAGTGTACATGGATCCAACACTAAGATAGCCCAACGCGTTTCATGCTGACCACAGCGCTTCATCAAAGACCCTGTGACAACTTCAAGTTTGCCTCGTTGCACTTCATCACATTTTGCTTATTCTGATACATGAGCTGTAGGAAGCTCGGGCGCCAGCACAAACGCCTTGAGCCATGCGGTGGAACCCCTACACTAACGGGACTTTGGCCTTACACTATGTGACTACCTCCGGTGAATGATTTGTTTTTATGGTTAATAGAGCGCCGAAGATTTCTCTCTTTTTTCGTAACTATATTTAAATGACTCAGGTGTGCTCCTTTTAGTTCACAGGGGTCTCTACGTGATCTTTGAAGGTGGGTTTTGAGGGAATATGTATGTAGCACCCTTGGAGGTATGCTAGACTTTTCTTAGTACATTCGGGTCCCTACAGGGAGGTAAGGGGTAACATCCTCTTACAGGCCGTAGTTAAGTAACTAATTCCAAGTGCAGACGCCGTGGCCGTTATTTGAACATTTTCCTGGGTAAATGTCGCGGTATGCCACGTGTAGGTTGGGGGTATTCACTAGTTTTGCCGGGGCAGACTAATGTCCCATCGGAGTAACACAGCGGGGGTCCCTGTCGTGTGAGTCCTACCGGGGTCTGCCTGTCTGTAATAGACGCGCAGTAAGAGGCTGAATCAGTCACTCTAACTGCGCTCCTCTCGCAGGCGACCACAGGGGTTTTATTTAATTTTAAATGTATCTTATTCCATCTTTCTTATTTCATGTTGCAAATCATCCAGATGGTGATTGGCTAGTGAAGCCAGGTCCCCCTCTTACCCCCGTGCTGCGTGAGGGGGGCGGCTGTTAGTCTCTGAGGTGCAGGGAGGTTGTGCTGGGCGACCGGGTCGCCGGGATGTTTGCGGCGCACCCGATCGAGGAGAAATCGCGCATGCGCAGTTTCTTTCGAGTTGCGGCGGTCATCTTGCTCCACCTCGCACATGCGCAGGAGACATACGAGCGACGGCCATTACACCCAAGCTCCACATGGGAACTTCAATTTGAGGCTGCTGATCACATGATGGGCCAGGACAGCCAATAGGGCTGCAAGGATCTCGACAGGAATAAGGATACATTTGGCGCACTCAGGAGTCTTCTCTTTTTCTGCCCAGCTACAGGGGTAGGGGAAAGGTTATAAATATTAGGGATGTGGATCTTCTTCCTCAGATCTTAAAGCAGCAGTCCAAGCTGCCGTGTCCCCCCACCCTCCCCTTTAATATGTGCATAAATACAATCAGTACAATGATAAGTAATTAGCTAAGTTTTCAATTGATCTGTTCTAATGTGATCGATCGCTGAAGATTCGGCTCGGGGCTTCACTAAATGGCAGCAGAGGAGTTTTTAGTCAGTATCTGTGTCTTTGTAAATGATTGTGTAGCAGGGTCCCCTCCTCACCTCCTATATGGGGGAAACTGCTCTGTTGCTCGGGAGGATGGGGTTGAAGTTGTGGCGGCCATCTTGGGATTGGCGCTGCATGTAAGTCTATGGGACTCCGTGTTGCGGTGGCCATGTTGGGTTTGGCGATGCCAGAAGGGGAGGGTCCAAGAAGAGGATTTCCTCCGCGGACTAGGAGCCTGCGAGTCAGTGGTCACGGAGCCTGAACGAGTGAGGTTGTGTCCCGGGAGCAGTTAGGTTCCTGGACTAGGCCAGAGTAACCCCTGAGGCCCCAGGTAGTCCCCTCACAGTAGTGGTTATGTGAGGGATCGCCCATAGCATAAGGAATTACCCTTGGTGACAGGCTGCAGCAGGAGCAGGACAGTGACAGTGCATGAGGTTCACTTGAGGTGGGAAGGGATTGGTGTTGGAGGCCCCGCTGCGTGGTACCTGATCCAGCTCAACTCGACAAGCATTCCCTGGTTGAGATCTCTGACCAGGGAGGTACCAACCGTCCACCACCATCTCATTGGGGTATAGCGTTGCCCTCACACTTTGGGGTGGGAATTGTTCTGTGGACACCGGGGTTCTAGGTGCCTGGGGCACCCTCTGTACTTTGGGGGAACCACTATTGTTATTCTATGTTCATTGTTATTGTGTTTATGACCAGGGACCTGCTGGTAAAAGATATTGTTATTACTATTGCTGTGTGAGTTGTGGTAATTGCTTTGTATTGGTTCCTATGAGGAGTCAGGTTGTGAGGGGCCCTTGCTCCCTGTAGACATCAATTCTCTGCAGTGGGTCCTTAACTGCAGGAAGATCACAGAGAGGAAATCTCTTCAGAGCCTCTGTACGTGGGCGAGGCCCAGGTTAGTGGGCGTGGCCTCAAGGAAAGCAGCGTGGGTCTGAAATGGCTGCCCGAAATAATTGAGGGAAGGGGGCGGGGCCTCTGTCAGTGGGCAGGGCTGAGACTGCAGCCTGAGAGACAAACAGGCTGGGAACGGTGAGGGAAGGGGGCGGGGCCTCTGTCAGTGGGCGGGGCTGAGACTGCTGCCTGAGAGACAAACAGGCTGGGAACGGTGAGGGAAGGGGGCGGGGCCTCTGTCAGTGGGCGGGGCTGAGACTGCTGCCTGAGAGACAAACAGGCTGGGAACGGTGAGGGAAGGGGGCGGGGCCTCTGTCAGTGGGCGGGGCTGAGACTGCAGCCTGAGAGACAAACAGGCTGGGAACGGTGAGGGGAAGGGCGGGGCCTCTGTTAGTGGGCGGGGCTGAGACTGCAGCCTGAGAGACAAACAGGCTGGGAACGGTGAGGGAAGGGGGCGGAGCCTCTGTTAGTGGGCGGGGCTGAGACTGCAGCCTGAGGCGAAGACCCTGCGGAGGCGGCGAGCTTTCATTGCCTTAAAGCATTGATCGCGCACATAGACCTGGCACGAGGAATCAGTTCAATGAGGGAGAAACAGCTCCGTGACGTCACAGACATGCCCCTAGACATGCCGCCCATGGCGTATCTACCATGGCCACAAAACGCTCAGGCTTAACGCAGGTGATGTCACTCGCACACACGCCTGTGCGCGGTCTTCAGCTGCATGGACACAGCCTGAGAGACAGGCTGGGAAGGGGGCGGGGCCTCGCTTAGTGGGCGGGGCTGAGACCAGAGAGACAGGCTGGGAAAGGTAAGGAAAGGGGGCGGGAGCCTCGCTTAGTGGGCGGGGCTGAGACCAGAGAGACAGGCTGGGAAAGGTAAGGAAAGGGGGCGGGAGCCTCGCTTAGTGGGCGGGGCTGAGACCAGAGAGACAGGCTGGGAAAGGTAAGGAAAGGGGGCGGGAGCCTCGCTTAGTGGGCGGGGCTGAGACCAGAGAGACAGGCTGGGAAAGGTAAGGAAAGGGGGCGGTGGCCTCGCTTAGTGGGCGGGGCTGAGACCAGAGAGACAGGCTGGGAAAGGTAAGGAAAGGGGGCGGTGGCCTCGCTTAGTGGGCGGGGCTCAGGCCAGAGAGACAGGCTGGGAAAGGTAAGGAAAGGGGGCGGGAGCCTCGCTTAGTGGGCGGGGCTGAGACCAGAGAGACAGGCTGGGAAAGGTAAGGAAAGGGGGCGGAGCCTCGCTTAGTGGGCGGGGCTGAGACCAGAGAGACAGGCGGGGAAAGGTAAGGAAATGGGGCGGGAGCCTCGCTTAGTGGGCGGGGCTGAGACCAGAGAGACAGGCTGGGAAAGGTAAGGAAAGGGGGCGGAGCCTCGCTTAGTGGGCGGTGCTGAGACCAGAGAGACAGGCTGGGAAAGGTGAGGAAAGGGGGCGGGGGCCTCGCTTAGTGGGCGGGGCTGAGACCAGAGAGACAGGCTGGGAAAGGTGAGGGAAGGGGGCGGAGCCTCGCTTAGTGGGCGGGGCTGAGACCAGAGAGACAGGCTGGGAAAGGTGAGGGAAGGGGGCGGAGCCTCGCTTAGTGGGCGGGGCTGAGACCAGAGAGACAGGCTGGGAAAGGTAAGGAAAGGGGGCGGAGCCTCGCTTAGTGGGCGGGGCTGAGACCAGAGAGACAGGCTGGGAAAGGTAAGGAAAGGGGGCGGAGCCTCGCTTAGTGGGCGGGGCTGAGACCGGAGAGACAGGCTGGGAAAGGTAAGGAAAGGGGGCGGAGCCTCGCTTAGTGGGCGGGGCTGAGACCGGAGAGACAGGCTGGGAAAGGTAAGGAAAGGGGGCGGAGCCTCGCTTAGTGGGCGGGGCTGAGACCGGAGAGACAGGCTGGGAAAGGTAAGGGGGCGGAGCCTCGCTTAGTGGGCGGGGCTGAGACCAGAGAGACAGGCTGGGAAAGGTAAGGAAAGGGGGCGGAGCCTCGCTTAGTGGGCGGGGCTGAGACCAGAGAGACAGGCTGGGAAAGGTAAGGGAAGGGAAGAGTTAAATCAGAAGGGTAAAATTCAGACATGAAAGGGAAGAAGACATAGAAAGAACAAGAGAAAATAAAGTTTAAGCGAGAAAGACATGAGGGAAAGAGTGAGAAAAGGGAAGGAAAAGAGAAAGATGCAGGGGAAAGAAAATTCTGGAAGGATGGCAATGAAGAGGAAAATAAGGAAAAGATATGGGGGGGGTGAGAGGTGAGAGACATGCTGGGGGGTGAGAGGAGAGACAGACATGCTGGGGGGTGAGAGGAGAGACAAACATGCTGGGGGTGAGAGGAGAGAGACATGCTGGGGGGTGAGGAGAGAGACATCCTGGGGGTGAGAGGAGAGAGAGACATGCTGGGGGGTGAGAGGAGAGAGACATGCTGGGGGTGAGAGGAGAGAGACATGCTGGGGGTGAGAGGTGAGAGACATGCTGGGGGGTGAGAGGAGAGACAGACATGCTGGGGGGTGAGAGGAGAGAGACATGCTGGGGGGTGAGAGGAGAGAGACATGCTGGGGGGTGAGAGGTGAGAGACATGCTGGGGGGTGAGAGGAGAGAGACATGCTGGGGGGTGAGAGGAGAGACAGACATGCTGGGGGGTGAGAGGAGAGAGTCATGCTGGGGGTGAGAGGAGAGAGACATGCTGGGGGGTGAGAGGAGAGACAGACATGCTGGGGGGTGAGAGGAGAGAGTCATGCTGGGGGGTGAGAGGAGAGAGACATGCTGGGGGGTGAGGAAAGAGACATGCTGGGGGGTGAGAGGAGAGAGACATGCTGGGGGTGAGAGGAGAGAGACATGCTGGGGGTGATAGGAGAGAGACATGCTGGGGGTGAGAGGTGAGAGACATGCTGGGGGGTGAATGGAGAGACAGACATGCTGGGGGGTGAGAGGAGAGAGACATGCTGGGGGGTGAGAGGAGAGACAGACATGCTGGGGGGTGAGAGGAGAGAGACATGCTGGGAGGTGAGAGGAGAGACAAACATGCTGGGGGGTGAGAGGAGAGAGACATGCTGGGAGGTGAGAGGAGAGACAAACATGCTGGGGGGTGAGAGGAGAGAGACATGCTGGGGGTGAGAGGAGAGAGACATGCTGGGGGGTGAGAGGAGAGAGACAAGCTGAGGGGTGAGAGGAGAGAGACATGCTGGGGGGTGAGAGGAGAGAGACATGCTGGGGGGTGAGAGGAGAGACATGCTGGGGGGGTGAGAGGAGAGAGACATGCTGGGGGGGAGAGGAGAGAGACATGCTGGGGGGTGAGAGGAGAGAGAAATGCTGGGGGGTGAGAGGAGAGACATGCTGGGGGGGTGAGAGGAGAGAGACATGCTGGGGGTGAGAGGAGAGAGACATGCTGGGGGGTGAGAGGAGAGAGACATGCTGGGGGGTGAGAGGAGAGACAAACATGCTTGGGGGTGAGAGGAGAGAGACATGCTGGGGGGGGGGTGAAAGATGCTGACGAGGTCAATAGTGACCTTAGGTAAGGCCCCCCCCCCCCCCCGAGTTGAATTGATGCGGTGATATTTATGTAACCACCTGTGTGATGAGCTCCACAACCTCACACTGCCCCCTGGCAGGTTGTCCTCCAATGTGCTCTGGACATGTGACTGTGACGGATATGAGAGCAGCCAAGAATAACGACATGCTCCTATTGTATCATGTTATAATGATATGTAATGATATAACACACACTTCCACATGCCCCATTGTATCATGTTATAATGTAATGATATAACACACACTTCCACATGCCCCATTGTATCATGTTATAATGTAATGATATAACACACACTTCCACATGCCCCTATTGTATCATGTTATAATGATATAACACACACTTCCACATGCCCCATTGTATCATGTTATAATGATATGTAATGATATAACACACACTTCCACATGCCCCATTGTATCATGTTATAATGATATGTAATGATATAACACACACTTCCACATGCCCCATTGTATCATGTTATAATGATATGTAATGATATAACACACACTTCCACATGCCCCTATTGTATCATGTTATAATGATATGTAATGATATAACACACACTTCCACATGCCCCATTGTATCATGTTATAATGTAATGATATAACACACACTTCCACATGCCCCATTGTATCATGTTATAATGATATGTAATTATATAACACACACTTCCACATGCCCCATTGTATCATGTTATAATGATATGTAATGATATAACACACACTTCCACATGCCCCTATTGTATCATGTTATAATGATATGTAATGATATAACACACACTTCCACATGCCCCATTGTATCATGTTATAATGTAATGATATAACACACACTTCCACATGCCCCATTGTATAATGTTATAATGATATGTAATGATATAACACACACTTCCACATGCTCCATTGTATAATGTTATAATGATATGTAATGATATAACACACACTTCCACATGCTCCTATTGTATCATGTTATAATGTAATGATATAACACACACTTCCACATGCCCCTATTGTATCATGTTTTAATGATATGTAATGATATAACACACACTTTCACATGCCGCTATTGTATCATGTTATAATGATATGTAATGATATAACACACACTTCCACATGCCCCTATTGTATCATGTTATAATGATATGTAATGATATAACACACACTTCCACATGCCCCTATTGTATCATGTTATAATGATATGTAATGATATAACACACACTTCCACATGCCCCTATTGTATCATATTATAATGATATGTAATGATATAACACACACTTCCACATGCCCCTATTGTATCATGTTATAATGATATGTAATGATATAACACACACTTCCACATGCCGCTATTGTATCATGTTATAATGATATGTAATGATATAACACACACTTCCACATGCCCCTATTGTATCATGTTATAATGATATGTAATGATATAACACACACTTCCACATGCCCCTATTGTATCATGTTATAATGTAATGATATAACACACACTTCCACATGCCCCTATTGTATCATGTTATAATGATATGTAATGATATAACACACACTTCCACATGCCCCTATTGTATCATGTTATAATGATATGTAATGATATAACACACACTGCCACATGCCCCTATTGTATCATGTTATAATGATATGTAATGATATAACACACACTGCCACATGCCCCTATTGTATCATGTTATAATGATATGTAATGATATAACACACACTGCCACATGCCCCTATTGTATCATGTTATAATGATATGTAATGATATAACACACACTGCCACATGCCCCTATTGTATCATGTTATAATGATATGTAATGATATAACACACACTTCCACATGCTCCTATTGTATCATGTTATAATGATATGTAATGATATAACACACACTTCCACATGCCCCTATTGTATCATGTTATAATGATATGTAATGATATAACACACACTTCCACATGCCCCTATTGTATCATGTTATAATGATATGTAATGATATAACACACACTTCCACATGCCCCTATTGTATCATGTTATAATGATATGTAATGATATAACACACACTTCCACATGCCCCTATTGTATCATGTTATAATGATATGTAATGATGTAACACACACTTCCACATGCCCCATTGTACCATGTTATAATGATATGTAATGATATAACACACACTTCCACATGCCCCTATTGTATCATGATATAATGATATGTAATGATATAACACACACTTCCACATGCCCCTATTGTATCATGTTATAATGATATGTAATGATATAACACACACTTCCACATGCCCCATTGTATCATGTTATAATGATATGTAATGATATAACACACACTTCCACATGCCCCATTGTATCATGTTATAATGATATGTAATGATATAACACACACTTCCACATGCCCCATTGTATCATGTTATAATGATATGTAATGATATAACACACACTTCCACATGCCCCTATTGTATCATGTTATAATGATATGTAATGATATAACACACACTTCCACATGCCCCTATTGTATCATGTTATAATGATATGTAATGATATAACACACACTTCCACATGCCCCATTGTATCATGTTATAATGTAATGATATAACACACACTTCCACATGCCCCATTGTATCATGTTATAATGTAATGATATAACACACACTTCCACATGCCCCTATTGTATCATGTTATAATGATATAACACACACTTCCACATGCCCCATTGTATCATGTTATAATGATATGTAATGATATAACACACACTTCCACATGCCCCTATTGTATCATGTTATAATGATATGTAATGATGTAACACACACTTCCACATGCCCCATTGTACCATGTTATAATGATATGTAATGATATAACACACACTTCCACATGCCCCTATTGTATCATGTTATAATGATATGTAATGATATAACACACACTTCCACATGCCCCTATTGTATCATGTTATAATGATATGTAATGATATAACACACACTTCCACATGCCCCATTGTATCATGTTATAATGATATGTAATGATATAACACACACTTCCACATGCCCCATTGTATCATGTTATAATGATATGTAATGATATAACACACACTTCCACATGCCCCATTGTATCATGTTATAATGATATGTAATGATATAACACACACTTCCACATGCCCCTATTGTATCATGTTATAATGATATGTAATGATATAACACACACTTCCACATGCCCCTATTGTATCATGTTATAATGATATGTAATGATATAACACACACTTCCACATGCCCCTATTGTATCATGTTATAATGATATGTAATGATATAACACACACTTCCACATGCCCCTATTGTATCATGTTATAATGATATGTAATGATATAACACACACTTCCACATGCCGCTATTGTATCATGTTATAATGATATGTAATGATATAACACACACTTCCACATGCCCCTATTGTATCATGTTATAATGATATGTAATGATGTAACACACACTTCCACATGCCCCTATTGTATCATGTTATAATGATATGTAATGATGTAACACACACTTCCACATGCCCCTATTGTATCATGTTATAATGATATGTAATGATGTAACACACACTTCCACATGCCCCTATTGTATCATGTTATAATGATATGTAATGATGTAACACACACTTCCACATGCCCCTTTGTATCATGTTATAATGATATGTAATGATATAACACACACTTCCACATGCCCCTATTGTATCATGTTATAATGATATGTAATGATATAACACACACTTCCACATGCCCCTATTGTATCATGTTATAATGATATGTAATGATGTAACACACACTTCCACATGCCCCTATTGTATCATGTTATAATGATATGTAATGATGTAACACACACTTCCACATGCCCCTATTGTATCATGTTATAATGATATGTAATGATGTAACACACACTTCCACATGCCCCATTGTATCATGTTATAATGATATGTAATGATATAACACACACTTCCACATGCCCCTATTGTATCATGTTATAATGATATGTAATGATATAACACACACTTCCACATGCCCCTATTGTATCATGTTATAATGATATGTAATGATATAACACACACTTCCACATGCCCCTATTGTATCATGTTATAATGATATGTAATGATATAACACACACTTCCACATGCCCCTATTGTATCATGTTATAATGATATGTAATGATATAACACACACTTCCACATGCCGCTATTGTATCATGTTATAATGATATGTAATGATATAACACACACTTCCACATGCCCCGATTGTATCATGTTATAATGATATGTAATGATATAACACACACTTCCACATGCCCCTATTGTATCATGTTATAATGATATGTAATGATATAACACACACTTCCACATGCCCCTATTGTATCATGTTATAATGATATGTAATGATATAACACACACTTCCACATGCCCCTATTGTATCATGTTATAATGATATGTAATGATATAACACACACTTCCACATGCCCCTATTGTATCATGTTATAATGATATGTAATGATATAACACACACTTCCACATGCTCCTATTGTATCATGTTATAATGATATGTAATGATATAACACACACTTCCACATGCCCCTATTGTATCATGTTATAATGATATGTAATGATATAACACACACTTCCACATGCCCCTATTGTATCATGTTATAATGATATGTAATGATATAACACACACTTCCACATGCCTCTATTGTATCTTGTTATAATGTAATGATATAACACACACTTCCACATGCCGCTATTGTATCATGTTATAATGATATGTAATGATATAACACACACTTCCACATGCCCCTATTGTATCATGTTGTAATGTAATGATATAACACACAATTCCACATGCCCCTATTGTATCATGTTATAATGATATGTAATGATATAACACACACTTCCACATGCCCCTATTGTATCATGTTATAATGATATGTAATGATATAACACACACTTCCACATGCCCCTATTGTATCATGTTATAATGATATGTAATGATATAACACACACTTCCACATGCTCCTATTTTATCATGTTATAATGTAATGATATAACACACACTTCCACATGCCCCTATTGTATCATGTTATAATGATATGTAATGATATAACACACACTTCCACATGCCCCTATTGTATCATGTTATAATGATATGTAATGATATAACACACACTTCCACATGCCCCTATTGTATCATGTTATAATGATATGTAATGATATAACACACACTTCCACATGCCCCTATTGTATCATGTTATAATGTAATGATATAACACACACTTCCACATGCCCCTATTGTATCATGTTATAATGATATGTAATGATATAACACACACTTCCACATGCCCCTATTGTATCATGTTATAATGATATGTAATGATATAACACACACTTCCACATGCCCCTATTGTATCATGTTATAATGATATGTAATGATATAACACACACTTCCACATGCCCCATTGTATCATGTTATAATGTAATGATATAACACACACTTCCACATGCCCCTATTGTATCATGTTATAATGTAATGATATAACACACACTTCCACATGCCCCTATTGTATCATGTTATAATGATATGTAATGATATAACACACACTTCCACATGCCCCATTGTATAATGTTATAATGATATGTAATGATATAACACACACTTCCACATGCCCATTGTATCATGTTATAATGTAATGATATAACACACACTTCCACATGCCCCTATTGTATCATGTTTATAATGTAATGATATAACACACACTTCCACATGGCCCCTATTGTATCATGTTATAATGTAATGATATAACACACACTTCCACATGCCCCTATTGTATCATGTTATAATGTAATGATATAACACACACTTCCACATGATCCTATTTGATGTGTTTGTGTCGGATCCTATTTGATGTGTTTGTGTCGCACAATGGGCGCTAATATATAATATATAGTGAGGTGTAGGTTAATGCGCAGTTATCGATGATGCAGCTTCTATTCAAGTCATTGGAGATTGCTGTGTCAGCTGTCATGGATTTCCTGTGAATCTCTGATTTAAGGCCGGCCCCAATCCTTCTTAGTATCAGAGTCTCGTACGTTTCAGTGCATTCTCATGGATCGCAACCATCAGTTCCACTGTGCCCATGTTTTTGGTCCAGGAACTCCGAATCTCACTGATTGCGGTCCTTGGAGATTGATTGACTTCACTGGCAGGGAGGGGGTTAACGCAGGGATCGGCAAGTTCAGTTCTCAATGGCCACCAACAGGTTGGGTTTTCAGGGTATCCCTGCTTCAGCACAGGTGGCTCGGTAATCAGTGGCTCGGTAATCAGTGGCTCAGTCTTTGACCGAGCCACCTGTGCTGAAGCAGGGATATCCTTAAAAGAGCCCAGGTTTTCAGGATATCCCTGGTTCAGCACAGGTGCTCAATCAGTGGCTCAGTAATCCGTGGCTCAGTGTTTGACCGAGCCACTCATAGATATGAGCCCCTGTGCTGAAGCAGGGATATCCTGAAAACATGACCTATTGGTGCTCTTGAGGACTGGCATTGCCCACCTCTGTCCAGATCCTTGCCAGCCCATGCCATTGAGAGCCAGTCCCACATCTTTCATTCTGCCTGGCGTCCCCATTGCATTGAGTTGTCTGAGCCTGTCCCTGGTTATATGGAGCAAGGTCTTCTGTACAACAGTGACAACTCAGTGAATGCTCCAGCAAAAAGGAGTCTGCATTATACATGAGCAATGTCAGTGGCACTGCCTTTAATCAGCTGAGAACTACAGCCCCCAGAATTCCTCCGCAGGAGAACAGCACATATCCCATGGGACGGAGGAGCTCCGCCTCTGGTGGGTTGCTTGTGATATGACAGAGAAGGCTGATGTGTGTATGTTGTTCTGTTATCTGACTGCCTGTTTTCCTCTGCCAGCAGATCATTCAGTGGAAGCATCTCTCCCCCCCCCCCCCTCTCCTTCTCTCCTCCCCAGAGCGATACAGCAGCAGCAGCAGCAGCAGCAGCAGCAGCATCATTCCCAGATCCCTCCCCATCCTCTGTCCCCGTTTTCCTCTGTCATTCTCACAGACAGCGGCCGCACTGCAATGAATGAGCATCCACAGCTGAAAACAAGACTAGGCGTTTCCACGACCTCTCAGGAACCACAGAGAGGATTATCTCCCAGATCTGACAGCGGTACCTCCTACCCCCTGCCCTTTTCTACATGATATCCTTTTATTGTTAATATATTATTTTTTTGCGCAGGATATAGCAGCGGTCCACATCGCTTGGCTCCTTTTGTACTGAGAAGGGACTGCATTGCTTTGCATGCATCTCAGGGATGGTGTGCAATGGATATTCTGCAATTTGTAAGGAGCCGATGCCAGGGGATTATGCCAATTAAATCCTTCATCTCGGCAAAGAAAAGGTGAAGCATCCGGCAGAAAAAACCCCAATATATATATATATACAATCTACCGAGGCATATGTGCATCTGAAAAATATTCTGTGTGTCTGTGTGTTCCTAGGTGAGCTGCCTGGAATAAACAAGAGCACCAGACAGACACAGAAGTGGAGGGGGGCAGCAAGATGTGCAGTAAAACCAAGAGCAGCGAGGCACTGAAGGTGGTGGTACGATGCCGCCCCACCAACAGGAAAGAAGAAGCAGCCGGGTACAACAAGATTGTGTCTATGGACGTGAAGCTGGGGCAGGTGACCATCCAGCATCCCCGAGCGTCTCCTGGGGAACTGCCCAAAACATTCACGTTTGACGCTGTGTACGATGCCAACTCCAAGCAAGCTGACTTGTACGACGAGACTGTCAGGCCCCTTATAGATTCCGTGTTGCAGGGCTTCAATGGGACCATCTTTGCTTACGGGCAGACTGGCACGGGGAAGACTTACACCATGCAAGGTGTTTGGGCCGAGTCGGAGAAAAAGGGGGTGATCCCCAACTCCTTTGACCATATTTTCACCCATATCTCACGGTCCCAAAACCAGCAGTACCTGGTGAGGGCCTCTTACCTGGAGATCTACCAGGAGGAGATCAGAGACCTCTTGTGCAAGGACCAGAACAGGAAGCTGGAGCTTAAGGAGAATCCTGAGTCAGGGGTTTATATCAAGGACCTCTCTTCGTTCGTGACCAAAAATGTGAAGGAGATAGAGCATGTCATGAACTTAGGCAACCAGTCCCGATCCGTTGCCAGCACCAACATGAACGAGCACAGCTCCAGATCTCATGCCATCTTTGTCATCACAGTGGAGTGCAGTGAAACAGGCGTAGATGGCGAAGAGCACATCAGAGTGGGGAAACTCAACCTGGTAGACTTGGCTGGCAGTGAGCGACAGAGCAAAACGGGGATGAACGGTGAGAGGCCCAAGGAGGCTTCAAAAATTAATCTCTCACTTTCAGCTCTTGGTAATGTGATATCAGCGCTGGTGGATGGCAAGAGCACCCACACCCCTTACAGAGACTCCAAGCTAACCCGCTTGCTCCAGGACTCTCTGGGTGGTAATGCCAAGACCATCATGGTGGCCACAATGGGCCCAGCATCTCACCACTATGATGAGACCTTGTCAACTCTCAGGTTTGCCAACAGGGCCAAGAACATCAAGAACAAACCCAGAATCAATGAAGATCCGAAGGACACCTTGTTGAGGGAGTTCCAGGAGGAGATTGCCAGGCTGAAGGCCCAGCTGGAAAAGCGAGGGATGCTGAGCAAGAAGAGGAGGAGGAACAGCCGCAGGAAAAGGTCAGGAGACTGGGAGGGTGCTCTGGACACAGAGACAGAGGAAGAGAATGATAATAACCTAATTGAGAAGAACATTGGGAGTTACCTGAAGGAGCAGGCTGAGAGGCTGGAGCAGGAGAAGGCCGCCATTCAGGACGACCACAGCTTGCTGGCTGAAGAGAAACTGAAGCTGATCGAGGAGAAGGAGAAGATGATGGAAGATCTGACCAAGGAACAAGAGGCCACAGAGCTGCTGGCTGTAAAATTTAAGGTAAGTCCTACTGACTCCTGAATAAAGATGTATTTGTTGGTACTTCTGTTAAAGCAGCAATTCGTGCTGCTGCTTTCTTTGTTACACACATATATATTCTATATTACTGGAAACAAGGGCTCCCTCAAAGCCGAACTGCGGTACCCAAACCTACAGGAACCCCATGGTTCCTAAGATATTTCATTTTTAAGTTCCCTTAGAACAATTCTTGTCCGGGAGAAACAATATGGCCGCCGAGGTCAGCCTCACTCTAGCAGCCAATAGAAGGCTGTGACATCATTGTGAGATGACATTGCAGCTTTGGATTTGGTGACTCCCTAGTTTAAATACTTGATTTTGGGCGCTGCATAGTTTAGTATAAGGAGCCCACATTGGGTAAATCTATAGGGTGCGAAGCGGGGTCGTTCGGGCAGATATCTCTATCGCCTTCAATAGGGATTTTCAGCTGAAAACGGCCATTTAGGAGTTTATACTGTAGAATAAGGCCAGATTCAGACACCTTGGAATGTATTGAGCTACTGAGAATAGCCTGAGTGGTGACCCAGAAGTATTGAAGTTGCAGGCAGACATCTTGCTCTAACCCAGTCTGTGGGTAGTGGAAATAAAATATAAGCCTTCCGACAGGGGTAAGCGATATAACAGAGGTCTCAAACTCAGTCCTCAAGGGCCACCAACAGGCCAGGTTTTATGGATATCCCTGCTTCAGCACAGGTGGCTCAATCGAAGACTGTGCTGAAGCAGGGATATCCATAAAATCTGGCCTGTTGGTTGCCCTTAAGGACTGAGTTTGAGACCTCTGTTATATACTGTCCTGTCCTTCCCCTTATCTGCAACAAATGCCAGCAAAACATTGCTCTGCCGTTCCCTGCCAGCCTCTCTGCCAGCCTCCCTGCCAGCCTCTCTGCCAGCCTCTCTGCCAGCCTCCCTGCCAGCCTCCCTGCCATTCCCTGCCAGCCTCTCTGCCAGCCTCCCTGCCAGCCTCTCTGCCATTCCCTGCCAGCCTCTCTGCCAGCCTCCCTGCCAGCCTCTCTGCCAGCCTCCCTGCCAGCCTCTCTGCCAGCCTCCCTGCCAGCCTCTCTGCCAGCCTCTCTGCCAGCCTCTCTGCCAGCCTCCCTGCCAGCCTCTCTGCCAGCCTCTCTGCCAGCCTCTCTGCCAGCCTCTCTGCCAGCCTCTCTGCCAGCCTCTCTGCCAGTGACGGGGTTTCATTGCAGTAGCTCACTCACAGCAGCAGCGTAAAGCATTGTTATTCAGCCATCCTGCTCCGTGCCCCCGCACCCCGGCACTGCGCGTCACGTGATAGCCTGCTCCGTGCCCCCGCACCCCGGCACTGCGCGTCACGTGATAGCCTGCTCCGTGCCCCCGCACCCAGGCACTGCGCGTCACGTGATAGCCTGCTCCGTGCCACCGCACCCCGGCACTGTGCGTCACGTGATAGCCTGCTCCGTGCCCCCGCACCCCGGCACTGTGCGTCACGTGATAGCCTGCTCCGTGCCCCCGCACCCCGGCACTGCGCGTCACGTGATAGCCTGCTCCGTGCCCCCGCACCCCGGCACTGCACGTCACGTGATAGCCTGCTCCGTGCCCCCGCACCCCGGCACTGCCCGTCACGTGATAGCCTGCTCCGTGCCCCCGCACCCGGCACTGCGCGTCACGTGATAGCCTGCTCCGTGCCCCCGCACCCCGGCACTGCACGTCACGTGATAGCCTGCTCCGTGCCCCCGCACCCCGGCACTGCGCGTCACGTGATAGCCTGCTCCGTAACCCCGCACACCGGCACTGCGCGTCACGTGATAGCCTGCTCCGTGCCCCCGCACCCCGGCACTGCGCGTCACGTGATAGCCTGCTCCGTGCCCCCGCACCCCGGCACTGCGCGTCACGTGATAGCCTGCTCCGTGCCCCCGCACCCCGGCACTGCGCGTCACGTGATAGCCTGCTCCGTGCCCCCGCACCCCGGCACTGCGCGTCACGTGATAGCCTGCTCCGTGCCCCCGCACCCCGGCACTGCGCGTCACGTGATAGCCTGCTCCGTGCCCCCGCACCCCGGCACTGCGCGTCACGTGATAGCCTGCTCCGTGCCCCCGCACCCCGGCACTGCGCGTCACGTGATAGCCTGCTCCGTGCCCCCGCACCCCGGCACTGCGCGTCACGTGATAGCCTGCTCCGTGCCACCGCACCCCGGCACTGCGCGTCACGTGATAGCCTGCTCCGTGTCCCCGCACCCCGGCACTGCGCGTCACGTGATAGCCTGCTCCGTGCCCCCGCACCCCGGCACTGCGCGTCACGTGATAGCCTGCTCCGTGCCCCCGCACCCCGGCACTGCGCGTCACGTGATAGCCTGCTCCGTGCCCCCGCACCCCGGCGCTGTGCGTCACGTGATAGCCTGCTCCGTACCCCCGCACCCCAGCACTGCGCGTCACGTGATCGCCTGCTCCGTGCCCCCGCACCCCGGCACTGCGCGTCACGTGATAGCCTGCTCCGTGCCCCCGCACCCCGGCACTGCGCGTCACGTGATAGCCTGCTCCGTGCCCCCGCACCCCGGCACTGTGCGTCACGTGATAGCCTGCTCCGTGCCCCCGCACCCCGGCACTGCGCGTCACGTGATAGCCTGCTCCGTGCCCCCGCACCCCGGCACTGCGCGTCACGTGATAGCCTGCTCCGTGCCCCCGCACCCCGGCACTGCGCGTCACGTGATAGCCTGCTCCGTGCCCCCGCACCCCGGCACTGCGCGTCACGTGATAGCCTGCTCCGTGCCACCGCACCCCGGCACTGCGCGTCACGTGATAGCCTGCTCCGTGCCCCCGCACCCCGGCACTGCGCGTCACGTGATAGCCTGCTCCGTGCCCCCGCACCCCGGCACTGTGCGTCACGTGATAGCCTGCTCCGTGCCCCCGCACCCCGGCACTGCGCGTCACGTGATAGCCTGCTCCGTGCCCCCGCACCCCGGCACTGCGCGTCACGTGATAGCCTGCTCCATGCCCCCGCACCCCGGCACTGCGCGTCACGTGATAGCCTGCTCCATGCCACCGCACCCCGGCACTGCGCGTCACGTGATAGCCTGCTCCGTGCCCCCGCACCCCGGCACTGCGCGTCACGTGATAGCCTGCTCCGTGCCCCCGCACCCCGGCACTGTGCGTCACGTGATAGCCTGCTCCGTGCCACCGCACCCCAGCACTGTGCGTCACGTGATAGCCTGCTCCGTGCCCCCGCACCCCGGCACTGCGCGTCACGTGATAGCCTGCTCCGTGCCCCCGCACCCCGGCACTGCGCGTCACGTGATAGCCTGCTCCGTGCCCCCGCACCCCGGCACTGCGCGTCACGTGATAGCCTGCTCCGTACCCCCGCACCCCGGCACTGTGCGTCACGTGATAGCCTGCTCCGTGCCCCCGCACCCCGGCACTGTGCGTCACGTGATAGCCTGCTCCGTGCCCCCGCACCCCGGCACTGCGCGTCACGTGATAGCCTGCTCCGTGCCCCCGCACCCCGGCACTGCGCGTCACGTGATAGCCTGCTCCGTGCCCCCGCACCCCGGCACTGCGCGTCACGTGATAGCCTGCTCCGTGCCACCGCACCCCGGCACTGCGCGTCACGTGATCGCCTGCTCCGTGCCCCCGCACCCCGGCACTGTGCGTCACGTGATAGCCTGCTCCATGCCACCGCACCCCGGCACTGCGCGTCACGTGATAGCCTGCTCCGTGCCCCCGCACCCCGGCACTGCGCGTCACGTGATAGCCTGCTCCGTGCCACCGCACCCCGGCACTGCGCGTCACGTGATAGCCTGCTCCATGCCACCGCACCCCGGCACTGCGCGTCACGTGATAGCCTGCTCCGTACCCCCGCACCCCGGCACTGCGCGTCACGTGATAGCCTGCTCCGTGCCCCCGCACCCTGGCACTGCGCGTCACGTGATAGCCTGCTCCGTGCCCCCGCACCCCGGCACTGCGCGTCACGTGATAGCCTGCTCCGTGCCCCCGCACCCCGGCACTGCGCGTCACGTGATAGCCTGCTCCGTGCCCCCGCACCCCGGCACTGTGCGTCACGTGATAGCCTGCTCCGTGCCCCCGCACCCCGGCACTGCGCGTCACGTGATAGCCTGCTCCGTGCCCCCGCACCCCGGCACTGTGCGTCACGTGATAGCCTGCTCCGTGCCCCCGCACCCCGGCACTGCGCGTCACGTGATAGCCTGCTCCGTGCCCCCGCACCCCGGCACTGCGCGTCACGTGATAGCCTGCTCCGTGCCCCCGCACCCCGGCACTGCGCGTCACGTGATAGCCTGCTCCGTGCCACCGCACCCCGGCACTGCGCGTCACGTGATCGCCTGCTCCGTGCCCCCGCACCCCGGCACTGTGCGTCACGTGATAGCCTGCTCCATGCCACCGCACCCCGGCACTGCGCGTCACGTGATAGCCTGCTCCGTGCCCCCGCACCCCGGCACTGCGCGTCACGTGATAGCCTGCTCCATGCCACCGCACCCCGGCACTGCGCGTCACGTGATAGCCTGCTCCGTACCCCCGCACCCCGGCACTGCGCGTCACGTGATAGCCTGCTCCGTACCCCCGCACCCCGGCACTGCGCGTCACGTGATAGCCTGCTCCGTGCCCCCGCACCCTGGCACTGCGCGTCACGTGATAGCCTGCTCCGTGCCCCCGCACCCCGGCACTGCGCGTCACGTGATAGCCTGCTCCGTGCCCCCGCACCCCGGCACTGCGCGTCACGTGATAGCCTGCTCCGTGCCCCCGCACCCCGGCACTGCGCGTCACGTGATAGCCTGCTCCGTGCCCCCGCACCCCGGCACTGTGTGTCACGTGATAGCCTGCTCCGTGCCCCCGCACCCCGGCGCTGTGTGTCACGTGATAGCCTGCTCCGTACCCCCGCACCCCGGCACTGTGCGTCACGTGATAGCCTGCTCCGTGCCCCCGCACCCCGGCACTGCGCGTCACGTGATAGCCTGCTCCGTGCCCCCGCACCCCGGCACTGCGCGTCACGTGATAGCCTGCTCCGTGCCCCCGCACCCCGGCGCTGTGTGTCACGTGATAGCCTGCTCCGTGCCCCCGCACCCCGGCACTGCGCGTCACGTGGTCGCCTGCTCCGTGCCCCCGCACCCCGGCACTGTGCGTCACGTGATAGCCTGCTCCGTGCCACCGCACCCCGGCACTGCGCGTCACGTGATAGCCTGCTCCGTGCCCCCGCACCCCGGCACTGTGCGTCACGTGATAGCCTGCTCCGTGCCACCGCACCCCGGCACTGCGCGTCACGTGATAGCCTGCTCCGTGCCCCCGCACCCCGGCACTGTGCGTCACGTGATAGCCTGCTCCGTGCCCCCGCACCCCGGCACTGCGCGTCACGTGATAGCCTGCTCCGTGCCCCCGCACCCCGGCACTGCGCGTCACGTGATAGCCTGCTCCGTGCCCCCGCACCCCGGCACTGTGCGTCACGTGATAGCCTGCTCCGTGCCCCCGCACCCCGGCACTGCGCGTCACGTGATAGCCTGCTCCGTGCCCCCGCACCCCGGCACTGTGCGTCACGTGATACTCTGCTCCGTGCCCCCGCACCCCGGCACTGTGCGTCACGTGATAGCCTGCTCCGTGCCCCCGCACCCCGGCACTGCGCGTCACGTGATAGCCTGCTCCGTGCCACCGCACCCCGGCACTGCGCGTCACGTGATAGCCTGCTCCGTGCCACCGCACCCCGGCACTGCGCGTCACGTGATAGCCTGCTCCGTGCCCCCACACCCCGGCACTGTGCGTCACGTGATAGCCTGCTCCGTGCCCCCGCACCCCGGCACTGTGCGTCACGTGATAGCCTGCTCCGTGCCCCCGCACCCCGGCACTGTGCGTCACGTGATAGCCTGCTCCGTGCCCCCGCACCCCGGCACTGCGCGTCACGTGATCGCCTGCTCCGTGCCCCCGCACCCCGGCACTGCGCGTCACGTGATAGCCTGCTCCGTGCCACCGCACCCCGGCACTGCGCGTCACGTGATAGCCTGCTCCGTGCCCCCGCACCCCGGCACTGCGTGTCACGTGATAGCCTGCTCCGTGCCCCCGCACCCCGGCACTGCGCGTCACGTGATAGCCTGCTCCGTGCCCCCGCACCCCGGCACTGCGCGTCACGTGATAGCCTGCTCCGTGCCCCCGCACCCCGGCACTGCGCGTCACGTGATAGCCTGCTCCGTGCCCCCGCACCCCGGCACTGCGCGTCACGTGATAGCCTGCTCCGTGCCCCCGCACCCCGGCACTGCGCGTCACGTGATAGCCTGCTCCGTGCCCCCGCACCCCGGCGCTGTGTGTCACGTGATAGCCTGCTCCGTGCCCCCACACCCCGGCACTGAGCGTCACGTGATCGCCTGCTCCGTGCCCCCGTACCCCGGCACTGCGCGTCACGTGATAGCCTGCTCCGTGCCCCCGCACCCAGGCACTGTGCGTCACGTGATCGCCTGCTCCGTGCCCCCGCACCCCGGCACTGCGCGTCACGTGATAGCCTGCTCCGTGCCCCCGCACCCCGGCGCTGTGTGTCACGTGATAGCCTGCTCCGTGCCCCCACACCCCGGCACTGAGCGTCACGTGATCGCCTGCTCCGTGCCCCCGTACCCCGGCACTGTGCGTAACGTGATAGCCTGCTCCGTGCCCCCGCACCCCGGCACTGCGCGTCACGTGATAGCCTGCTCCGTGCCCCCGCACCCCGGCACTGCGCGTCACGTGATAGCCTGCTCCGTGCCCCCGCACCCCGGCACTGCGCGTCACGTGATAGCCTGCTCCGTGCCCCCGCACCCCGGCACTGCGCGTCACATGATAGCCTGCTCCGTGCCCCCGCACCCCGGCACTGCGCGTCACATGATAGCCTGCTCCGTGCCCCCGCACCCCGGCACTGCGCGTCACGTGATAGCCTGCTCCGTGCCCCCGCACCCCGGCACTGCGCGTCACATGATAGCCTGCTCCGTGCCCCCGTACCCCGGCACTGTGCGTAACGTGATAGCCTGCTCCGTGCCCCCGCACCCCGGCACTGTGCGTCACGTGATAGCCTGCTCCGTGCCCCCGCACCCCGGCGCTGTGTGTCACGTGATAGCCTGCTCCGTGCCCCCGCACCCCGGCACTGCGCGTCACGTGATAGCCTGCTCCGTGCCCCCGCACCCCGGCACTGCGCGTCACGTGATAGCCTGCTCCGTGCCACCGCACCCCGGCACTGCGCGTCACGTGATAGCCTGCTCCGTGCCCCCGCACCCCGGCACTGTGCGTCACGTGATAGCCTGCTCCGTGTCCCCGCACCCCGGCACTGCGCGTCACGTGATAGCCTGCTCCGTGCCACCGCACCCCGGCACTGCGCGTCACGTGATAGCCTGCTCCGTGTCCCCGCACCCCGGCACTGCGCGTCACGTGATAGCCTGCTCCGTGCCCCTGCACCCCGGCACTGCGCGTCACGTGATAGCCTGCTCCGTGCCCCCGCACCCCGGCGCTGTGTGTCATGTGATAGCCTGCTCCGTGCCCCCGCACCCCGGCACTGCGCGTCACGTGATAGCCTGCTCCGTGCCACCGCACCCCGGCACTGCGCGTCACGTGATAGCCTGCTCCGTGCCCCCGCACCCCGGCACTGTGCGTCACGTGATAGCCTGCTCCGTGCCCCCGCACCCCGGCACTGCGCGTCACGTGATAGCCTGCTCCGTGCCCCCGCACCCCGGCACTGCGCGTCACGTGATAGCCTGCTCCGTGCCCCCGCACCCCGGCACTGCGCGTCACGTGATAGCCTGCTCCGTGCCACCGCACCCCGGCACTGCGCGTCACGTGATAGCCTGCTCCGTGCCCCCGCACCCCGGCACTGCGCGTCACGTGATAGCCTGCTCCGTGCCCCCGCACCCCGGCACTGCGCGTCACGTGATAGCCTGCTCCGTACCCCCGCACCCCGGCACTGCGCGTCACGTGATAGCCTGCTCCGTGCCACCGCACCCCGGCACTGCGCGTCACGTGATAGCCTGCTCCGTGCCACCGCACCCCGGCACTGTGCGTCACGTGATAGCCTGCTCCGTGCCCCCGCACCCCGGCACTGCGCGTCACGTGATAGCCTGCTCCGTGCCCCCGCACCCCGGCACTGCGCGTCACGTGATCGCCTGCTCCGTACCCCCGCACCCCGGCACTGTGCGTCACGTGATAGCCTGCTCCGTGCCCCCGCACCCCGGCACTGCGCGTCACGTGATAGCCTGCTCCGTGCCACCGCACCCCGGCACTGCGTGTCACGTGATAGCCTGCTCCGTGCCCCCGCACCCCGGCACTGCGCGTCACGTGATAGCCTGCTCCGTGCCCCCGCACCCCGGCACTGTGCGTCACGTGATAGCCTGCTCCGTGCCCCCGCACCCCGGCACTGAGCGTCACGTGATCGCCTGCTCCGTGCCCCCGCACCCCGGCGCTGTGCGTCACGTGATAGCCTGCTCCGTGCCCCCGCACCCCGGCGCTGTGTGTCACGTGATAGCCTGCTCCGTGCCCCCGCACCCCGGCACTGCGCGTCACGTGATAGCCTGCTCCGTGCCACCGCACCCCGGCACTGCGCGTCACGTGATAGCCTGCTCCGTGCCCCGCACCCCGGCACTGCGCGTCACGTGATAGCCTGCTCCGTGCCACCGCACCCCGGCACTGCGCGTCACGTGATAGCCTGCTCCGTGCCCCCGCACCCCGGCACTGCGCGTCACGTGATAGCCTGCTCCGTGCCACGCACCCCGGCACTGCGCGTCACGTGATAGCCTGCTCCGTGCCCCCGCGCCCCGGCACTGCGCGTCACGTGATAGCCTGCTCCGTGCCCCCGCACCCCGGCACTGCGCGTCACGTGATAGCCTGCTCCGTGCCCCCGCACCCCGGCACTGTGCGTCACGTGATAGCCTGCTCCGTGCCCCCGCGCCCCGGCACTGCCCGTCACGTGATAGCCTGCTCCGTGCCCCCGCACCCCGGCACTGTGCGTCACGTGATAGCCTGCTCCGTGCCCCCGCACCCCGGCACTGCGCGTCACGTGATAGCCTGCTCCGTGCCCCCGCACCCCGGCACTGCCCGTCACGTGATAGCCTGCTCCGTGCCCCCGCACCCCGGCACTGCGCGTCACGTGATAGCCTGCTCCGTGCCCCCGCACCCCGGCACTGCGCGTCACGTGATAGCCTGCTCCGTGCCCCCGCACCCCGGCACTGCGCGTCACGTGATAGCCTGCTCCGTGCCCCCGCACCCCGGCACTGCGCGTCACGTGATAGCCTGCTCCGTGCCCCCGCACCCCGGCACTGCGCGTCATGTGATAGCCTGCTCCGTGCCACCGCACCCCGGCACTGCGCGTCACGTGATCGCCTGCTCCGTGCCACCGCACCCGGCACTGCGCGTCACGTGATCGCCTGCTCCGTGCCCCCGCACCCCGGCACTGCGCGTCACGTGATAGCCTGCTCCGTGCCCCAGCACCCCGGCGCTGTGTGTCACGTGATAGCCTGCTCCGTGCCCCCGCACCCCGGCACTGCGCGTCACGTGATCGCCTGCTCCGTGCCCCCGCACCCCGGCACTGCGCGTCACGTGATAGCCTGCTCCGTGCCCCCGCACCCCGGCACTGCGCGTCACGTGATAGCCTGCTCCGTGCCCCCGCACCCCGGCACTGCGCGTCACGTGATAGCCTGCTCCGTGCCACCGCACCCCGGCACTGCGCGTCACGTGATAGCCTGCTCCGTGCCCCCGCACCCCGGCACTGCGCGTCACGTGATAGCCTGCTCCGTGCCCCCACACCCCGGCACTGCGCGTCACGTGATAGCCTGCTCCGTGCCCCCACACCCCGGCGCTGTGTGTCACGTGATAGCCTGCTCCGTACCCCCGCACCCCGGCACTGCGCGTCACGTGATAGCCTGCTCCGTGCCCCCGCACCCCGGCACTGCGCGTCACGTGATAGCCTGCTCCGTGCCACCGCACCCCGGCACTGCGCGTCACGTGATAGCCTGCTCCGTGCCACCGCACCCCGGCACTGCGCGTCACGTGATAGCCTGCTCCGTGCCCCCGCACCCCGGCACTGTGCGTCACGTGATAGCCTGCTCCGTGCCCCCGCACCCCGGCGCTGTGTGTCACGTGATAGCCTGCTCCGTGCCCCCGCACCCCGGCACTGCGCGTCACGTGATAGCCTGCTCCGTGCCACCGCACCCCAGCACTGTGCGTCACGTGATAGCCTGCTCCGTGCCCCCGCACCCCGGCACTGCGCGTCACGTGATAACCTGCTCCGTGCCCCAGCACCCTGGCACTGTGCGTCACGTGATAGCCTGCTCCATGCCACCGCACCCCGGCACTGCGCGTCACGTGATAGCCTGCTCCGTGCCCCCGCACCCCGGCACTGCGCGTCACGTGATAGCCTGCTCCGTGCCCCCGCACCCCGGCACTGCGCGTCACGTGATAACCTGCTCCGTGCCCCAGCACCCTGGCACTGCGCGTCACGTGATAGCCTGCTCCATGCCACCGCACCCCGGCACTGCACGTCACGTGATAGCCTGCTCCGTGCCCCCGCACCCCGGCACTGCGCGTCACGTGATAGCCTGCTCCGTGCCCCCGCACCCCGGCACTGCGCGTCACATGATAGCCTGCTCCGTGCCCCCGCACCCCGGCACTGCGCGTCACATGATAGCCTGCTCCGTGCCACCGCACCCCGGCACTGCGCGTCACGTGATAGCCTGCTCCGTGCCACCGCACCCCGGCACTGTGCGTCACGTGATAGCCTGCTCCGTGCCCCCGCACCCCGGCACTGTGCGTCACGTGATAGCCTGCTCCGTGCCCCCACACCCCGGCACTGCGCGTCACGTGATAGCCTGCTCCGTGCCCCCGCACCCCGGCACTGCGCGTCACGTGATAGCCTGCTCCGTGCCCCCGCACCCCGGCACTGAGCGTCACGTGATCGCCTGCTCCGTGCCCCCGCACCCCGGCACTGTGCGTCACGTGATAGCCTGCTCCGTGCCCCCGCACCCCGGCACTGTGTGTCACGTGATAGCCTGCTCCGTGCCCCCGCACCCCGGCACTGCGCGTCACGTGATAGCCTGCTCCGTGCCCCCGCACCCCGGCGCTGTGTGTCACGTGATAGCCTGCTCCGTGCCCCCGCACCCCGGCACTGCGCGTCACGTGATAGCCTGCTCCGTGTCCCCGCACCCCGGCACTGCGTGTCACGTGATAGCCTGCTCCGTGCCCCCGCACCCCGGCACTGTGCGTCACGTGATAGCCTGCTCCGTGCCCCCGCACCCCCGGCACTGCGCGTCACGTGATAGCCTGCTCCGTGCCCCCGCACCCCCGGCACTGCGCGTCACGTGATAGCCTGCTCCGTGCCCCCGCACCCCGGCACTGTGCGTCACGTGATAGCCTGCTCCGTGCCCCCGCACCCAGGCACTGCACGTCACGTGATAGCCTGCTCCGTGCCCCCGCACCCCGGCGCTGTGTGTCACGTGATAGCCTGCTCCGTGCCCCCGCACCCCGGCACTGCGCGTCACGTGATAGCCTGCTCCGTGCCACCGCACCCCGGCACTGCGCGTCACGTGATAGCCTGCTCCGTGCCCCCGCACCCCGGCACTGCGCGTCACGTGATAGCCTGCTCCGTGCCACCGCACCCCGGCACTGCGCGTCACGTGATAGCCTGCTCCGTACCACCGCACCCCGGCACTGCGTGTCACGTGATAGCCTGCTCCGTGCCACCGCACCCGGCACTGCGCGTCACGTGATAGCCTGCTCCGTGCCCCCGCACCCCGGCACTGCGTGTCACGTGATAGCCTGCTCCGTGCCCCCGCACCCCGGCGCTGTGTGTCATGTGATAGCCTGCTCCGTGCCCCCGCACCCCGGCGCTGTGTGTCACGTGATAGCCTGCTCCGTGCCCCCGCACCCCGGCGCTGTGTGTCATGTGATAGCCTGCTCCGTGCCCCCGCACCCCGGCACTGCGCGTCACGTGATAGCCTGCTCCGTGCCACCGCACCCCGGCACTGCGCGTCACGTGATAGCCTGCTCCGTGCCCCCGCACCCCGGCACTGTGCATCACGTGATAGCCTGCTCCGTGCCCCCGCACCCCGGCACTGCGCGTCACGTGATAGCCTGCTCCGTGCCCCCGCACCCCGGCACTGCGTGTCACGTGATAGCCTGCTCCGTGCCCCCGCACCCCGGCACTGAGCGTCACGTGATCGCCTGCTCCGTGCCCCCGCACCCCGGCGCTGTGCGTCACGTGATAGCCTGCTCCGTGCCCCCGCACCCCGGCACTGCGCGTCACGTGATAGCCTGCTCCGTGCCCCCGCACCCCGGCACTGCGCGTCACGTGATAGCCTGCTCCGTGCCCCCGCACCCCGGCACTGCGCGTCACGTGATAGCCTGCTCCGTGCCACCGCACCCCGGCACTGCGCGTCACGTGATAGCCTGCTCCGTGCCCCGCACCCCGGCACTGCGCGTCACGTGATAGCCTGCTCCGTGCCCCCGCGCCCCGGCACTGCGCGTCACGTGATAGCCTGCTCCGTGCCCCCGCACCCCGGCACTGTGCGTCACGTGATAGCCTGCTCCGTGCCACCGCACCCCGGCACTGCGCGTCACGTGATAGCCTGCTCCGTGCCCCCGCACCCCGGCACTGCGCGTCACGTGATAGCCTGCTCCGTGCCCCCGCACCCCGGCACTGCGCGTCACGTGATAGCCTGCTCCGTGCCCCCGCACCCCGGCACTGCGCGTCACGTGATAGCCTGCTCCGTGCCCCCGCACCCCGGCACTGCGCGTCACGTGATAGCCTGCTCCGTGCCCCCGCGCCCCGGCACTGCGCGTCACGTGATAGCCTGCTCCGTGCCCCCCGCACCCCGGCACTGCGCGTCACGTGATAGCCTGCTCCGTGCCCCCGCACCCCGGCACTGTGCGTCACGTGATAGCCTGCTCCGTGCCCCCGCACCCCGGCACTGCGCGTCACGTGATAGCCTGCTCCGTGCCCCCGCACCCCGGCACTGCGCGTCACGTGATAGCCTGCTCCGTGCCCCCGCGCCCCGGCACTGCCCGTCACGTGATAGCCTGCTCCGTGCCCCCGCACCCCGGCACTGTGCGTCACGTGATAGCCTGCTCCGTGCCCCCGCACCCCGGCACTGCCCGTCACGTGATAGCCTGCTCCGTGCCCCCGCACCCCGGCACTGCGCGTCACGTGATAGCCTGCTCCGTGCCCCCGCACCCCGGCACTGCGCGTCACGTGATAGCCTGCTCCGTGCCCCCGCACCCCGGCACTGCGCGTCACGTGATAGCCTGCTCCGTGCCCCCGCACCCCGGCACTGCGCGTCACGTGATAGCCTGCTCCGTGCCCCCGCACCCCGGCACTGCGCGTCATGTGATAGCCTGCTCCGTGCCACCGCACCCCGGCACTGCGCGTCACGTGATCGCCTGCTCCGTGCCACCGCACCCGGCACTGCGCGTCACGTGATCGCCTGCTCCGTGCCCCCGCACCCCGGCACTGCGCGTCACGTGATAGCCTGCTCCGTGCCCCCGCACCCCGGCACTGTGCGTCACGTGATAGCCCGCTCCGTGCCCCTGCACCCCGGCACTGCGCGTCACGTGATAGCCTGCTCCGTGCCCCCGCACCCCGGCACTGCGCGTCACGTGATCGCCTGCTCCGTGCCCCCGCACCCCGGCACTGCGCGTCACGTGATAGCCTGCTCCGTGCCCCCGCACCCCGGCACTGCGCGTCACGTGATAGCCTGCTCCGTGCCACCGCACCCCGGCACTGCGCGTCACGTGATAGCCTGCTCCGTGCCACCGCACCCCGGCACTGCGCGTCACGTGATAGCCTGCTCCGTGCCCCCGCACCCCGGCACTGCGCGTCACGTGATAGCCTGCTCCGTGCCCCTGCACCCCGGCACTGCGCGTCACGCGATAGCCTGCTCCGTGCCCCCGCACCCCGGCACTGTGCATCACGTGATAGCCTGCTCCGTGCCCCCGCACCCCGGCACTGCGCGTCACGTGATAGCCTGCTCCGTGCCACCGCACCCCGGCACTGCGCGTCACGTGATAGCCTGCTCCGTGCCCCCGCACCCCGGCACTGCGCGTCACGTGATAGCCTGCTCCGTGCCACCGCACCCCAGCACTGTGCGTCACGTGATAGCCTGCTCCGTACCCCCGCACCCCGGCACTGCGCGTCACGTGATAGCCTGCTCCGTGCCCCCGCACCCCGGCACTGCGCGTCACGTGATAGCCTGCTCCGTGCCCCCGCACCCCGGCACTGCGCGTCACGTGATAGCCTGCTCCGTGCCACCGCACCCCGGCACTGCGCGTCACGTGATAGCCTGCTCCGTGCCCCCGCACCCCGGCACTGCGCGTCACGTGATAGCCTGCTCCGTGCCACCGCACCCCAGCACTGTGCGTCACGTGATAGCCTGCTCCGTGCCCCCGCACCCCGGCACTGCGCGTCACGTGATAACCTGCTCCGTGCCCCAGCACCCTGGCACTGCGCGTCACGTGATAGCCTGCTCCATGCCACCGCACCCCGGCACTGCGCGTCACGTGATAGCCTGCTCCGTGCCCCGCACCCCGGCACTGCGCGTCACATGATAGCCTGCTCCGTGCCCCCGCACCCCAGCACTGTGCGTCACGTGATAGCCTGCTCCGTGCCCCCGCACCCCGGCACTGTGCGTCACGTGATAGCCTGCTCCGTGCCCCCGCACCCCGGCACTGCGCGTCACGTGATAGCCTGCTCCGTGCCCCCGCACCCCGGCACTGCGCGTCACGTGATAGCCTGCTCCGTGCCCCCGCACCCCGGCACTGTGCGTCACGTGATAGCCTGCTCCGTGCCCCCGCACCCCGGCACTGCGCGTCACGTGATAGCCTGCTCCGTGCCACCGCACCCCGGCACTGTGCGTCACGTGATAGCCTGCTCCGTGCCCCCGCACCCCGGCACTGCGCGTCACGTGATAGCCTGCTCCGTGCCCCCGCACCCCGGCACTGAGCGTCACGTGATCGCCTGCTCCGTGCCCCCGCACCCCGGCACTGTGCGTCACGTGATAGCCTGCTCCGTGCCCCCGCACCCCGGCACTGCGCGTCACGTGATAGCCTGCTCCGTGCCCCCGCACCCCGGCGCTGTGTGTCACGTGATAGCCTGCTCCGTGCCCCCGCACCCCGGCACTGCGCGTCACGTGATAGCCTGCTCCGTACCCCCGCACCCCGGCACTGCGCGTCACGCGATAGCCTGCTCCGTGCCCCCGCACCCCGGCACTGCGTGTCACGTGATAGCCTGCTCCGTGCCCCCGCACCCCGGCACTGCGCGTCACGTGATAGCCTGCTCCGTGCCCCCGCACCCCGGCACTGCGCGTCACGTGATAGCCTGCTCCGTGCCCCCGCACCCCGGCACTGTGCGTCACGTGATAGCCTGCTCCGTGCCCCCGCACCCCGGCACTGCGCGTCACGTGATAGCCTGCTCCGTGCCCCCGCACCCCCGGCACTGCGCGTCACGTGATAGCCTGCTCCGTGCCCCCGCACCCCGGCACTGCGCGTCACGTGATAGCCTGCTCCGTGCCCCCGCACCCCGGCACTGTGCGTCACGTGATAGCCTGCTCCGTGCCCCTGCACCCCGGCACTGCGCGTCACGTGATAGCACTGCGCGTCACGTGATAGCCTGCTCCGTGCCCCCGCACCCCGGCACTGCGCGTCACGTGATAGCCTGCTCCGTGCCCCCGCACCCCGGCACTGCGCGTCACGTGATAGCCTGCTCCGTGCCCCCGCACCCCGGCACTGCGCGTCACGTGATAGCCTGCTCCGTACCCCCGCACCCCGGCACTGCGCGTCACGTGATAGCCTGCTCCGTACCCCCGCACCCCGGCACTGCGCGTCACGTGATAGCCTGCTCCGTGCCCCCGCACCCCGGCACTGCGCGTCACGTGATAGCCTGCTCCGTGCCCCCGCACCCCGCACTGCGCGTCACGTGATAGCCTGCTCCGTGCCCCCGCACCCCCGGCACTGCGCGTCACGTGATAGCCTGCTCCGTGCCCCCGCACCCCGGCACTGCGCGTCATGTGATAGCCTGCTCCGTGCCACCGCACCCCGCACTGCGCGTCACGTGATCGCCTGCTCCGTGCCACCGCACCCGGCACTGCGCGTCACGTGATCGCCTGCTCCGTGCCCCCCGCACCCCGGCACTGCGCGTCACGTGATAGCCTGCTCCGTGCCCCCGCACCCCGGCACTGTGCGTCACGTGATAGCCCGCTCCGTGCCCCTGCACCCCCGGCACTGCGCGTCACGTGATAGCCTGCTCCCGTGCCCCCCGCACCCCGGCACTGCGCGTCACGTGATAGCCTGCTCCGTGCCACCGCACCCGGCACTGCGCGTCACGTGATCGCCTGCTCCGTGCCCCCGCACCCCGGCACTGCACGTCACATGATAGCCTGCTCCGTACCCCCGCACCCCGGCACTGCGCGTCACGTGATAGCCTGCTCCGTGCCCCCGCACCCCGGCACTGCGCGTCACGTGATAGCCTGCTCCGTGCCCCAGCACCCCGGCACTGCGCGTCACGTGATAGCCTGCTCCATGCCACCGCACCCCGGCACTGCGCGTCACGTGATAGCCTGCTCCGTGCCCCGCACCCCGGCACTGCGCGTCACGTGATAGCCTGCTCCGTGCCCCCGCACCCCCGGCACTGCGCGTCACGTGATAGCCTGCTCCGTGCCCCCGCACCCCGGCACTGCGCGTCACGTGATCGCCTGCTCCGTGCCCCCGCACCCCGGCACTGCGCGTCACGTGATAGCCTGCTCCGTGCCCCCGCACCCCGGCACTGCGCGTCACGTGATAGCCTGCTCCGTGCCCCCGCACCCCGGCACTGCGCGTCACGTGATAGCCTGCTCCGTGCCCCCGCACCCCGGCACTGCGCGTCACGTGATGCCTGCTCCGTGCCCCCGCACCCCCGGCACTGCGCGTCACGTGATCGCCTGCTCCGTGCCCCCGCACCCCGGCACTGCGCGTCACGTGATAGCCTGCTCCGTGCCCCCGCACCCCGGCACTGCGCGTCACGTGATAGCCTGCTCCGTGCCCCCGCACCCCGGCACTGCGCGTCACGTGATAGCCTGCTCCGTGCCCCCGCACCCCGGCACTGTGCGTCACGTGATAGCCTGCTCCGTGCCACCGCACCCCGGCACTGCGCGTCACGTGATAGCCTGCTCCGTGCCCCCGCACCCCGGCACTGCGCGTCACGTGATAGCCTGCTCCGTGCCCCCGCACCCCGGCACTGCGCGTCACGTGATAGCCTGCTCCGTGCCCCCGCACCCCGGCACTGCGCGTCACGTGATAGCCTGCTCCGTACCCCCGCACCACGGCACTGCGCGTCACGTGATAGCCTGCTCCGTGCCCCCGCACCCCGGCACTGTGCGTCACGTGATAGCCTGCTCCGTGCCCCCGCACCCCGGCACTGTGCGTCACGTGATAGCCTGCTCCGTGCCACCGCACCCCGGCACTGCGCGTCACGTGATAGCCTGCTCCGTGCCCCCGCACCCCGGCACTGCGCGTCACGTGATAGCCTGCTCCGTACCCCCGCACCACGGCACTGCACGTCACGTGATAGCCTGCTCCGTGCCCCCGCACCCCGGCACTGCGCGTCACGTGATAGCCTGCTCCGTGCCCCCGCACCCCGGCACTGCGCGTCACGTGATAGCCTGCTCCGTGCCCCCGCACCCCGGCACTGTGCGTCACGTGATAGCCTGCTCCGTGCCCCCGCACCCCGGCACTGCGCGTCACGTGATAGCCTGCTCCGTGCCACCGCACCCCGGCACTGCGCGTCACGTGATAGCCTGCTCCATGCCCCCGCACCCCGGCACTGCGCGTCACGTGATAGCCTGCTCCGTGCCCCCGCACCCCGGCACTGCGCGTCACGTGATAGCCAGCTCCGTGCCCCCGCACCCCGGCACTGCGCGTCACGTGATAGCCTGCTCCGTGCCCCCGCACCCCGGCACTGCGCGTCACGTGATAGCCTGCTCCGTGCCCCCGCACCCCGGCACTGCGCGTCACGTGATAGCCTGCTCCGTGCCACCGCACCCCGGCACTGCGCGTCATGTGATAGCCTGCTCCGTACCCCCGCACCCCGGCACTGCGCGTCACGTGATAGCCTGCTCCGTGCCCCCGCACCCCGGCACTGCGCGTCACGTGATAGCCTGCTCCGTGCCCCCGCACCCCGGCACTGCGCGTCACGTGATAGCCTGCTCCGTTCCCCCGCACCCCGGCACTGCGCGTCACGTGATAGCCTGCTCCGTGCCCCCGCACCCCGGCACTGCGCGTCACGTGATAGCCTGCTCCGTGCCCCAGCACCCCGGCACTGCGCGTCACGTGATAGCCTGCTCCGTGCCCCCGCACCCCGGCACTGCGTGTCACGTGATAGCCTGCTCCGTGCCCCCGCACCCCGGCACTGCGCGTCACGTGATAGCCTGCTCCATGCCACCGCACCCCGGCACTGCGCGTCACGTGATAGCCTGCTCCGTGCCCCCGCACCCCGGCACTGCGCGTCACGTGATAGCCTGCTCCGTGCCCCCGCACCCGGCACTGCGCGTCACGTGATAGCCTGCTCCGTGCCCCCGCACCCCGGCACTGCGCGTCACGTGATAGCCTGCTCCGTGCCCCCGCACCCCGGCACTGCGCGTCACGTGATAGCCTGCTCCGTGCCCCCGCACCCCGGCACTGCGCGTCACGTGATAGCCTGCTCCGTGCCACCGCACCCCGGCACTGCGCGTCACGTGATAGCCTGCTCCGTGTCCCCGCACCCCAGCACTGTGCGTCACGTGATAGCCTGCCCCTTGCCCCTGCACCCCGGCACTGCGCGTCATGTGATAGCCTGCTCCGTGCCCCCGCACCCCGGCACTGCGCGTCACGTGATAGCCTGCTCCGTGCCCCCGCACCACGGCACTGCGCGTCACGTGATAGCCTGCTCCGTGCCCCCGCACCCCGGCACTGCGCGTCACGTGATAGCCTGCTCCGTGCCCCCCGCACCCCGGCACTGCGCGTCACGTGATAGCCTGCTCCGTGCCCCCGCACCCCGGCACTGCGCGTCACGTGATAGCCTGCTCCGTGCCCCAGCACCCCGGCACTGCGCGTCACGTGATAGCCTGCTCCATGCCACCGCACCCCGGCACTGCGCGTCACGTGATAGCCTGCTCCGTGCCCCGCACCCCGGCACTGCGCGTCACGTGATAGCCTGCTCCGTGCCCCCGCACCCCGGCACTGCGCGTCACGTGATAGCCTGCTCCGTGCCCCCGCACCCCGGCACTGCGCGTCACGTGATCGCCTGCTCCGTGCCCCCGCACCCCGGCACTGCGCGTCACGTGATAGCCTGCTCCGTGCCCCCGCACCCCGGCACTGCGCGTCACGTGATAGCCTGCTCCGTGCCCCCGCACCCCGGCACTGCGCGTCACGTGATAGCCTGCTCCGTGCCCCCGCACCCCGGCACTGCGCGTCACGTGATAGCCTGCTCCGTGCCCCCGCACCCCGGCACTGCGCGTCACGTGATCGCCTGCTCCGTGCCCCCGCACCCCGGCACTGCGCGTCACGTGATAGCCTGCTCCGTGCCCCCGCACCCCGGCACTGCGCGTCACGTGATAGCCTGCTCCGTGCCCCCGCACCCCGGCACTGCGCGTCACGTGATAGCCTGCTCCGTGCCCCCGCACCCCGGCACTGTGCGTCACGTGATAGCCTGCTCCGTGCCACCGCACCCCGGCACTGCGCGTCACGTGATAGCCTGCTCCGTGCCCCCGCACCCCGGCACTGCGCGTCACGTGATAGCCTGCTCCGTGCCCCCGCACCCCGGCACTGCGCGTCACGTGATAGCCTGCTCCGTGCCCCCGCACCCCGGCACTGCGCGTCACGTGATAGCCTGCTCCGTGCCCCCGCACCCCGGCACTGTGCGTCACGTGATAGCCTGCTCCGTGCCCCCGCACCCCGGCACTGCGCGTCACGTGATAGCCTGCTCCGTGCCACCGCACCCCGGCACTGCGCGTCACGTGATAGCCTGCTCCATGCCCCCGCACCCCGGCACTGCGCGTCACGTGATAGCCTGCTCCGTGCCCCCGCACCCCGGCACTGCGCGTCACGTGATAGCCAGCTCCGTGCCCCCGCACCCCGGCACTGCGCGTCACGTGATAGCCTGCTCCGTGCCCCCGCACCCCGGCACTGCGCGTCACGTGATAGCCTGCTCCGTGCCCCCGCACCCCGGCACTGCGCGTCACGTGATAGCCTGCTCCGTGCCACCGCACCCCGGCACTGCGCGTCATGTGATAGCCTGCTCCGTACCCCCGCACCCCGGCACTGCGCGTCACGTGATAGCCTGCTCCGTGCCCCCGCACCCCGGCACTGCGCGTCACGTGATAGCCTGCTCCGTGCCCCCGCACCCCGGCACTGCGCGTCACGTGATAGCCTGCTCCGTGCCCCCGCACCCCGGCACTGCGCGTCACGTGATAGCCTGCTCCGTGCCCCCGCACCCCGGCACTGCGCGTCACGCGATAGCCTGCTCCGTGCCCCCGCACCCCGGCACTGCGCGTCACGTGATAGCCTGCTCCGTTCCCCCGCACCCCGGCACTGCGCGTCACGTGATAGCCTGCTCCGTGCCCCCGCACCCCGGCACTGCGCGTCACGTGATAGCCTGCTCCGTGCCCCAGCACCCCGGCACTGCGCGTCACGTGATAGCCTGCTCCGTGCCCCCGCACCCCGGCACTGCGTGTCACGTGATAGCCTGCTCCGTGCCCCCGCACCCCGGCACTGCGCGTCACGTGATAGCCTGCTCCATGCCACCGCACCCCGGCACTGCGCGTCACGTGATAGCCTGCTCCGTGCCCCCGCACCCGGCACTGCGCGTCACGTGATAGCCTGCTCCGTGCCCCCGCACCCGGCACTGCGCGTCACGTGATAGCCTGCTCCGTGCCCCCGCACCCCGGCACTGCGCGTCACGTGATAGCCTGCTCCGTGCCCCCGCACCCCGGCACTGCGCGTCACGTGATAGCCTGCTCCGTGCCCCCCGCACCCCGGCACTGCGCGTCACGTGATAGCCTGCTCCGTGCCACCGCACCCCGGCACTGCGCGTCACGTGATAGCCTGCTCCGTGTCCCCGCACCCCAGCACTGTGCGTCACGTGATAGCCTGCCCCTTGCCCCTGCACCCCGGCACTGCGCGTCATGTGATAGCCTGCTCCGTGCCCCCGCACCCCGGCACTGCGCGTCACGTGATAGCCTGCTCCGTGCCCCCGCACCACGGCACTGCGCGTCACGTGATAGCCTGCTCCGTGCCCCCGCACCCCGGCACTGCGCGTCACGTGATAGCCTGCTCCGTGCCCCCGCACCCCGGCACTGCGCGTCACGTGATAGCCTGCTCCGTGTCCCCGCACCCCGGCACTGCGCGTCACGTGATAGCCTGCTCCGTGCCCCCGCACCCCGGCACTGCGCGTCACGTGATAGCCTGCTCCGTGCCCCCGCACCCCGGCACTGCGCGTCACGTGATAGCCTGCTCCGTGCCCCCGCACCCCGGCACTGCGCGTCACGTGATAGCCTGCTCCGTGCCCCCGCACCCCGGCACTGCGCGTCACGTGATAGCCTGCTCCGTGCCCCCGCACCCCGGCACTGCGCGTCACGTGATAGCCTGCTCCGTGCCACCGCACCCCGGCACTGCGCGTCACGTGATAGCCTGCTCCGTGCCACCGCACCCCGGCACTGCGCGTCACGTGATAGCCTGCTCCGTGCCCCCGCACCCCGGCACTGCGCGTCACGTGATAGCCTGCTCCGTGCCCCCGCACCCCGGCACTGCGCGTCACGTGATAGCCTGCTCCGTGCCCCCGCACCCCGGCACTGCGCGTCACGTGATAGCCTGCTCCGTGCCCCCGCACCCCGGCACTGCGCGTCACGTGATAGCCTGCTCCGTGCCCCCGCACCCCGGCACTGCGCGTCACGTGATAGCCTGCTCCGTGCCCCCGCACCCCGGCACTGCGCGTCACGTGATAGCCTGCTCCGTGCCCCCGCACCCCGGCACTGCGCGTCACGTGATAGCCTGCTCCGTGCCCCCGCACCCCGGCACTGCACGTCACGTGATAGCCTGCTCCGTGCCCCCGCACCCCGGCACTGCGCGTCACGTGATAGCCTGCTCCGTGCCACCGCACCCCGGCACTGCGCGTCACGTGATAGCCTGCTCCGTGCCCCCGCACCCCGGCACTGCGCGTCACGTGATAGCCTGCTCCGTGCCCCCGCACCCCGGCACTGCGCGTCACGTGATAGCCTGCTCCGTGCCCCCGCACCCCGGCACTGCGCGTCACGTGATAGCCTGCTCCGTGCCCCCGCACCCCGGCACTGCGCGTCACGTGATAGCCTGCTCCGTGCCCCCGCACCCCGGCACTGCGCGTCACGTGATAGCCTGCTCCGTGCCCCCGCACCCCGGCACTGCGCGTCACGTGATAGCCTGCTCCGTGCCCCCGCACCCCGGCACTGCGCGTCACGTGATAGCCTGCTCCGTGCCCCCGCACCCAGGCACTGCGCGTCACGTGATAGCCTGCTCCGTGCCCCGCACCCCGGCACTGCGCGTCACGTGATAGCCTGCTCCGTGCCCCCGCACCCCGGCACTGCGCGTCACGTGATAGCCTGCTCCGTGCCCCCGCACCCCGGCGCTGTGTGTCACGTGATAGCCTGCTCCGTACCCCCGCACCCCGGCACTGTGCGTCACGTGATAGCCTGCTCCGTGCCCCCGCACCCCGGCACTGCGCGTCACGTGATAGCCTGCTCCGTGCCCCCGCACCCCGGCACTGCGCGTCACGTGATAGCCTGCTCCGTGCCCCCGCACCCCGGCACTGCGTGTCACGTGATAGCCTGCTCCGTGCCCCCCGCACCCCGGCACTGCGCGTCACGTGATAGCCTGCTCCGTGCCCCCGCACCCCGGCACTGCGCGTCACGTGATAGCCTGCTCCGTGCCCCCGCACCCCGGCACTGCGCGTCACGTGATAGCCTGCTCCGTGCCCCGCACCCCGGCACTGTGCGTCACGTGATAGCCTGCTCCGTGCCCCCGCACCCCGGCACTGCGCGTCACGTGATAGCCTGCTCCGTGCCCCCGCACCCCGGCACTGCGCGTCACGTGATAGCCTGCTCCGTGCCCCCGCACCCCGGCACTGCGCGTCACGTGATCGCCTGCTCCGTGCCCCCGCACCCCGGCACTGCGCGTCACGTGATAGCCTGCTCCGTGCCCCCGCACCCCGGCACTGTGCGTCACGTGATCGCCTGCTCCGTGCCCCCGCACCCCGGCACTGTGCGTCACGTGATCGCCTGCTCCGTGCCCCCGCACCCCGGCACTGTGCGTCACGTGATCGCCTGCTCCGTGCCCCCGCACCCCGGCACTGCGCGTCACGTGATAGCCTGCTCCGTGCCCCCGCACCCCGGCACTGCGCGTCACGTGATAGCCTGCTCCGTGCCCCCGCACCCCGGCACTGCGCGTCACGTGATAGCCTGCTCCGTGCCCCCGCACCCCGGCACTGCGCGTCACGTGATAGCCTGCTCCGTGCCCCCGCACCCCGGCGCTGTGTGTCACGTGATAGCCTGCTCCGTGCCACCGCACCCCGGCACTGTGCGTCACGTGATAGCCTGCTCCGTGCCCCCGCACCCCGGCACTGCGCGTCACGTGATAGCCTGCTCCGTGCCCCCGCACCCCGGCACTGCGCGTCACGTGATAGCCTGCTCCGTACCCCCGCACCCCGGCACTGCGCGTCACGTGATAGCCTGCTCCGTGCCCCCGCACCCCGGCACTGCGCGTCACGTGATAGCCTGCTCCGTGCCCCCGCACCCCGGCACTGTGCGTCACGTGATAGCCCGCTCCGTGCCCCTGCACCCCGGCACTGCGCGTCACGTGATAGCCTGTTCCGTGCCACCGCACCCGGCACTGCGCGTCACGTGATCGCCTGCTCCGTGCCCCCGCACCCCGGCACTGCGCGTCACGTGATAGCCTGCTCCGTGCCCCCGCACCCCGGCACTGCGCGTCACGTGATAGCCTGCTCCGTGCCCCCGCACCCCGGCACTGCGCGTCACGTGATAGCCTGCTCCGTGCCCCCGCACCCCGGCACTGCGCGTCACGTGATAGCCTGCTCCGTGCCCCCGCACCCCGGCACTGTGCGTCACGTGATAGCCTGCTCCGTGCCCCCGCACCCCGGCACTGCGCGTCACGTGATAGCCTGCTCCGTGCCCCCGCACCCCGGCACTGCGCGTCACGTGATAGCCTGCTCCGTACCCCCGCACCCCGGCACTGCGCGTCACGTGATAGCCTGCTCCGTGCCCCCGCACCCCGGCACTGCGCGTCACGTGATAGCCTGCTCCGTGCCCCCGCACCCCGGCACTGTGCGTCACGTGATAGCCTGCTCCGTGCCCCCGCACCCCGGCACTGCGCGTCACGTGATAGCCTGCTCCGTGCCACCGCACCCGGCACTGCGCGTCACGTGATCGCCTGCTCCGTGCCCCCGCACCCCGGCACTGCGCGTCACGTGATAGCCTGCTCCGTGCCCCTGCACCCCGGCACTGTGCGTCACGTGATAGCCTGCTCCGTGCCACCGCACCCCGGCACTGCGCGTCACGTGATAGCCTGCTCCGTGCCCCCGCACCCCGGCACTGCGCGTCACGTGATAGCCTGCTCCGTGCCCCCGCACCCCGGCACTGCGCGTCACGTGATAGCCTGCTCCGTGCCCCCGCACCCCGGCACTGCGCGTCACGTGATAGCCTGCTCCGTGCCCCCGCACCCCGGCACTGCGTGTCACGTGATAGCCTGCTCCGTGCCCCCGCACCCCGGCACTGCGCGTCACGTGATAGCCTGCTCCGTGCCCCCGCACCCCGGCACTGCGCGTCACGTGATAGCCTGCTCCATGCCACCGCACCCCGGCACTGCGCGTCACGCGATAGCCTGCTCCGTGCCACCGCACCCCGGCACTGCGCGTCACGTGATAGCCTGCTCCGTGCCACCGCACCCCGGCACTGCGCGTCACGTGATAGCCTGCTCCGTGCCCCCGCACCCCGGCACTGCGCGTCACGTGATAGCCTGCTCCGTGCCCCCGCACCCCGGCACTGCGCGTCACGTGATAGCCTGCTCCGTGCCCCCGCACCCCGGCACTGCGCGTCACGTGATCGCCTGCTCCGTGCCCCCGCACCCCGGCACTGCGCGTCACGTGATAGCCTGCTCCGTGCCCCCACACCCCGGCACTGCGCGTCACGTGATAGCCTGCTCCGTGCCCCCGCACCCCGGCACTGCGCGTCACGTGATAGCCTGCTCCGTGCCCCCGCACCCCGGCACTGCGCGTCACGTGATAGCCTGCTCCGTGCCCCCGCACCCCGGCACTGTGCGTCACGTGATAGCCTGCTCCGTGCCACCGCACCCCGGCACTGCGCGTCACGTGATAGCCTGCTCCGTGCCCCCGCACCCCGGCACTGCGCGTCACGTGATAGCCTGCTCCGTGCCCCCGCACCCCGGCACTGCGCGTCACGTGATAGCCTGCTCCGTGCCACCGCACCCCGGCACTGCGTGTCACGTGATAGCCTGCTCCGTGCCCCCGCACCCCGGCACTGCGCGTCACGTGATAGCCTGCTCCGTGCCCCCGCACCCCGGCACTGCGCGTCACGTGATAGCCTGCTCCGTGCCCCCGCACCCCGGCACTGCGCGTCACGTGATAGCCTGCTCCGTGCCCCCGCACCCAGGCACTGCGCGTCACGTGATAGCCTGCTCCGTGCCCCCGCACCCCGGCACTGCGCGTCACGTGATCGCCTGCTCCGTGCCCCCACACCCCGGCACTGCGCGTCACGTGATAGCCTGCTCCATGCCCCCGCACCCCGGCACTGCGCGTCACGTGATAGCCTGCTCCGTGCCCCCACACCCCGGCACTGCGCGTCACGTGATAGCCTGCTCCGTGCCCCCGCACCCCGGCACTGCGCGTCACGTGATAGCCTGCTCCGTGCCCCCGCACCCCGGCACTGAGCGTCACGTGATAGCCTGCTCCGTGCCCCCGCACCCCGGCACTGCGCGTCACGTGATAGCCTGCTCCGTGCCCCCGCACCCCGGCACTGCGCGTCACGTGATAGCCTGCTCCGTGCCCCCGCACCCCGGCACTGTGCGTCACGTGATAGCCTGCTCCGTGCCCCAGCACCCCGGCACTGCGCGTCACGTGATAGCCTGCTCCGTGCCCCCGCACCCCGGCACTGCGCGTCACGTGATAGCCTGCTCCGTGCCCCCGCACCCCGGCACTGCGCGTCACGTGATAGCCTGCTCCGTGCCCCCGCACCCCGGCACTGTGCGTCACGTGATAGCCTGCTCCGTGCCCCAGCACCCCGGCACTGCGCGTCACGTGATAGCCTGCTCCGTGCCCCCGCACCCCGGCACTGCGCGTCACGTGATAGCCTGCTCCATGCCCCCGCACCCCGGCACTGCGCGTCACGTGATAGCCTGCTCCGTGCCCCCGCACCCCGGCACTGCGCGTCACGTGATAGCCTGCTCCGTGCCACCGCACCCCGGCACTGTGCGTCACGTGATAGCCTGCTCCGTGCCCCCGCACCCCGGCACTGCGCGTCACGTGATCGCCTGCTCCGTGCCCCCGCACCCCGGCACTGCGCGTCACGTGATAGCCTGCTCCGTGCCCCCGCACCCCGGCACTGCGCGTCACGTGATAGCCTGCTCCGTGCCCTCGCAACCCGGCACTGCGTGTCACGTGATAGCCTGCTCCGTGCCCCCGCACCCCGGCACTGCGCGTCACGTGATAGCCTGCTCCGTGCCCCCGCACCCCGGCACTACGCCTCACGTGATAGCCTGCTCCGTGCCCCCGCACCCCGGCACTGCGCGTCACGTGATAGCCTGCTCCGTGCCCCCGCACCCCGGCACTGCGTGTCACGTGATAGCCTGCTCCGTGCCCCCGCACCCCGGCACTGCGCGTCACGTGATAGCCTGCTCCGTGCCCCCGCACCCCGGCGCTGTGTGTCACGTGATAGCCTGCTCCGTGCCCCCGCACCCCGGCACTGCGCGTCACGTGATAGCCTGCTCCGTGCCCCCGCACCCCGGCACTGCGCGTCACGTGATAGCCTGCTCCGTGCCCCCGCACCCCGGCACTGCGCGTCACGTGATAGCCTGCTCCGTGCCCCCGCACCCCGGCACTGCGCGTCACGTGATAGCCTGCTCCGTTCCCCCGCACCCCGGCACTGCGCGTCACGTGATAGCCTGCTCCGTGCCCCCGCACCCCGGCACTGCGCGTCACGTGATAGCCTGCTCCGTGCCCCCGCACCCCGGCACTGCGCGTCACGTGATAGCCTGCTCCGTGCCCCCGCACCCCGGCACTGCGCGTCACGTGATAGCCTGCTCCGTGCCCCCGCACCCCGGCACTGCGCGTCACGTGATAGCCTGCTCCGTGCCCCCGCACCCCGGCACTGAGCGTCACGTGATAGCCTGCTCCGTGCCCCCGCACCCCGGCACTGCGCGTCACGTGATAGCCTGCTCCGTGCCCCCGCACCCCGGCACTGCGCGTCACGTGATAGCCTGCTCCGTGCCACCGCACCCCGGCACTGTGCGTCATGTGATAGCCTGCTCCGTGCCACTGCACCCCGGCACTGCGTGTCACGTGATAGCCTGCTCCGTGCCCCCGCACCCCGGCACTGCGCGTCACGTGATAGCCTGCTCCGTGCCCCCACACCCCGGCACTGCACGTCACGTGATAGCCTGCTCCGTGCCACCGCACCCCGGCACTGCGCGTCACGTGATAGCCTGCTCCGTGCCCCCACACCCCGGCACTGCACGTCACGTGATAGCCTGCTCCGTGTCCCCGCACCCCAGCACTGTGCGTCACGTGATAGCCTGCTCCGTGTCCCCGCACCCCAGCACTGCACGTCACGTGATAGCCTGCTCCGTGTCCCCGCACCCCAGCACTGTGCGTCACGTGATAGCCTGCTCCGTGCCCCCGCACCCCGGCACTGCGCGTCACGTGATAGCCTGCTCCGTGCCCCCGCACCACGGCACTGCGCGTCACGTGATAGCCTGCTCCGTGCCCCCGCACCCCGGCACTGCGCGTCACGTGATAGCCTGCTCCGTGCCCCCGCACCCCGGCACTGCGCGTCACGTGATAGCCTGCTCCGTGCCCCCGCACCCCGGCACTGCGCGTCACGTGATAGCCTGCTCCGTGCCCCCGCACCCCGGCACTGCGCGTCACGTGATAGCCTGCTCCGTGCCCCCGCACCCCGGCACTGCACGTCACGTGATAGCCTGCTCCGTGCCCCCGCACCCCGGCACTGCGCGTCACGTGATAGCCTGCTCCGTGCCCCCGCACCCCGGCACTGCGCGTCACGTGATAGCCTGCTCCGTGCCACCGCACCCCGGCACTGCGCATCACGTGATAGCCTGCTCCGTGTCCCCGCACCCCGGCACTGCGCGTCACGTGATAGCCTGCTCCGTGCCCCCGCACCCCGGCACTGCGCGTCACGTGATAGCCTGCTCCGTGCCCCCGCACCCCGGCACTGCGCGTCACGTGATAGCCTGCTCCGTGCCACCGCACCCCGGCACTGCGCGTCACGTGACAGCCTGCTCCGTGCCCCCACACCCCGGCACTGTGCGTCACGTGATCGCCTGCTCCGTGCCCCCGCACCCCGGCACTGCGCGTCACGTGATAGCCTGCTCCGTACCCCCGCACCCCGGCACTGCGCGTCACGTGATAGCCTGCTCCGTACCCCCGCACCCCGGCACTGCGCGTCACGTGATAGCCTGCTCCGTGCCCCCGCACCCCGGCACTGCGCGTCACGTGATCGCCTGCTCCGTGCCCCGCACCCCGGCACTGCGCGTCACGTGATAGCCTGCTCCGTGCCACCGCACCCCGGCACTGCGCGTCACGTGATAGCCTGCTCCGTGCCCCCGCACCCCGGCACTGCGCGTCACGTGATAGCCTGCTCCGTGCCCCCGCACCCCGGCACTGCGCGTCACGTGATAGCCTGCTCCGTGCCACCGCACCCCGGCACTGCGCGTCACGTGATAGCCTGCTCCGTGCCCCCGCACCCCGGCACTGCGCGTCACGTGATAGCCTGCTCCGTGCCCCCGCACCCCGGCACTGCGCGTCACGTGATAGCCTGCTCCGTGCCCCCGCACCCCGGCACTGCGCGTCACGTGATAGCCTGCTCCGTGCCCCGCACCCCGGCACTGCGCGTCACGTGATAGCCTGCTCCGTGCCCCCGCACCCCGGCACTGCGCGTCACGTGATAGCCTGCTCCGTGCCCCCGCACCCCGGCACTGCGTGTCACGTGATAGCCTGCTCCGTGCCCCCGCACCCCGGCACTGCGCGTCACGTGATAGCCTGCTCCGTGCCACCGCACCCCGGCACTGCGCGTCACGTGATAGCCTGCTCCGTGCCACCGCACCCCGGCACTGCGCGTCACGTGATAGCCTGCTCCGTGCCCCCGCACCCCGGCACTGCGCGTCACGTGATAGCCTGCTCCGTGCCCCCGCACCCCGGCACTGCGCGTCACGTGATAGCCTGCTCCGTGCCCCCGCACCCCGGCACTGCGCGTCACGTGATAGCCTGCTCCGTGCCCCCGCACCCCGGCACTGCGCGTCACGTGATAGCCTGCTCCGTGCCCCCGCACCCCGGCACTGCGCGTCACGTGATAGCCTGCTCCGTGCCCCCGCACCCCGGCACTGCGCGTCACGTGATAGCCTGCTCCGTGCCCCCGCACCCCGGCACTGCGCGTCACGTGATAGCCTGCTCCGTGCCACCGCACCCCGGCACTGCGCGTCACGTGATAGCCTGCTCCGTGCCCCCGCACCCCGGCACTGCGCGTCACGTGATAGCCTGCTCCGTGCCCCCGCACCCCGGCACTGCGCGTCACGTGATAGCCTGCTCCGTGCCCCCGCACCCCGGCACTGCGCGTCACGTGATAGCCTGCTCCGTGCCCCCGCACCCCAGCACTGTGCATCACGTGATAGCCTGCTCCGTGCCCCCGCACCCCGGCACTGCGCGTCACGTGATAGCCTGCTCCGTGCCCCCGCACCCCGGCACTGTGCGTCACGTGATAGCCTGCTCCGTGCCCCCGCACCCCGGCACTGCGCGTCACGTGATAGCCTGCTCCGTGCCCCCGCACCCCGGCACTGCGCGTCACGTGATAGCCTGCTCCGTGCCCCCGCACCCCGGCACTGCGCGTCACGTGATAGCCTGCTCCGTGCCCCCGCACCCCGGCACTGCGCGTCACGTGATAGCCTGCTCCGTGCCCCCGCACCCCGGCACTGTGCGTCACGTGATAGCCTGCTCCGTGCCCCCGCACCCCGGCACTGCGCGTCACGTGATAGCCTGCTCCGTGCCCCCGCACCCCGGCACTGCGTGTCACGTGATAGCCTGCTCCGTGCCCCCGCACCCAGGCACTGCGCGTCACGTGATAGCCTGCTCCGTGCCCCCGCACCCGGCACTGCGCGTCACGTGATAGCCTGCTCCGTGCCCCCGCACCCCGGCACTGCGCGTCACGTGATAGCCTGCTCCGTGCCCCCGCACCCCGGCACTGCGCGTCACGTGATCGCCTGCTCCGTGCCCCCGCACCCCGGCACTGCGCGTCACGTGATAGCCTGCTCCGTGCCCCCGCACCCCGGCACTGCGCGTCACGTGATAGCCTGCTCCGTGCCCCCGCACCCCGGCACTGCGTGTCACGTGATAGCCTGCTCCGTGCCCCCGCACCCCGGCACTGCGCGTCACGTGATAGCCTGCTCCGTGCCACCGCACCCCGGCACTGCGTGTCACGTGATAGCCTGCTCCGTGCCCCCGCACCCAGGCACTGCGCGTCACGTGATAGCCTGCTCCGTGCCCCCGCACCCCGGCACTGTGCGTCACGTGATAGCCTGCTCCGTGCCCCCGCACCCCGGCACTGCGCGTCACGTGATAGCCTGCTCCGTGCCCCCGCACCCCGGCACTGCGCGTCACGTGATAGCCTGCTCCGTACCCCCGCACCCCGGCACTGCGCGTCACGTGATAGCCTGCTCCGTGCCCCCGCACCCCGGCACTGCGCGTCACGTGATAGCCTGCTCCATGCCACCGCACCCCGGCACTGTGCGTCACGTGATAGCCTGCTCCGTGCCCCCGCACCCCGGCACTGCGCGTCACGTGATAGCCTGCTCCGTGCCCCCACACCCCGGCACTGCGCGTCACGTGATAGCCTGCTCCGTGCCCCCGCACCCCGGCGCTGCGTGTCACGTGATAGCCTGCTCCGTGCCACCGCACCCCGGCACTGCGCGTCACGTGATAGCCTGCTCCGTGCCCCCGCACCCCGGCACTGCGCGTCACGTGATAGCCTGCTCCGTGCCCCCGCACCCCGGCACTGCGCGTCACGTGATAGCCTGCTCCGTGCCCCCGCACCCCGGCACTGCGCGTCACGTGATAGCCTGCTCCGTGCCCCCGCACCCCGGCACTGTGCGTCACGTGATAGCCTGCTCCGTGCCCTCGCACCCCGGCACTGCGCGTCACGTGATAGCCTGCTCCGTGCCCCCGCACCCCGGCACTGCGCGTCACGCGATAGCCAGCTCCGTGCCCCCGCACCCCGGCACTGCGCGTCACGTGATAGCCTGCTCCGTGCCCTCGCACCCCGGCACTGTGCGTCACGTGATAGCCTGCTCCGTGCCCCCGCACCCCGGCACTGCGCGTCACGTGATAGCCTGCTCCGTGCCCCCGCACCCCGGCACTGCGCGTCACGTGATAGCCTGCTCCGTGCCACCGCACCCCGGCACTGCGCGTCACGTGATAGCCTGCTCCGTGCCCCCGCACCCCGGCACTGTGCGTCACGTGATAACCTGCTCCGTGCCCCCGCACCCCGGCACTGCGCGTCACGTGATAGCCTGCTCCGTGCCCCCGCACCCCGGCACTGTGCGTCACGTGATAGCCTGCTCCGTGCCCCCGCACCCCGGCACTGTGCGTCACGTGATAGCCTGCTCCGTGCCCCCGCACCCCGGCACTGCGCGTCACGCGATAGCCTGCTCCGTGCCCCCGCACCCCGGCACTGTGCGTCACGTGATAGCCTGCTCCGTGCCCCCGCACCCCGGCACTGCGCGTCACGTGATAGCCTGCTCCGTACCCCCGCACCCCGGCACTGCGCGTCACGTGATAGCCTGCTCCGTGCCCCCGCACCCCGGCACTGCGCGTCACGTGATAGCCTGCTCCGTGCCCCCGCACCCCGGCACTGTGCGTCACGTGATAGCCTGCTCCGTGCCCCCGCACCCCGGCACTGCGCGTCACGTGATAGCCTGCTCCGTGCCCCCGCACCCCGGCACTGCGCGTCACGTGATAGCCTGCTCCGTGCCCTCGCACCCCGGCACTGCGCGTCACGTGATAGCCTGCTCCGTGCCCCCGCACCCCGGCACTGCGCGTCACGTGATAGCCTGCTCCGTGCCCCCGCACCCCGGCACTGCGCGTCACGTGATAGCCTGCTCCGTGCCCCCGCACCCCGGCACTGCGCGTCACGTGATCGCCTGCTCCGTGCCCCCGCACCCCGGCACTGCGCGTCACGTGATAGCCTGCTCCGTGCCCCCGCACCCCGGCACTGCGCGTCACATGATAGCCTGCTCCGTGCCCCCGCACCCCGGCACTGCGCGTCACGTGATAGCCTGCTCCGTGCCCCCGCACCCCGGCACTGCGCGTCACGTGATAGCCTGCTCCGTGCCCCCGCACCCCGGCACTGCGCGTCACGTGATCGCCTGCTCCGTGCCCCCGCACCCCGGCACTACGCGTCACGTGATAGCCTGCTCCGTGCCCCCGCACCCCGGCACTGTGCGTCACGTGATAGCCTGCTCCGTGCCCCCGCACCCCGGCACTGCGCGTCACGTGATAGCCTGCTCCGTGCCCCCGCACCCTGGCACTGCGCGTCACGTGATAGCCTGCTCCGTGCCCCCGCACCCCGGCACTGTGCGTCACGTGATCGCCTGCTCCGTGCCCCCGCACCCCGGCACTGCGCGTCATGTGATAGCCTGCTCCGTGCCCCCGCACCCCGGCACTGCGCGTCACGTGATAGCCTGCTCCGTGCCCCCGCACCCCGGCACTGTGCGTCACGTGATAGCCTGCTCCGTGCCCCCGCACCCCGGCACTGCGCGTCACGTGATAGCCTGCTCCGTGCCCCCGCACCCCGGCACTGCGCGTCACGTGATAGCCTGCTCCGTGCCACCGCACCCCGGCACTGCGCGTCACGTGATAGCCTGCTCCGTGCCCCCGCACCCCGGCGCTGTGCGTCACGTGATAGCCTGCTCCGTGCCCCCGCACCCCGGCACTGCGCGTCACGTGATCGCCTGCTCCGTACCCCCGCACCCCGGCACTGCGCGTCACGTGATAGCCTGCTCCGTGCCCCCGCACCCCGGCACTGCGCGTCACGTGATAGCCTGCTCCGTGCCCCCGCACCCCGGCACTGCGCGTCACGTGATAGCCTGCTCCGTGCCCCCGCACCCCGGCACTGCGCGTCACGTGATAGCCTGCTCCGTGCCCCCGCACCCCGGCACTGCGCGTCACGTGATAGCCTGCTCCGTGCCCCCGCACCCCGGCACTGCGCGTCACGTGATAGCCTGCTCCGTGCCCCCGCACCCCGGCACTGAGCGTCACGTGATCGCCTGCTCCGTGCCCCCGCACCCCGGCACTGAGCGTCACGTGATAGCCTGCTCCGTGCCCCCGCACCCCGGCACTGCGCGTCACGTGATAGCCTGCTCCGTGCCCCCGAACCCCGGCACTGCGCGTCACGTGATAGCCTGCTCCGTGCCCCCGCACCCCGGCGCTGTGCGTCACGTGATAGCCTGCTCCGTGCCCCCGCACCCCGGCACTGCGCGTCACGTGATAGCCTGCTCCGTGCCACCGCACCCCGGCACTGCGCGTCACGTGATCGCCTGCTCCGTGCCCCCGCACCCCGGCACTGCGCGTCACGTGATAGCCTGCTCCGTGCCCCCGCACCCCGGCACTGCGCGTCACGTGATAGCCTGCTCCGTGCCCCCGCACCCCGGCACTGCGCGTCACGTGATAGCCTGCTCCGTGCCCCCGCACCCCGGCACTGCGCGTCACGTGATAGCCTGCTCCGTGCCCCCGCACCCCGGCACTGCGCGTCACGTGATAGCCTGCTCCGTGCCCCCGCACCCCGGCACTGAGCGTCACGTGATCGCCTGCTCCGTGCCCCCGCACCCCGGCACTGAGCGTCACGTGATAGCCTGCTCCGTGCCCCCGCACCCCGGCACTGCGCGTCACGTGATAGCCTGCTCCGTGCCCCCGAACCCCGGCACTGCGCGTCACGTGATAGCCTGCTCCGTGCCCCCGCACCCCGGCACTGCGCGTCACGTGATAGCCTGCTCCGTGCCCCCGCACCCCGGCACTGCGCGTCACGTGATAGCCTGCTCCGTGCCCCCGCACCCCGGCACTGCGCGTCACGTGATAGCCTGCTCCGTGCCCCCGCACCCCGGCACTGCGCGTCACGTGATAGCCTGCTCCGTGCCCCCGCACCCCGGCACTGAGCGTCACGTGATAGCCTGCTCCGTGCCCCCGCACCCCGGCACTGCGCGTCACGTGATAGCCTGCTCCGTACCCCCGCACCCCGGCACTGTGCGTCACGTGATAGCCTGCTCCGTGCCCCCGCACCCCGGCACTGTGCGTCACGTGATAGCCTGCTCCGTGCCCCCGCACCCCGGCGCTGTGTGTCACGTGATCGGGCCCGGGGTACCGGAGGTGGAGGGAGCTTCACCTGAGTTTGGATCAGACAGCCCCATCTGCCCCTGAAAAGCAAACATTTGTCCCTGGCATAACCCGGGACCCCTATAATGGGGACGGGCCACGTACGCAGTATTACAGCATTTGCATTTTAGTTATTTCTCTTACAGTACTTTATAGGGGCAGTTCAAGTGATACTTTAAAATGTATATATTTTTTGTTTTAATATATACAGCCTTTGATTACCTTTATTGAACACGAATTACCTAAGCTTCCGATCGATTAGTTCTTCTGTAATTGATCAGCAAAGATCATGCTTCCCAGGGTTCACTTAATGGCTGCCTTTCTGTTTCAATCAATCCTTCAGTCAGTGTAACTCAGCAGCTACAATGTTTTTTTTGTTTAAATTACTAAGGTAACATTATCTATTGTTACAGTTTGCAACTCAAACTGCTGGGAACATTGGCAACAAATTATCACAAACAGGAAAGTGTTACACATATCTTGCACTGCTGGGGAGGTGGCTAAATCTGCTATAGAAATCACAAAATGCTCAGTGTATTAAAACTCATTCAAAATGGCATTAAAGTGGAATTAAACCTTTTTTTAGTAAGTATGATCTAATACTACAGAACTGGTTTATTAAAAGCAAACAACAACAAAACACATGTAGGCTACTGCATGGATTGCGCCTTCAAAATATCTCTTACTATTTTTTCAATCTCATACTTCGTTCACAGAACATAAAAATTTGAAATATGATTTGCCCATGAGATTAAAATGGAGCTCTCTCCAGGGCCCTGTGCCAGTTACCAGTTATGGCAGCTTCAGAAGCTGGAAGATTTGGGAAATCATGATTTTTAACACCAAGACATTATTTTCTTTTTAAATCAAGGGACGAGAAACTAACACGATCTGAGTTACACTCATACTGACTTCGGGGGCACGGCGTAGCTGCCTTCAGTGAAATACCATATGCCTTGTACAGTATGCGGATCACATGTAAGATTGCAGCCCTCATTGGTGTTTCTGATCCTGTGTGCTTGTTTGCATAAACACTTATAAAGCATGAGAGGAGAGAGAAGAAGCAGATGTCCAAACCTACAACAGAATGGGTGCTTCATCATTTCTTTGCTGTGATGCATTGCAGGCCCGCGCTAGCACAGAGGTTATAGCAAACTAAACAGTATCTATTAATGTAGCCTTAACACACACATATATATATATATATATAAAGCAGAAAATAGCCGTGTTAGCCCAATTGCGATAGTGCAGAATAAATGAGTTCTTCAGTATTAGGTGATACCTTTTTTATTGGACTAACAATTTATGTCATAGGACAAGCTTTCGAGAGTTCTCCTCTCTTCCTCAGGTCAGCAATACTGATATACACAGGAATCTATGGCTAAAACAGTGTAGAGAGAGGGGGAAAAAAACACAAAAATATCTGCTGTTTTTCCCCCCCCCTTTCTCCACACTGTTTTAGCCATAGATTCCTGTGTATATCAGTATTTCTTGACCTGAGGAAGAGAGGAGAACTCTCGAAAGCTTGTCATATGACATAAATTGTTAGTCCAATAAAAAAGGTATCACCTAATACTGAAGAACTCATTTATTCTGCGCTATATATATATATATATATATATATATATATACACACACACACACAGTGGTCGACAAATCACCAAAAAAATCTACCCGCCGAACAAAAAAATCTACTCGCCACCTAGTATTATAGTTTATTTTATACACAATTTTATCGTGGTTGTTGAGTGGTACTATTCATATATAGATCCAGTGTCCAATTTTTACTAACCCTCCTTTTTTGACCAGCCGGTCTTGAGTTACATGAGTAGGTTACTTCAATTTCCTGGTATTAATTCAGTACACAATCCAATTTAGGGTGTATTCACCAGGGAATCATATTTTCCTTTTTGGGGTTCTGAGGGGACTGTTTTAATTTTGTATTGTGTAATTCATGTATTTTTCTATTGAATAAATTCTATTATTATTTATTGTTGCTAGAGTGCTTTTGATGGGATTCTTTCTCTTCCTTTTTTTCATATACTTCTGTGTCCCTAGCACCGTCATTAGGTCATTATTATAATTTATTTGATCCTACTTTTTGATTATAGCAACTTAAGTCATTTAGTTCAGTTAGTTGCAGGCTTTCTTGTGTGTGTGTGTGTATATATATTCTACACACCTATACATTTGCACGCCCCGGGCGAGTGGATTTAACATCGTGGCGAGCTCCTATTGGCCCAAGCAGCACACGTGTGGTACTAGGTGGCGAGTAGATTTTTTTTGGTGATTTGTCGACACGTGTGCATATAAATCCATATAGTGTGTGTGTGTGTGTGTTTGTGTATATATGTATTGTATTCCAAATGTGTATATTGCAGCACCAAGCTATGGACAAAGTTAACCCCCAAGTGCGCTTTCTAGAAATGATGACATCCAGCCAACTGGAACCCAACCGGCCCCAGCTCTATAACAGTCACCCTATTTATTCACGTACCATATGAAGGAGAGTTTGTAGTATATGGGAACAAATGATGTTTGAAAGAGCAGCACTGGCTTAGAGGAGAATGACCCTGCTGAAGGCTATTTGTGTAAATGTTGGGTAAGAAGGTGAGCCTACGAGGTTATTAATAAGGAAGTCTTTAGGGGAAGCGGATGTACGCAAGAGGGGGCTCCCTGTAAGTACTCGTCCAGGGTGGCGCTGAGCGGGCGCACACGGTCAGGCTGCGGTCTCAGTAACTGGGCTGGGCCCAGTACTCACCTTCCCGCTGAAGGTGCAGCCGCGCCATACTGCAAGGTTTTTTAAACTCAATGAAATTGAGTTTAGAACTTGCGACGGAGGCGTGGCCACGTCTGCGCCGGCGGTTCACCCAATGAGGGCGAATCAGCCGCGTGAGCTCATGACCACGCCCCCGCAAAACCCCGACCACGCCCCCTCCCATCGCAATCTCCCTCTTTCCCTGGAAGACCGCAGATCGCGGTTAGCGCTGTGCACGTGCCGCCCCCCCCCCCGCCAGGCGCGCGCGCCACAGTGCTGACTGGGATTGCAGCCTCACAGTAGACACGTTGCAACAATGCACGTGTCCTGCGTGAGCGGGCGGGCACGCCTGCTCGGCGCTCAGCCACTTGCCGAGTGAGCAAATTTGAATTTGCCGCTCGCAAGCGCGTCAGGTGAGTGGTTCGCCCAATGAGGGCGAATCAGCTCTGTGACGTAGAGGCCACGCCCCCAGACGCGCGCGCACCTAGCCGGCCAGGAAAAGCACGGCCGAGCAGCATCTATCCACCCTGAGCGAGGCCTAATATTAGGCGGGCGACCCCATGCATGTTATAGTATCGGTAGGAAAGGTTTTACAGCGCGCTGCGCAACCAACTTTAGGAAAAAATACTTCTCCAATAAAAAATATAAAGATTTATTTTAGTCATGTTAAAAACGGAGGTAAAGAAACCCCTGCGCGTTTCGTACTGTATCCAGAGACTTTTTATTGGAGTTCACCTCTCCGAGTATTTGTTCCTCGTTTTGGTTGTGCATCGCGCTATTAAACCTCTCTCGCTGTTCCGGTGCCCAGCGGAAATGCACACTGACGATCTCCCTATGACACACGATTCAGAGCAGATGAGCGTATCGCTTCTCGGAAACGTCATGCTCAGACTGTTCTCCACTGCAAGGCTGTGTTATCATATATGAGATTATTGAAGAGGTTGATGATGCTGGTACTCCCGGCTACTGTGCATTTTCCATGGTGAATGTTCCAGGCCGGCGCTATCTTCCTGGCACAGGCCTCAGCATTCACCTGTTGTCATTTAAATAAGGGAACTCTGGACATTGAAATGGCTTTATTTATATGAAGGATCTTGATACGTACCGTATCCTTTTGACCACTACTATCCACCCAGGACTATACCGTATTATAGTATCAGCTGATGTGGGTAACAGGGTAACAACTCTGGGGCCATTAGTAGCAAAGAAGGTGTCATGAAGCGTTCCTGACTTTTAAGAGGATAATCTCCCTGAAGTCACTGGGGGAAACTGGTGTGTAAGAGAATGAGTGGGATAAAAGTGAGACACACACTTACAATGACCAGCTGTTTTAGCACCAGGGTTAATCTTAATTATCCTGCTGTCCAATATACTATAATCTGCTGTTTCATGCATTGTTAAATTGCATGGTACAGATGTAACCAACATTATTGCATTATTATGGCGTTATTATGGCGGCATTATTGTGGCGTTATTATTGCGTTATTATTGTGTTATTGTGGCGTTATTATTGCATTATTGTGGCATTATTATTATTGCGTTATTATGGCGTTATTATTGCATTATTATTGCGTTATTATTGCGTTATTGTGCAGTGAGCGGCTAAACCTTGCGGCTCCACTGTATTGAATTACAAATCGCACAATAAGGCATTACAACTTGCGGAAGGGAAACACTGCTCTCGTGGAAGTGTGTGAGCCACACGTGGGTAATTTTGGGTGATAGAAAAGCCGTTTCATACGTTCCCCCGTGATTCTCATCTTTCCTGTTATTTATTATCATAGACCAAAGATTTCCGCTTTTATGTTTATAAGAAAAACCATATGATGCATTTACTTTGCACATGGCGCTCACTGAAACCTACGAGATATAATATATATATATATGTGTGACCTTGAGCTACTCGCTCCTCTCTCTCTGCTTTAGACATTAGAAACGTCGGCCTGTGGTCACATACCGCTGATAGTATACCAGCTCCTATAGAAAGTACCCACACGCTTGTGTAACTTCCAAACCTTTCACTCCAGTTGGGTGAATAAGGGAAAAGAGACAATAACAACAGTATACACCCTAAACATACAGTATTCAACAGTATACACCCTAAACATACAGTATTCAACAGTATACACCCAAACATACAGTATTCAACAGTATACACCCAAACATACAGTATTCAACAGTATACACCCTAAACATAAAGTATTCAACAGTATACACCCTAAACATACAGTATTCAACAGTATACACCCTAAACATACAGTATTCAACAGTATACACCCTAAACATACAGTATTCAACAGTATACACCCTAAACATACAGTATTCAACAGTATACACCCAAACATACAGTATTCAACAGTATACACCATAAACATACAGTATTCAACAGTATACACCCTAAACATACAGTATTCAACAGTATACACCCTAAACATACAGTATTCAACAGTATACACCCTAAACATACAATATTCAACAGTATACACCATAAACATACAGTATTCAACAGTATACACCATAAACATACAGTATTCAACAGTATACACCCAAACATACAGTATTCAACAGTATACACCCTAAACATAAAGTATTCAACAGTATACACCCTAAACATACAGTATTCAACAGTATACACCCTAAACATACAGTATTCAACAGTATACACCCTAAACATACAGTATTCAACAGTATACACCCTAAACATACAGTATTCAACAGTATACACCATAAACATAAAGTATTCAACAGTATACACCATAAACATACAGTATTCAACAGTATACACCCTAAACATACAGTATTCAACAGTATACACCATAAACATACAGTATTCAACAGTATACACCCTAAACATGCTTATGCAGGGAGCGGCACCTTGTGCACCTCATGCAGGGAGAGGCAGCTTATTCAGCTCATGCAGGGAGAGGCAGCTTGTTCAGCTCATGCAGGGAGAGGCAGCTTGTTCAGCTCATGCAGGGAGAGGCAGCTTGTTCAGCTCATGCAGGGAGATGAAGCTTATATGGCTCATGCAGGGAGAGGCACCTTGAGCACCTCATGCAGAGAGAGACAGCTCATGCAGGGAGAGGCAGCTTGTTCAGCTCATGCAGAGAGAGACAGCTCATGCAGGGAGAGACAGCTTGAACAGTTCATGCAGGGAGAGGCAGCTTGTGCAGCTCATGCAGGGAGAGGCAACTTGTTCAGCTCATGCAGGGAGAGGCAACTTGTTCAGCTCATGCAGGGAGAGGCAGCTTGTGCAGAGAGAGGAAGCTGATGCAGGGAGAGGCAGCTCATGCAGGGAGAGGCAGCTTGTGCAGCTCATGCAGGGAGAGGCAGCTTGTGCAGTTCATGCAGGGAGAGGCAGCTTGTGCAGTTCATGCAGGGAGAAACAGCTTATGCAGGGGGTGCAGCGCATGCAGGGAGAGGCAGCTTGTGCAGCTCGTGAAGGGAGATGCAGCTTGTGCAGGGAGAGGCCACTCATGCAGGGAAAGGCAGCTTGTGCAGGGAGAGGCTGCTCATGCAGGAAGAGGCAACTTGTGCAGCTCATGCAGGGAGAGGCAGCTCATGCAGGGAGTGGCAGCTCATGCAGGGAGCAGCAGCTTGTGCAGCGTATGTAGGGAGAGGCAACTTATGCAGCTCATGCAGGGAGATGCAGCTTGTTCAGCTCATGCAGGTAGAGGCTGCTTGGGCAGAGAGAGGCAGCTCATGCAGGGAGAGGCAGCTCATGCAGGGAGAGGCAGCTTGTACAGCTCATGCAGGGAGAGGCAGCTTGTACAGCTCATGCAGGGAGCGGCAGCGTGTGCAGCTCATGCAGGGAGATGCAGCTCATGCAGGGAGATGCAGCGTGTACAGCTCATGCAGGGAGCGGCAGCTTGTGCAGTTCATGCAGGGAGAGGCAACTTGTGCAGTTCATTCAGGGAGAAATGGCTTATGCAGGGGGTGCAGCGCATGCAGGGAGAGGCAGCTTGTGCAGCTCGTGAAGGGAGATGCAGCTTGTGCAGGTAGAGGCCGCTCATGCAAGGAAAGGCAGCTTGTGCAGGGAGAGGTACCTCATGCAGGGAGAGGCAACTTGTTCAGCTCAAGCAGGGAGAGGCAGCTTGTGCAGCGTATGTAGGGAGAGGCAGCTTGTGCAGGGCGATGCGACTTGTTCAGCTCATGCAGGGAGAGGCAGCGCATGCAGGGAGAGGCAGCGCATGCAGGGAGAGGCAGCTCATGCAGGGAGAGGCAGCTCATGCAGGGAGAAGCAGCTCATGCAGGGAGAGGCAGCTTGTACAGCTCATGCAGGGAGCGGCAGCTTGTGCAGCTCATGCAGGGAGATGCAGCCTGTGCAGGGAGAGGCAGCTTGTGCAATTCATGCAGGGAGATGCAGCCTGTGCAGGGAGAGGCAGCTTGTGCAGTTCATGCAGGGAGAGGCAACTTGTGCCGCACATGCAGGGAGAGGCAGCTTGTGCAGGAAGAGGCAGCTCATGCAGGGAGAGGCAGCTTGTGCCGCACATGCAGGGAGAGGCAGCTTGTGCCGCACATGCAGGGAGAGGCAGCTCATGCAGGGAGAGGCAGCTTGTGCAGCTCGTGCAGGGAGAGGCAGCTTGTGCAGTGTATGTAGGGAGAGGCAGCTTGTGCAGCGCATGCAGGGAGAGGCAGCTCATGCAGGGAAAGACAACTCATGTAGCTCATGCAGGGAGAGGCAGCTCATGCAGGGAGAGGCAACCTGTGCAGCGCATGCAGGGAGAGGCAGCTCATGCACAGAGAGGCAACTTGTGCAGCTCATGCAGGGAGAGGCAACTTGTGCAGCTCATGCAGGGAGTGGCAGCTTGTGCAGCTCATGTAGGGAGATGCAGCTTGTGCAGGGATAGGCAACTTGTGTAGTTAATGCAGGGAGAGGCATCTTGTGCAGTTCATGCAGGGAGAGGCATCTTGTGCAGTTCATGCAGGGAGAGGCATCTTGTGCAGTTCATGCAGGGAGATGCAGATTATTCAGTTCATGTGGGAGAGGTGCAGCTCATGCAGGGAGAGGCAGATTGTGCAGAGAGAGGCACCTCATGGGGGGAGAGCTTGTATTTGGATCTGTACTCTCTGGACTTTGTAGATTCAGGTCAGGAAACACGGACTCATTTTGCTGTCAGAGGGAACTGCACTTTTGGCAGCAAAAGGGGTTAAGATGTTTTAAGTGAACCGACACACGGCAGCTCCCTTTACCTCCCTTTACCTCCCTTTACCTCCCTTTACCGCATTTATTTAGCAACTCCCAACATTTTTGTTAATCTTGGACATTTTATAGACAAAGTTTGAAATGTTGTAACCCAGAATACCAGAATACCACAGAGACACCCCCCTAACGCCCGCCCGTGGAGCCGCCTGCGTGTGTGCCAATCCTAATGGGGTTTAGTTTCCTTCGCCCTGACATGGTGCCTCTGGTAACTTGCTTTAATCACACATCACGACAGAGAAGCCCAACGCTACATCCAACATGACAGAAATACACAGTAAGATACTTATATAAATTTAGTTTAACCCTTTGGCCAAAGCGCTGTAAGCTTGCGACCCACGACAAGGCAGACACCTGTTCGCAAGTCCTAACACTACCAGATAAAATACTAATATACCTCTATTTTTGTGTGTTTTTTAATCACACACTGCAGGAGTTAGGTTACCAGGTAATTGGCTAGAAAAAGCCCACAGGGTTGTGGAGCCAGATTAATGTGCCAGAACGGAATATTTGCTCTGGCATTTAGTGCATCATTTGCTCAGATAAAGCAGCGTTTGGAGGACACAGCGCCTTCTTCAGGCAGCGCGTGCGGAGTGTATACAGACAGATACACAGCGCAGCAATCAGTGGGATGCATAAGCAACATATACGTAAAAACAGTGATATACAAGTAACACGAATACAAATAAATGTATCAAATACAAACCCTTCAGCAGCTTCTTCAAGGAAAAGACCCTGCACGCGGTCTCACGGGAACACAGGCGCAAGGGGCGGAGCGCGGCTCCCAGGAACCCGATGCGGGGTAGAAAACCACAAATAGTGTCATTCTGTGTGTATTAAAGTGTGTGTTCTGAGGTAGGAGGGTAATAAATGCACTCACAGGTTAGCTGGATGAAGCAGGCATGTATTGCCCTTACACTGGGGGCAATCAGCGGTTAGGCTTTGGGAATATGACATCAAGCCTCAGGATACGATGGAAATCATATTCCAGCGGTGTGTCCAGGATCCCCTAAGGCTTGTGGGTATATCAGAAATCCTCTTCAGTGCGTATATATAGAGAGAAGGAAAATGGACATAGGGCAAGTTTTGCTTGTAATAACAAGTAGAAGCGTAACACATATAGGGTTAAACTGACATGCTACCGGTAATAAACAGGCGTTGAGAGCTCTCGGGGTCACTGCGCGGACGCTGCGCAGAACTCCGCCGGTGCGCCAATCTGGATTCCTCCCCCACAATGGCAGATAATGTATGCTAGCAGCGCCAGCCTCCACGGGAAGGAGGGGAGAAGCATACAGATGTCCCAAAGGACACAGGGGGGTCACAGCGCTGGGAAGGTCCTGCCCTACTCGTTTCACAGTTATACTCAGTACTGATGCCCCAGAGACAGCAGTTTAACTGAGAAGCCTTTAATTGTGTTTTTTCTACAACGCGTGTAGTTCCTGGGAGTTGCGCTTTGCATCAATGTATGTATGTATGTATGTATGTACAGTATGTATGTATGTATGTATGTACAGTATGTATGTATGTATGTATGTACAGTATGTATGTATGTATGTACAATATGTATGTATGTATGTATACTGTATCTTCATTTATATAGTATCATCTGTGTACACAGCGCGTCACAGCAGTAATACACGTGACATAATCATATAACACATTCTGGGAATAAGCGTTTCAGTCACAAAAGTAATAATAGGAAAATGAGTCCCTGCTCCGAAGAGCTTACAATCTAAGTGGTAAGTGTGGAGAACGTACAGAGACAGTAGGAGGGTGTTCTGGTAAGTGTGTCTGCCAGGGGTCAGGGTAAAGGGATTGTCTGAGGAAGGGGCTGTTTCCTCGAAACGTTACTTTATTGGCTCAAATTATGCCCTAAATACAAGAGCAAATAATTGTAACTTCTCCTGGTGGGGCACACTGTTTTCTATGTCTGGACTATGCAGTCTATGTCTGTTTGGAGCGCGGGCATTGTGATTGGATGAATAGCATATCAATACGACATGTCATAAAATAAATACCTTGTGCAGGGAAGTGATGGAGAGATCCCTGACAGGGTGCGGGATCAATATGAATACGTTGGAAATAAGGTCAGAGAGGAGCACAGATAAATACACATGGTGTCACGTGTAATGTGCAGCAGAAATGCAGTGTTAGTCTTTGTTCTCTCGGCCACTCCCGTTTCTTCCATGGGTTCCATCCTTCCTTTGTTCTCTCAGTCACTCTCGTTTCTTCCATGGGTTCCATCCTTCCTTTGTTCTCTCAGTCACTCTCGTTTCTTCCACGGGTTCCATCCTTCCTTTGTTCTCTCAGTCACTCCGTTTCTTCCATGGGTTCCATCCTTCTTTTGTTCTCTCAGTCACTCCCGTTTCTTCCAAGGGTTGCATCCTTCCTTTGTTCTCTCAGTCACTCCCGTTTCTTCCATGGGTTCCATCCTTCTTTTGTTCTCTCAGTCACTCTGTTTCTTCCCCGGGTTCCATCCATCCTTTGTTCTCTTAGTCACTCCGTTTCTTCCATGGGTTCCATCCTTCCTTTGTTCTCTCAGTCTCTCCGTTTCTTCCATGGGTTCCATCCTTCCTTTGTTCTCTCAGTCTCTCCGTTTCTTCCCCGGGTTCCATCCATCCTTTGTTCTCTCAGTCACTCCCGTTTCTTCCACGGGTTCCATCCTTCCTTTGTTCTCTCAGTCACTCCCGTTTCTTCCATGGGTTCCATCCTTCCTTTGTTCTCTCAGTCTCTCCGTTTCTTCCATGGGTTCCATACTTCCTTTGTTCTCTCAGTCACTCCGTTTCTTCCACGGGTTCCATCCATCCTTTGTTCTCTGTCACTCCATTTCTTCTACGGTTTCCATCCTTCCTTTTGTTCTTGATTCAAGAAATGTATACTGTATGTAGATCTGGGAATTAGAATCCTGTATCCTGGAGTATACAGTCTATGTCTGTTTGGAGCGCGGGCATTGTGATTGGATGAATAGCATATCAATACGACATGTCATAAAATAAATACCTTGTGCAGGGAAGTGATGGAGAGATCCTTGACAGGGTGCGGGATCAATATGAATACGTTGGAAATAAGGTCAGAGAGGAGCACAGATAAATACACATGGTGTCACGTGTAATGTGCAGCAGAAATGCAGTGTTAGTCTTTGTTCTCTCGGCCACTCCCGTTTCTTCCATGGGTTCCATCCTTCCTTTGTTCTCTCAGTCACTCTCGTTTCTTCCATGGGTTCCATCCTTCCTTTGTTCTCTCAGTCACTCTCGTTTCTTCCACGGGTTCCATCCTTCCTTTGTTCTCTCAGTCACTCTGTTTCTTCCATGGGTTCCATCCTTCTTTTGTTCTCTCAGTCACTCCCGTTTCTTCCAAGGGTTGCATCCTTCCTTTGTTCTCTCAGTCACTCCCGTTTCTTCCATGGGTTCCATCCTTCTTTTGTTCTCTCAGTCACTCCGTTTCTTCCCCGGGTTCCATCCATCCTTTGTTCTCTCAGTCACTCCGTTTCTTCCATGGGTTCCATCCTTCCTTTGTTCTCTCAGTCTCTCCGTTTCTTCCATGGGTTCCATCCTTCCTTTGTTCTCTCAGTCTCTCCGTTTCTTCCATGGGTTCCATCCTTCCTTTGTTCTCTCAGTCTCTCCGTTTCTTCCCCGGGTTCCATCCATCCTTTGTTCTCTCAGTCACTCCCGTTTCTTCCACGGGTTCCATCCTTCCTTTGTTCTCTCAGTCACTCCCGTTTCTTCCATGGGTTCCATCCTTCCTTTGTTCTCTCAGTCTCTCCGTTTCTTCCATGGGTTCCATACTTCCTTTGTTCTCTCAGTCACTCCGTTTCTTCCACGGGTTCCATCCATCCTTTGTTCTCTGTCACTCCATTTCTTCTACGGTTTCCATCCTTCCTTTTGTTCTTGATTCAAGAAATGTATACTGTATGTAGATCTGGGAATTAGAATCCTGTATCCTGGAGTAAAGTGTGTATGTACGATATGGCATCGTATAAAACGGTGTGTGGATCTTCATATAAAATCCATGTCGGTTGAGGAGGAGTTGGAGTAAGACACAGAAGGAAGGAGAGTACTGTACGTTACTGCGGTTGAGGAGGAGTTGGAGTAAGACACAGAAGGAAGGAGAGTACTGTACGTTACTGCGGTTGCTTTTTTACGTACATAATATACAGAAGATCGGCTGGACACGCACAACATGTTTAATGTGACAACAAAGTCCAACCCTCTGTCTCAGACATCTGCATTGTTGCAGTACATTATTACCAATAACAATACAAACAAACACCGGTTTATCAGAATATGTCACTTTCAAGGTGCAGTCCCAGTTGGCGCTGATGTTTAGAACTGGGTGAAATGAGGCAATAGGCACATTTAAAAAGAAATAAAATAAAAAGGATGAGTAATGTTGTGATCTGATCTGCATGAAACTCCCGGGTACATTACCTGTTAATACAACCGCAGCCGGCTGGGAATTTTGCGGGACCTCTTACCTTGGTGTCATGGGATGTCACGACGTTATGTGGCATCATGAGACGTCGCGACATGTTGGCATGAAAACGTGACACCATGTGACATCAGGTTGTCATGACAATTGGGACACCATGTGACGTTGCAGCGCCATAGCATTGAGACGTCGCAGGAGTAGAGGCGGCCAGACATGGTAACAAACCCTTACAGAGGCTCCGCGCTCCCCCGGTAATCAGCTTCAGTGTTGTGGGGAAGAGCGCGGGGCCTCTAAGCGCAGGGCGCGGTTCAGCGGCACCGACAGAACCGCCATCTCGCCGGCCCCGATTATACAAGCTGGGGGAGGATGAGGGGGTAGGAATGCTCTGCTCATTGGCCTGGAGGTTTGGGAACTGAAGTCTGGATCGGGAGGAGAGCACATGAATGATTTATCTGTGCTGCCGGCTCGGGATCAATATTCATGGCTCTCACGGGTAAGCATCTGCACTCAGCTAAATGTCAGACTGCTGCAGCTCAGCAATACTCCTCGTGTGTGCATTGTGTGCAGGATAGGAAAAAAGAACACAACATAGCACAGCACACTGCACACCACACAACACATGCACTCTGCTAGCACTGGTTACGTCCCTGTCAGATAAACTTTCTATGCATTGCAGACGCCACTGGCAGGGAAGGGGTTATATTGTGTGTTTGGGTGTGTGTATGTGTGTACGTGTGTATGTGTGTTTGGGTGTATGTATGTATGTGTGTTTGGGTGTATGTATGTATGTGTGTGTGTACGTGTGTATGTATGTATGTATGTGTGTATGTGTGTTCGGGTGTATGTATGTATGTGTGTACGTGTGTATATATGTATGTGTGTATGTGTGTTTGGGTGTATGTATGTATGTATGTATGTATGTATGTGTGTATGTGTGTATGTGTGTTCGGGTGTATGTATGTACGTATATGTGTACGTGTGTATGTATGTATGTATGTATGGGTGTATGTGTGTTTGGGTGTATGTATGTATGTATGTATGTGTGTACGTGTGTATGTATGTATGTGTGTATGTGTTTATGTGTGTATGTATGTATGTGTGTATGTATGTGTGTATGTATGTATGTATGTGTGTATGTGTGTTCGGGTGTATGTATGTATGTGTGTACGTGTGTACGTGTGTATGGGTGTATGTGTGTTTGGGTGTATGTATGTATGTATGGGTGTACGTGTGTATGTATGTATGTGTGTATGTGTTTATGTGTGTATGTATGTATGTGTGTATGTATGTGTGTATGTATGTATGTATGTGTGTATGTGTGTTCGGGTGTATGTATGTATGTGTGTACGTGTGTACGTGTGTATGGGTGTATGTGTGTTTGGGTGTATGTATGTATGTATGTATATGTGTACGTGTGTATGTATGTATGTATGTATGGGTGTATGTGTGTTTGGGTGTACGTGTGTATGTATGCCATTAACTCCTGAGAGAGGCCACCATACTGGCCGAAACGTCGACTCCTTGGCAGAATAAATTCACTGTATTTTGTAAATCCGTGGTGCCTGCTTCTTTCCCTTCTTCCACATGTACTTGGATTATCTCACAGGAGATACCGGGACCAGGAGCACCGGGAACAGTATTATTACTGTATGGGGTGCAGCATCCACTTATCTGTATTATAACGTACACGGTAACATGCACTCATTGCTGCTGGTGATCCCGCTACGTTCAGCCCCACGGAGGAAGTGTTAGGCTGCTAACCAGTGGGGTTTTTTTTGTGTTCACACATTTTTATTTAGAAACGTACATTTCCAGTTTCTCTGTACAGAAAAAAAGGTGTGTTTTCTTCTAGAAATCCTGTGTCCCTTCCTATTTCTACAGCACAAATATCCTAAAATACAGCGCAGTCCAATAAAGGTTTGCCCTAATGTTTAATAACTATACTGGGGATCTTTTATAACCCAGGGATATCCGTGCAAAGGCCGCGTCCTCGTCCATCGTAAAAGGAAGAACCAGTCACTTCCAAGGCTTGTTTTACTGGCACTTTTCTAGTGTCAGCGCCTGGACTGGATTAGCATTTGGTGAGCAGAAGCCTTATTGGAAACCTGTGTGAGACCGTAATGCTCGGTGTACAGCCACAGCTCCAGTAACACGAACGTATCACAGAGCCGTGTGCACGTGTTCCTCGCTGGATTTCTTCAGTGATCTGACTTCAAATCTACTTTATCTTCACAAATAGTGATATTTTATTCTCTGTTCTAGTCAATACTATTATTATGTATTAGACGGTGACGGAAACACCACGGCCAATTCGGCTGCAGCAGGGCCTAACACCTTCAGGGGCCCGTCCTCAGTGCTCTGCAGCACTGTTCCGGCACTTTATATGCTTGCCACCCGGAGCCTCTGGCATCCATGGGAAGTAGAATGACAGCGGTGTCAAAACTGCACAGAGTAATGTAATGGTAATGTCCATCCCATTGTATCCATCCCATTGTATCCATGCCATTGTAACATCCCATTGTATCCATCCCATTGTAACCATCCCATTGTAACCATCCCATTGTAACCATCCCATTGTATCCATGCCATTGTAACATCCCATTGTATCCATCCCATTGTATCCATCCCATTGTATCCATCCCATTGTAACCATCCTATTGTAACCATCCCATTGTAACCATCCCATTGTAACCATCCCATTGTATCCATCCCATTGTATCCATCCCATTGTATCCATCCCATTGTATCCATGCCATTGTATCCATCCCATTGTATCCATCCCATTGTAACCATCCCATTGTATCCATCCCATTGTATCCATCCCATTGTATTCATCCCATTGTATCCATCCCATTGTATCCATCCCATTGTATACATGCCATTGTATCCATGCCATTGTAACCATCCCATTGTAACCATCCCATTGTATCCATCCCATTGTATCCATCCCATTGTATCCATCCCATTGTATCCATCCCATTGTAACCATCCCATTGTATCCATCCCATTGTATCCATCCCATTGTATCCATCCCATTGTATCCATCCCATTGTAGCCATGCCATTGTAACCATCCCATTGTATCTATCCCATTGTATCCATCCCATTGTATCCATCCCATTGTAACCATCCCATTGTATCCATCCCATTGTATCCATCCCATTGTATCCATCCCATTGTATCCATCCCATTGTATCCATCCCATTGTATCCATCCCATTGTAACCATGCCATTGTAACCATCCCATTGTATCCATCCCATTGTATCCATGCCATTGTAACCATCCCATTGTATCCATCCCATTGTAACCATCCCATTGTATGCATGCCATTGTAACCATCCCATTGTATCCATCCCATTGTAACCATCCCATTGTATTCAAGCCATTGTAACCATCCCATTGTATCCATCCCATTGTATCCATGCCATTGTAACCATCCCATTGTATCCATCCCATTGTAACCATCCCATTGTATGCATGCCATTGTAACCATCCCATTGTATCCATCCCATTGTATCCATCCCATTGTATCCATCCCATTGTAACCATCCCATTGTATTCATGCCATTGTAACCATCCCATTGTAACCATCCCATTGTATCCATCCCATTGATGCCCGAGAGTCCAGCATTAAGCAAATGGTTATTGGTGGCGACAGACTCCTTATCAGATCTCAACTGACCCCAAGACTTGGCAGTGTTCTAGAATTTCTAGAGCCCCCCATCTCTGCACCCCCTTTCATGGCCCTCCTGTGGTGTGTGGCCTTACCAGGCGGAGGAGAGAGCCCAACTAGGTGGTCCAAGCTTCTGCAATCACCGCCTGAGTGGGCTCCCTCCATCGCCGCGTAAAGACCTGCTCCACAGCTCAGACCCGGGGGGGGGGAGGGGAGGAGTTTTGGTTACTTGCACCGGGGCCCACCGGTGACTAGTTCCCGGTATTGGATGATGCCGATTTGTTAAATAACGAGTCGCATATTCTGGTTCATGTTGAGGCAGAGCTGGATTGCCTTGAGGTTGTCACCTGGCACCAGAGGAAAGGAGCTTCAGTCAGATCGAGGACTGGAATAAAACCCTCAGACTGGTCCAAGCCTTTATATTAACTCCTTCAATACCGGCTTCTAGTGCTCAGACCTTTTCCCACACTGGGAGGATTAGGCAGAGAAAGGGTTAAGGCGCTTAGATGCTCACATTTTACTATAGCTAAAAACGCAAAGATCATATGCAGATATAAACAGTAAGTGTAGCCTTTACCGTGCTCTCGCGACGTACCGGCTGCGCCATTGGTCACTTGGCTGTTTTCTAGGGCGTGATCAAGCTGAGCGCTGCGACGGTCTGGCCAGCCCAATCAAAACAAGAGGTGGGGCCCCTTCTGCTCGTGTTTCTAGCATCCGGGCGTCGGCCACATCATGTGACCGCTCCCGGAGTGATCACATGACACGCTGCCACACTTCCGGGCGTCGGCCACATCATGTGACCGCTCCCGGAGTGATCACATGACACGCTGCCACACTTCCTGCTGCAGGGTATGCAGGTTTATTTTATTTGATGGAGATACTTTGCGAGTACTCATTTACTCTGCAGTATAGATATACTTACAATACGTGTGAGCACATTCACATGTCTCAGACAGGTGTGCACCCCTGCCTTTCCCCATAGTCACTCTGCACACAATGTTTCCACTGCAGCCAGGGATTCTGGGTAATGATATGCAATGTGTCATTTTTTGCTTTTAATCCCATTTAACATGGGACACCTATAAGGTTATGCCTGCCGTATTACACAACTTTTCAGCACAGCCTTGGTTAAAGAAGTGTAGAGCCAGTAACCCTACTCACAGATAGCTATTTTAACTTTTGGGGTCTCATAGTGTGAGGCAGGTTACCAGCCTTGCATTGTGCAGCCGGCAGTGGCTACACATTGCGAGTGCTCATTTGCATGTTATTACCCAGAGTCCCTGGCTGCAGTGGAAACATTGTATGCTGAGTGACTATGCAGGGGTGTGACCCTGGCTGCGGTGGAAACATTGTATGCTGAGTGACTATGCAGGGGTGTGATCCTGGCTGCGGTGGAAACATTGTATGATGAGTGACTATGCAGGGGTGTGAACTTGGCTGCTGTGGAAACATTGTATGCTGAGTGACTATGCAGGGGTGTGAACCTGGCTGCGGTGGAAACATTGTATGCTGAGTGACTATGCAGGGGTGTGAACCTGGCTGCAGTGGAAACATTGTATGCTGAGTGACTATGCAGGGGTGGGAACCTGGCTGCAGTGGAAACATTGTATGCTGAGTGACTATGCAGGGGTGTGAACCTGGCTGCAGTGGAAACATTGTATGCTGAGTGACTATGCAGGGGTGTGAACCTGGCTGCGGTGGAAACATTGTATGCTGAGTGACTATGCAGGGGTGTGAACCTGGCTGCGGTGGAAACATTTAATGCTGAGTGACTATGCAGGGGTGTGAACCTGGCTGCGGTGGAAACATTGTATGCTGAGTGACTATGCAGGGGTGGGAACCTGGCTGCGGTGGAAACATTGTATGCTGAGTGACTATGCAGGGGTGTGACCCTGGCTGCAGTGGAAACATTGTATGCTGAGTGACTATGCAGGGGTGTGACCCTGGCTGCAGTGGAAACATTGTATGCTGAGTGACTATGCAGGGGTGTGACCCTGGCTGCAGTGGAAACATTGTATGCTGAGTGACTATGCAGGGGTGTGAACCTGGCTGCGGTGGAAACATTGTATGCTGAGTGACTATGCAGGGGTGTGATCCTGGCTGCAGTGGAAACATTGTATGCTGAGTGACTATGCAGGGGTGTGAACCTGGCTGCGGTGGAAACATTGTATGCTGAGTGACTATGCAGGGGTGTGAACCTGGCTGCAGTGGAAACATTGTATGCTGAGTGACTATGCAGGGGTGTGACCCTGGCTGCGGTGGAAACATTGTATGCTGAGTGACTATGCAGGGGTGTGACCCTGGCTGCACTGGAAACATTGTATGCTGAGTGACTATGCAGGGGTGTGAACCTGGCTGCAGTGGAAACATTGTATGCTGAGTGACTATGCAGGGGTGTGACCCTGGCTGCAGTGGAAACATTGTATGCTGAGTGACTATGCAGGGGTGTGAACCTGGCTGCGGTGGAAACATTGTATGCTGAGTGACTATGCAGGGGTGTGAACCTGGCTGCGGTGGAAACATTGTATGCTGAGTGACTATGCAGGGGTGGGAACCTGGCTGCGGTGGAAACATTGTATGCTGAGTGACTATGCAGGGGTGTGACCCTGGCTGCAGTGGAAACATTGTATGCTGAGTGACTATGCAGGGGTGTGACACTGGCTGCAGTGGAAACATTGTATGCTGAGTGACTATGCAGGGGTGTGACCCTGGCTGCAGTGGAAACATTGTATGCTGAGTGACTATGCAGGGGTGTGAACCTGGCTGCGGTGGAAACATTGTATGCTGAGTGACTATGCAGGGGTGTGATCCTGGCTGCAGTGGAAACATTGTATGCTGAGTGACTATGCAGGGGTGTGATCCTGGCTGCAGTGGAAACATTGTATGCTGAGTGACTATGCAGGGGTGTGAACCTGGCTGCGGTGGAAACATTGTATGCTGAGTGACTATGCAGGGGTGTGAACCTGGCTGCGGTGGAAACATTGTATGCTGAGTGACTATGCAGGGGTGTGACCCTGGCTGCGGTGGAAACATTGTATGCTGAGTGACTATGCAGGGGTGTGATCCTGGCTGCAGTGGAAACATTGTATGCTGAGTGACTATGCAGGGGTGTGAACCTGGCTGCGGTGGAAACATTGTATGCTGAGTGACTATGCAGGGGTGTGAACCTGGCTGCAGTGGAAACATTGTATGCTGAGTGACTATGCAGGGGTGTGACCCTGGCTGCGGTGGAAACATTGTATGCTGAGTGACTATGCAGGGGTGTGACCCTGGCTGCACTGGAAACATTGTATGCTGAGTGACTATACAGGGGTGTGACCCTGGCTGCAGTGGAAACATTGTATGCTGAGTGACTATGCAGGGGTGTGAACCTGGCTGCGGTGGAAACATTGTATGCTGAGTGACTATGCAGGGGTGTGACCCTGGCTGCACTGGAAACATTGTATGCTGAGTGACTATGCAGTGGTGTGACCCTGGCTGCACTGGAAACATTGTATGCTGAGTGACTATGCAGGGGTGTGACCCTGGCTGCAGTGGAAACATTGTATGCTGAGTGACTATGCAGGGGTGTGACCCTGGCTGCAGTGGAAACATTGTGTGCTGAGTGATTATGCAGGGGTGTGACCCTGGCTGCACTGGAAACATTGTATGCTGAGTGACTATGCAGGGGTGTGAACCTGGCTGCACTGGAAACAGTGTATGCTGAGTGACTATGCAGGGGTGTAAACCTGGCTGCGGTGGAAACATTGTATGCTGAGTGACTATGCAGGGGTGTGAACCTGGCTGCGGTGGAAACATTGTATGCTGAGTGACTATGCAGGGGTGTGACCCTGGCTGCGGTGGAAACATTGTATGCTGAGTGACTATGCAGGGGTGTGAACCTGGCTGCAGTGGAAACATTGTATGCTGAGTGACTATGCAGGGGTGTGACCCTGGCTGCGGTGGAAACATTGTATGCTGAGTGACTATGCAGGGGTGTGACCCTGGCTGCAGTGGAAACATTGTATGCTGAGTGACTATGCAGGGGTGTGACCCTGGCTGCGGTGGAAACATTGTATGCTGAGTGACTATGCAGGGGTGTGACCCTGGCTGCGGTGGAAACATTGTATGCTGAGTGACTATGCAGGGGTGTGAACCTGGCTGCGGTGGAAACATTGTATGCTGAGTGACTATGCAGGGGTGTGACCCTGGCTGCAGTGGAAACATTGTATGCTGAGTGACTATGCAGGGGTGTGACCCTGGCTGCAGTGGAAACATTGTATGCTGAGTGACTATGCAGGGGTGTGAACCTGGCTGCGGTGGAAACATTGTATGCTGAGTGACTATGCAGGGGTGTGACCCTGGCTGCGGTGGAAACATTGTATGCTGAGTGACTATGCAGGGGTGTGAACCTGGCTGCAGTGGAAACATTGTATGCTGAGTGACTATGCAGGGGTGTGACCCTGGCTGCAGTGGAAACATTGTATGCTGAGTGACTATGCAGGGGTGGGAACCTGGCTGCAGTGGAAACATTGTATGCTGAGTGACTATGCAGGGGTGTGACCCTGGCTGCAGTGGAAACATTGTATGCTGAGTGACTATGCAGGGGTGGGAACCTGGCTGCAGTGGAAACATTGTATGCTGAGTGACTATGCAGGGGTGGGAACCTGGCTGCAGTGGAAACATTGTATGCTGAGTGACTATGCAGGGGTGGGAACCTGGCTGCAGTGGAAACATTGTATGCTGAGTGACTAGGCAGGGGTGTGATCCTGGCTGCAGTGGAAACATTGTATGCTGAGTGACTATGCAGGGGTGTGACCCTGGCTACAGTGGAAACATTGTATGCTGAGTGACTATGCAGGGGTGTGACCCTGGCTGCAGTGGAAACATTGTATGCTGAGTGACTATGCAGGGGTGTGAACCTGGCTGCGGTGGAAACATTGTATGCTGAGTGACTATGCAGGGGTGTGACCCTGGCTGCAGTGGAAACATTGTATGCTGAGTGACTATGCAGGGGTGTGACCCTGGCTGCAGTGGAAACATTGTATGCTGAGTGACTATGCAGGGGTGTGACCCTGGCTGCAGTGGAAACATTGTATGCTGAGTGACTATGCAGGGGTGTGAACCTGGCTGCGGTGGAAACATTGTATGCTGAGTGACTATGCAGGGGTGTGACCCTGGCTGCAGTGGAAACATTGTATGCTGAGTGACTATGCAGGGGTGTGACCCTGGCTGCAGTGGAAACATTGTATGCTGAGTGACTATGCAGGGGTGTGACCCTGGCTGCGGTGGAAACATTGTATGCTGAGTGACTATGCAGGGGTGTGACCCTGGCTGCGGTGGAAACATTGTATGCTGAGTGACTATGCAGGGGTGTGACCCTGGCTGCGGTGGAAACATTGTATGCTGAGTGACTATGCAGGGGTGTGACCCTGGCTGCGGTGGAAACATTGTATGCTGAGTGTCTATGCAGGGGTGTGAACCTGGCTGCGGTGGAAACATTGTATGCTGAGTGTCTATGCAGGGGTGTGAACCTGGCTGCAGTGGAAACATTGTATGCTGAGTGACTATGCAGGGGTGTGACCCTGGCTGCGGTGGAAACATTGTATGCTGAGTGACTATGCAGGGGTGTGACCCTGGCTGCAGTGGAAACATTGTATGCTGAGTGACTATGCAGGGGTGTGAACCTGGCTGCAGTGGAAACATTGTATGCTGAGTGACTATGCAGGGGTGTGACCCTGGCTGCAGTGGAAACATTGTATGCTGAGTGACTATGCAGGGTTGTGAACCTGGCTGCAGTGGAAACATTGTATGCTGAGTGACTATGCAGGGGTGTGAACCTGGCTGCAGTGGAAACATTGTATGCTGAGTGACTATGCAGGGGTGTGACCCTGGCTGCAGTGGAAACATTGTATGCTGAGTGACTATGCAGGGGTGTGAACCTGGCTGCAGTGGAAACATTGTATGCTGAGTGACTATGCAGGGGTGTGACCCTGGCTGCAGTGGAAACATTGTATGCTGAGTGACTATGCAGGGGTGCGAACCTGGCTGCAGTGGAAACATTGTATGCTGAGTGACTATGCAGGGGTGTGACCCTGGCTGCGGTGGAAACATTGTATGCTGAGTGACTATGCAGGGGTGTGAACCTGGCTGCGGTGGAAACATTGTATGCTGAGTGACTATGCAGGGGTGTGACCCTGGCTGCAGTGGAAACATTGTATGCTGAGTGACTATGCAGGGGTGTGAACCTGGCTGCGGTGGAAACATTGTATGCTGAGTGACTATGCAGGGGTGTGACCCTGGCTGCGGTGGAAACATTGTATGCTGAGTGACTATGCAGGGGTGTGAACCTGGCTGCGGTGGAAACATTGTATGGTGAGTGACTATGCAGGGGTGTGACCCTGGCTGCAGTGGAAACATTGTATGCTGAGTGACTATGCAGGGGTGTGACCCTGGCTGCAGTGGAAACATTGTATGCTGAGTGACTATGCAGGGGTGTGACCCTGGCTGCAGTGGAAACATTGTATGCTGAGTGACTATGCAGGGGTGTGACCCTGGCTGCGGTGGAAACATTGTATGCTGAGTGACTATGCAGGGGTGTGACCCTGGCTCCGGTGGAAACATTGTATGCTGAGTGACTATGCAGGGGTGTGACCCTGGCTGCGGTGGAAACATTGTATGCTGAGTGACTATGCAGGGGTGGGAACCTGGCTGCAGTGGAAACATTGTATGCTGAGTGACTATGCAGGGGTGGGAACCTGGCTGCGGTGGAAACATTGTATGCTGAGTGACTATGCAGGGGTGTGACCCTGGCTGCGGTGGAAACATTGTATGCTGAGTGACTATGCAGGGGTGTGACCCTGGCTGCAGTGGAAACATTGTATGCTGAGTGACTATGCAGGGGTGTGACCCTGGCTGCGGTGGAAACATTGTATGCTGAGTGACTATGCAGGGGTGTGACCCTGGCTGCGGTGGAAACATTGTATGCTGAGTGACTATGCAGGGGTGTGAACCTGGCTGCGGTGGAAACATTGTATGCTGAGTGACTATGCAGTGGTGTGAACCTGGCTGCAGTGGAAACATTGTATGCTGAGTGACTATGCAGGGGTGTGACCCTGGCTGCAGTGGAAACATTGTATGCTGAGTGACTATGCAGGGGTGTGAACCTGGCTGCACTGGAAACATTGTATGCTGAGTGACTATGCAGGGGTGTGACCCTGGCTGCACTGGAAACATTGTATGCTGAGTGACTATGCAGGGGTGTGACCCTGGCTGCAGTGGAAACATTGTATGCTGAGTGACTATGCAGGGGTGTGAACCTGGCTGCGGTGGAAACATTGTATGCTGAGTGACTATGCAGGGGTGTGACCCTGGCTGCGGTGGAAACATTGTATGCTGAGTGACTATGCAGGGGTGTGAACCTGGCTGCAGTGGAAACATTGTATGCTGAGTGACTATGCAGGGGTGTGACCCTGGCTGCACTGGAAACATTGTATGCTGAGTGACTATGCAGGGGTGTGACCCTGGCTGCAGTGGAAACATTGTATGCTGAGTGACTATGCAGGGGTGTGAACCTGGCTGCAGTGGAAACATTGTATGCTGAGTGACTATGCAGGGGTGTGACCCTGGCTGCGGTGGAAACATTGTATGCTGAGTGACTATGCAGGGGTGTGAACCTGGCTGCGGTGGAAACATTGTATGCTGAGTGACTATGCAGGGGTGTGAACCTGGCTGCGGTGGAAACATTGTATGCTGAGTGACTATACAGGGGTGTGACCCTGGCTGCGGTGGAAACATTGTATGCTGAGTGACTATGCAGGGGTGTGAACCTGGCTGCGGTGGAAACATTGTATGCTGAGTGACTATACAGGGGTGTGACCCTGGCTGCGGTGGAAACATTGTATGCTGAGTGACTATGCAGGGGTGGGAAACTGGCTGCGGTGGAAACATTGTATGCTGAGTGACTATGCAGGGGTGTGACCCTGGCTGCGGTGGAAACATTGTATGCTGAGTGACTATGCAGGGGTGTGACCCTGGCTGCGGTGGAAACATTGTATGCTGAGTGACTATGCAGGGGTGTGACCCTGGCTGCGGTGGAAACATTGTATGCTGAGTGACTATGCAGGGGTGTGAACCTGGCTGCAGTGGAAACATTGTATGCTGAGTGACTATGCAGGGGTGTGACCCTGGCTGCGGTGGAAACATTGTATGCTGAGTGACTATGCAGGGGTGTGACCCTGGCTGCGGTGGAAACATTGTATGCTGAGTGACTATGCAGGGGTGTGACCCTGGCTGCGGTGGAAACATTGTATGCTGAGTGACTATGCAGGGGTGTGACCCTGGCTGCGGTGGAAACATTGTATGCTGAGTGACTATGCAGGGGTGTGAACCTGGCTGCGGTGGAAACATTGTATGCTGAGTGACTATGCAGGGGTGGGATCCTGGCTGCAGTGGAAACATTGTATGCTGAGTGACTATGCAGGGGTGGGAAACTGGCTGCGGTGGAAACATTGTATGCTGAGTGACTATACAGGGGTGTGACCCTGGCTGCGGTGGAAACATTGTATGCTGAGTGACTATGCAGGGGTGGGAAACTGGCTGCGGTGGAAACATTGTATGCTGAGTGACTATGCAGGGGTGGGAAACTGGCTGCGGTGGAAACATTGTATGCTGAGTGACTATGCAGGGGTGTGACCCTGGCTGCAGTGGAAACATTGTATGCTGAGTGACTATGCAGGGGTGTGAACCTGGCTGCACTGGAAACATTGTATGCTGAGTGACTATGCAGGGGTGTGACCCTGGCTGCACTGGAAACATTGTATGCTGAGTGACTATGCAGGGGTGTGACCCTGGCTGCAGTGGAAACATTGTATGCTGAGTGACTATGCAGGGGTGTGAACCTGGCTGCGGTGGAAACATTGTATGCTGAGTGACTATGCAGGGGTGTGACCCTGGCTGCGGTGGAAACATTGTATGCTGAGTGACTATGCAGGGGTGTGACCCTGGCTGCAGTGGAAACATTGTATGCTGAGTGACTATGCAGTGGTGTGACCCTGGCTGCACTGGAAACATTGTATGCTGAGTGACTATGCAGGGGTGTGACCCTGGCTGCAGTGGAAACATTGTATGCTGAGTTACTATGCAGGGGTGTGACCCTGGCTGCAGTGGAAACATTGTATGCTGAGTGACTATGCAGGGGTGTGAACCTGGCTGCAGTGGAAACATTGTATGCTGTGTGACTATGCAGGGGTGTGACCCTGGCTGCGGTGGGAACATTGTATGCTGAGTGACTATGCAGGGGTGTGAACCTGGCTGCGGTGGAAACATTGTATGCTGAGTGACTATGCAGGGGTGTGAACCTGGCTGCAGTGGAAACATTGTATGCTGAGTGACTATGCAGGGGTGTGACCCTGGCTGCGGTGGAAACATTGTATGCTGAGTGACTATGCAGGGGTGTGACCCTGGCTGCAGTGGAAACATTGTATGCTGAGTGACTATGCAGGGGTGTGAACCTGGCTGCGGTGGAAACATTGTATGCTGAGTGACTATGCAGGGGTGTGACCCTGGCTGCGGTGGAAACATTGTATGCTGAGTGACTATGCAGGGGTGTGACCCTGGCTGCAGTGGAAACATTGTATGCTGAGTGACTATGCAGTGGTGTGACCCTGGCTGCACTGGAAACATTGTATGCTGAGTGACTATGCAGGGGTGTGACCCTGGCTGCAGTGGAAACATTGTATGCTGAGTGACTATGCAGGGGTTTGAACCTTGCTGCGGTGGAATCATTGTATGCTGAGTGACTATGCAGGGGTGTGAACCTGGCTGCGGTGGAAACATTGTATGCTGAGTGACTATGCAGGGGTGTGACCCTGGCTGCGGTGGAAACATTGTATGCTGAGTGTCTATGCAGGGGTGTGACCCTGGCTGCGGTGGAAACATTGTATGCTGAGTGACTATGCAGGGGTGTGAACCTGGCTGCAGTGGAAACATTGTATGCTGAGTGACTATGCAGGGGTGTGACCCTGGCTGCGGTGGAAACATTGTATGCTGAGTGACTATGCAGGGGTTTGAACCTTGCTGCGGTGGAATCATTGTATGCTGAGTGACTATGCAGGGGTGTGAACCTGGCTGCGGTGGAAACATTGTATGCTGAGTGACTATGCAGGGGTGTGACCCTGGCTGCGGTGGAAACATTGTATGCTGAGTGACTATGCAGGGGTGTGAACCTTGCTGCGGTGGAAACATTGTATGCTGAGTGACTATGCAGGGGTGTGACCCTGGCTGCAGTGGAAACATTGTATGCTGAGTGACTATGCAGGGGTGTGACCCTGGCTGCAGTGGAAACATTGTATGCTGAGTGACTATGCAGGGGTGTGACCCTGGCTGCGGTGGAAACATTGTATGCTGAGTTACTATGCAGGGGTGTGACCCTGGCTGCGGTGGAAACATTGTATGCTGAGTGACTATGCAGGGGTGTGACCCTGGCTGCAGTGGAAACATTGTATGCTGAGTGACTATGCAGGGGTGTGAACCTGGCTGCAGTGGAAACATTGTATGCTGAGTGACTATGCAGGGGTGTGACCCTGGCTGCAGTGGAAACATTGTATGCTGAGTGACTATGCAGGGGTGTGACCCTGGCTGCGGTGGAAACATTGTATGCTGAGTTACTATGCAGGGGTGTGACCCTGGCTGCGGTGGAAACATTGTATGCTGAGTGACTATACAGGGGTGGGAACCTGGCTGCGGTGGAAACATTGTATGCTGAGTGACTATGCAGGGGTGTGACCCTGGCTGCGGTGGAAACATTGTATGCTGAGTGACTATGCAGGGGTGTGACCCTGGCTGCGGTGGAAACATTGTATGCTGAGTGACTATGCAGGGGTGTGACCCTGGCTGCGGTGGAAACATTGTATGCTGAGTGACTATGCAGGGGTGTGACCCTGGCTGCGGTGGAAACATTGTATGCTGAGTGACTATGCAGGGGTGTGAACCTGGCTGCAGTGGAAACATTGTATGCTGAGTGACTATGCAGGGGTGGGAACCTGGCTGCGGTGGAAACATTGTATGCTGAGTGACTATGCAGGGGTGTGACCCTGGCTGCGGTGGAAACATTGTATGCTGAGTGACTATGCAGGGGTGTGACCCTGGCTGCGGTGGAAACATTGTATGCTGAGTGACTATGCAGGGGTGTGACCCTGGCTGCGGTGGAAACATTGTATGCTGAGTGACTATGCAGGGGTGTGACCCTGGCTGCGGTGGAAACATTGTATGCTGAGTGACTATGCAGGGGTGTGACCCTGGCTGCGGTGGAAACATTGTATGCTGAGTGACTATGCAGGGGTGTGAACCTGGCTGCGGTGGAAACATTGTATGCTGAGTGACTATGCAGGGGTGTGACCCTGGCTGCGGTGGAAACATTGTATGCTGAGTGACTATGCAGGGGTGTGAACCTGGCTGCGGTGGAAACATTGTATGCTGAGTGACTATACAGGGGTGTGACCCTGGCTGCGGTGGAAACATTGTATGCTGAGTGACTATGCAGGGGTGTGAACCTGGCTGCAGTGGAAACATTGTATGCTGAGTGACTATGCAGGGGTGTGATCCTGGCTGCAGTGGAAACATTGTATGCTGAGTGACTATGCAGGGGTGGGAAACTGGCTGCGGTGGAAACATTGTATGCTGAGTGACTATACAGGGGTGTGACCCTGGCTGCGGTGGAAACATTGTATGCTGAGTGACTATGCAGGGGTGGGAAACTGGCTGCGGTGGAAACATTGTATGCTGAGTGACTATGCAGGGGTGGGAAACTGGCTGCGGTGGAAACATTGTATGCTGAGTGACTATGCAGGGGTGTGACCCTGGCTGCAGTGGAAACATTGTATGCTGAGTGACTATGCAGGGGTGTGAACCTGGCTGCAGTGGAAACATTGTATGCTGAGTGACTATGCAGGGGTGTGAACCTGGCTGCAGTGGAAACATTGTATGCTGAGTGACTATGCAGGGGTGTGACCCTGGCTGCGGTGGAAACATTGTATGCTGAGTGACTATGCAGGGGTGTGAACCTGGCTGCAGTGGAAACATTGTATGCTGAGTGACTATGCAGGGGTGTGACCCTGGCTGCGGTGGAAACATTGTATGCTGAGTGACTATGCAGGGGTGTGACCCTGGCTGCGGTGGAAACATTGTATGCTGAGTGACTATGCAGGGGTGTGACCCTGGCTGCGGTGGAAACATTGTATGCTGAGTGACTATGCAGGGGTGTGAACCTGGCTGCGGTGGAAACATTGTATGCTGAGTGACTATGCAGGGGTGTGACCCTGGCTGCAGTGGAAACATTGTATGCTGAGTGACTATGCAGGGGTATGAACCTGGCTGCGGTGGAAACATTGTATGCTGAGTGACTATGCAGGGGTGTGAACCTGGCTGCACTGGAAACATTGTATGCTGAGTGACTATGCAGGGGTGTGACCCTGGCTGCGGTGGAAACATTGTATGCTGAGTGACTATGCAGGGGTGTGACCCTGGCTGCGGTGGAAACATTGTATGCTGAGTGACTATGCAGGGGTGTGAACCTGGCTGCAGTGGAAACATTGTATGCTGAGTGACTATGCAGGGGTGTGACCCTGGCTGCGGTGGAAACATTGTATGCTGAGTGACTATGCAGGGGTGTGACCCTGGCTGCGGTGGAAACATTGTATGCTGAGTGACTATGCAGGGGTGTGAACCTGGCTGCGGTGGAAACATTGTATGCTGAGTGACTATGCAGGGGTGTGACCCTGGCTGCAGTGGAAACATTGTATGCTGAGTGACTATGCAGTGGTGTGAACCTGGCTGCACTGGAAACATTGTATGCTGAGTGACTATGCAGGGGTGTGAACCTGGCTGCGGTGGAAACATTGTATGCTGAGTGACTATGCAGGGGTGTGACCCTGGCTGCACTGGAAACATTGTATGCTGAGTGACTATGCAGGGGTGTGAACCTGGCTGCGGTGGAAACATTGTATGCTGAGTGACTATGCAGGGGTGTGACCCTGGCTGCGGTGGAAACATTGTATGCTGAGTGACTATGCAGGGGTGTGACCCTGGCTGCGGTGGAAACATTGTATGCTGAGTGACTATGCAGGGGTGTGACCCTGGCTGCGGTGGAAACATTGTATGCTGAGTGACTATGCAGGGGTGTGACCCTGGCTGCGGTGGAAACATTGTATGCTGAGTGACTATGCAGGGGTGTGACCCTGGCTGCGGTGGAAACATTGTATGCTGAATGACTATGCAGGGGTGTGACCCTGGCTGCGGTGGAAACATTGTATGCTGAGTGACTATGCAGGGGTGTGACCCTGGCTGCGGTGGAAACATTGTATGCTGAGTGACTATGCAGGGGTGTGACCCTGGCTGCGGTGGAAACATTGTATGCTGAGTGACTATGCAGGGGTGTGAACCTGGCTGCAGTGGAAACATTGTATGCTGAGTGACTATGCAGGGGTGTGAACCTGGCTGCAGTGGAAACATTGTATGCTGAGTGACTATGCAGGGGTGTGACCCTGGCTGCAGTGGAAACATTGTATGCTGAGTGACTATGCAGGGGTGTGAACCTGGCTGCAGTGGAAACATTGTATGCTGAGTGACTATGCAGGGGTGTGACCCTGGCTGCAGTGGAAACATTGTATGCTGAGTGACTATGCAGGGGTGGGAACCTGGCTGCAGTGGAAACATTGTATGCTGAGTGACTATGCAGGGGTGGGAACCTGGCTGAGACATAAAGTCCTCAGAAGTGTTTTTATTTATCTTTGCTCTGAGGTGGAGGTTTTTGTTACTTTTTTACTCACTGTAACTTACTTTGTGTTTCTTTGAAAAATAGACATATCTCCGTCCAGTTGAACCTTTGTTAAATTCTGATGGGGCGAGATACTCCTCCTATCCTATTAATAGATATACTGATTAGGCAAACAAGCCCCCCAGTGAAACATTTCCGTGTATCTTATGCCCGGAAGCATTTTCCCTGACTCCAGTAATTGCAATCAGATTTCTCCCTGGATCCATGTTCTTCCGGCGTTTTTACTTCTTTAGCTTATCCCTTTGTACGTAATTAATTTCATTTCTAAAAATATCTAGTCTAAGCTTTTATTAAATCTACTAAATCTGCCGTCTCTATCAGTAATAAATCCCACAGTGTCACTGCTCTTACAGGGGGCTCAACTCCCGTCCTCAAGCCCCCCCAACAGGTCAGGTTTTCAGGATAGCCCAGCTTTAGCACAGGTGGCTCAATCAGAGGCTCAGTCTATGAGTGTGTGTCTCAGTGTGTGTCTGTCTATCTGTGTCGTGTGAGTGCACGCGCGTGTGTGTCTGTCTGTCAGTGTGTCTCAGTCCTGCCTGTGTGTGTCTCAGTGTCCTGCCTGTGTGTGTGTCTCAGTGTCCTGCCTGTGTGTGTGTCTCAGTGTCCTGCCTGTGTGTGTGTCTCAGTGTCCTGCCTGTGTGTGTGTCTCAGTGTCCTGCCTGTGTGTGTGTCTCTCAGTGTCCTGCCTGTGTGTGTGTCTCTCAGTGTACTGCCTGTGTGTGTGTGTCTCAGTGTCCTGCCTGTGTGTGTGTCTCAGTGTCCTGCCTGTGTGTGTGTCTCAGTGTCCTGCCTGTGTGTGTGTGTCTCAGTGTCCTGCCTGTGTGTGTGTGTCTCAGTGTCCTGTCTGTGTGTGTGTCTCAGTGTCCTGTCTGTGTGTGTGTCTCAGTGTCCTGTCTGTGTGTGTCCTGCCTGTGTGTGTGTGTGTGTCTCAGTGTCCTACCTGTGTGTGTGTGTGTGTCTGTCTATCTGTGTCCTGTCTGTATATGTGTGTCTCAGTGTCCTGTCTGTATATGTGTGTGTGTGTGTCTCAGTGTGTCTGTCTTTCTATCTGTGTCCTGCCTGTATATGTGTGTGTGTGTGTGTGTGTGTGTGTGTGTTTGTTTGTGTGAGTGAATGTCTGTTTGTGTGTGTATATGTCTCAGTGTGTGTGTATATATGTCTGTGTGTGTCTCAGTGTGTGTGTGTCTCAGTGTGTGTGTGTGTGTGTGTGTGTGTGTGTGTGTGTGTGTGTGTGTGTGTGTGTGTGTGTGTGTGTGTGTGTGGTGACAGACAGTACATACATTACTGGCAACTTTGTTTAATTGCTCACTCCCCCTTACTTTTCTTTTACTATACTAACAGTCTTCCCATTTTCAAGATCTATTAAAAATAACCCGCATTGTACATTCTCAGAAAGGCACCATAACTCAGCTCTCATCACAGCAGCATTGCAATCTCTGCAGCACTCTTACTTACAGATCTCAGCTCTCATCACAGCAGCATTGCAATCTCTGCAGCACTCTTACAGATCTCAGCCCTCATCCCAGCAGCATTGCAATCTCTGCAGCACCCTTACTTACAGATCTCAGCTCTCATCCCAGCAGCATTGCAATCTCTGCAGCACCCTTACTTACAGATCTCAGCCCTCATCCCAGCAGCATTGCAATCTCTGCAGCACCCTTACTTACAGATCTCAGCTCTCATCACAGCAGCATTGCAATCTCTGCAGCACTCTTACTTACAGATCTCAGCTCTCATCACAGCAGCATTGCAATCTCTGCAGCACTCTTACTTACAGATCTCAGCTCTCATCACAGCAGCATTGCAATCTCTGCAGCACCCTTACTTACAGATCTCAGATCTCATCACAGCAGCATTGCAATCTCTGCAGCACCCTTACTTACAGATCATCCCCAAGAAGGCAGAGCAGGTTACTTATCCAATGGCATGATTTAATATGCAATTTAAAGCTGGATTTTGAAGTCTAAATTTGAAAGCTACTGTACTGATAATGAGAGGGGGGGGGTAGAAGATGTAGGGTTGGGAGGTAACAGAGGAAGAAGTGAGGGGGTGAGAGAGGATGAAGGGAGGGGGGATGAGAGGATGAAGTGAGGGGGTGAGAGGACGAGGGGGGAGAGGAGGAGGGGTGCAACAATCTTGGAATGTGTGGGAGCAGCAGTAAGATCAGTATTGCTCGCCATGTACAGTACGACTGCAGGTCAGTTGTCTATATATGATCTGACCTTTACGTCATTTGTTCTAAATGTCACTCCAAGCGTGCACCAATTTGCACCAATTTGCACTGTTTCATATTCTATTTCCTAAAACAATCCTCGGAAGGGCGCCCCCTCCCGAGACTACGCCCCAGATTTTTTACGAAATAGAATATAAATTGGTGAATACTTGGAGTGAAGTTTAGAACAAATAACATAAGTCGGGTCATTTATAAATAACAATCTTCCCCACCCACGATTCTCGCGCGTCGCACCTTTCACCATTGTGTCCAGTATTTTTGGACAAGCCACCTGGCAACCCTACTCGATCTCCCCCCGCCCGGCACCCCGGCTCCGCTCGCTCTCCTCTCGCCTGGCACCCCGGCTCCGCTCGCTCTCCCCCCGCTGGCACCCCGGCTCCACTCGCTCTCCCCCCGCCCAGCACCCCGGCTCCGCTCGCACTCCCCCTGCCCGGCACCCCGGCTCCACTCGCTCTCCCCCCGCCCAGCACCCCGGCTCCGCTCGCTCTCCCTCCCACCCGGCACCCCGACTCGCAGCCTAGCAGTGCAGCACTTCCGGTGCCTGCTGCTGCTAGTGAGCGCGTGGGAGGCTGGGAGCGGCAGTGTAGGCCGGGCCCGTGCACTGCTTTGCCCCGGGGGGGGGGGGGGGGGCCTAATGTTGTTAAGATGGCCCTGGGACAGTACAAGGAGCTTTCAAAATAACTATTCATCCCACGGGCAGCACAAAGGACTCTGGGACATCCCTTAAGGTTGGAGGAAAGGAGATTTCACCCGCAACAAAGGAAAAGGTTCTTTACAGTAAGGGCAGTTACAGTGTGGGATTCATTACCCATGGAGACTGTGATGGCAGATACAATAGATTTGTTCACAAAAAGGTTGGGCATCTTTTTACAAAGGAAAGGTATACAGGGATATACCAAATAAGTATACATGGGAAGGATGTTGGTCCAGGGATTAATCTGATTTCTGGAGTGTTAAAGGAATGTATTTATCCCCTCAGGAGACATGATTAGATGGTATTTCACTGGGTGTTTTGTTTCCCTTCCTCTGGGTCAATATACTATAAATGGAAATGGGATGAGTATGTCCTCTAAATTTAATAGATTGAACTCGATGGACATAAGTCTTTTTTCAACTTCTTCTACTTTGTAACTATATAACTACTGTATGTAACTATGTACCGGGCGAGGTCTCCAAGCTCAGGCATTATTCAGTAGCATTCCCATATCGTGCCTGCGGCAGCCCTCCGTTATAGATTGTATAGTGTGATACTGAGTGATGGTCCCACAATGAGTGCCTATATATACAGTCAGCCTGTGTCTCCAGCGGCTGGGAGCTGGGGGGGACGGGGTGAGGACTCAGGGCTGAGGACACAGGGCACTGCACTTAGCGTGGGCCCGGCCATTACTAATGTCTGCTGACAAAGAGGATATTGAGCAGTATAAAGTGCAGCACAAAACGGCATTGTGTTAAATAATTGCTCCGCATGTAGTCACGTACACCCACACACACTCTCACACAAACACTCTCTCACACACACACACACACACTCTCACACACACACACTCTCTCTCTCTCTCACACACACACACACTCTCACACACACACACTCTCACACACACACACACACTCTCACGCACACACTCTCTCTCACACACACACATACACACACACTCACACACACACACACACACACTCTCACACACACTCTCTCACACACACACTCTTACACACACACATTATCACACTCACACACACACACTCTCACACACGTCCTTTAACATACACATGTGTGTATACTATATATGTATGTGTACACATACTGTACACACACACACACAATAAGAGTGGTGATACAATGTACTGTATCTGATAATACATTGAATCCAATCTGCTTTTCATTTTAGACGTTGTACAACAGGGTCTCCCACTCCCGTCCTCAAGGCCAGCAACAGGTCATTTCCGAGCTGTAACCAATGGGTGCAGGGGATGGGTGGGATAGCTCGCTTGTGCTCTTACATACAAGCTACAATAGGTACACCCAGGGCCGCCGATAGATTTCCTGGGGCCGGGACAAGATATGTATATATATATATATTTAAAGAGCAGAATAGCTCACGGGGCAATAGATGAACACTATGAGTTACACTCACATAGGTTTCTGCGTTACACTGCTGCAGTGCTGCCAGGGAGCGTGTGCCAGGCATGAGGCCTGAGATACATCGCACACGGCACATCCCGGCCTCCCCCGTCCTCACACACTTCACCAGCTTCTCCCTGCGTTTCCTGTGCTTCTGTCCTACATCTGTCTCCTGTCATCAGTCACTCACGCTGCACTTCCCCTGATACACAGCACTTTCCCAGAGAGGCGCTGCACAGCTGATCACCACCTCCGCAGCGCAGCCCCTTGTCACGTGCAGCAGTCCTACAGCAGACTTATTTACGGCCATATTAACTAAGCAGTGCTATTCCACACCTGCCGGCACCGGAATTCACCTGACGGCCCATTCAGAATAGCGCGGCGTAGGTAACATGAACCTATTGATGCGCTCTCTATTCAGGCAGCACAAGGGACTCGTGCCAGCTGCATGTTTATTCATTTACATGTAGGGGGTTGGCACCTTTTCTTTATAACTTTATTAGAAACATTAAGTATTTTTAAATACATTTCTAAACGTTGGCTGTTTCCATGGTAAACAAATGATTGTACAATCTTAGTCTAATGTCTTTTGGTGATAAGGCTGTATGTTCATCCCCAAATGCACAGGTAGCACCTTATTGGATGGGTTCTGGTTTCTATAAGGAGTTAATTGCCTTAAGGGGTTAACTCAAGTTCCGTCCCTCTACCATGTGATGTCAGTGTAAGGGTATAAATAGCCCCACCCTTTGTTCTAGAAGCTGATTCTTCAGAGTTCTGCCTGTGGTCCTCAATGTAAGTCCTGTATATACTGTAGGTTATGTGTGCCTCCTCTGCACTTAGTTATGTCTATGTCAGTGTTTTATTGGTTTCCAGTCTAGTAACGCGGCCCGATCATTAGCCAGCCCCTGGTAAAGCGCCTTTCCAGGCTGCATTGCTCGTTTGTTTTATGTGTGTGTTATAGGATTGAAGCAGGGGGTCCCCAGAGCTGAACCCCATTCATTTCAGCTTCAGAGACCCCCTACTTCCAGAGATACTTCACTCCGAAGGGATGCCGGTATCTCTGCAGCCAGGGAACTGTGTGCTTAACATAATGGCGACTAAAATGTCCTGCGGGCCAATAGGAAGCCATGACATCATCCGTTGCTGCTTCCTATTGACCTGTGTGACGTGACATTTAAACTTCAGAGATACTGGCGCACCCCTACGGAGGTATCTCTTAAAGCAGGGGGTCCCTGGAGCTGAATTTAACCTATAACACACACACCCACACACATATTGTATTGCTGCTTTACAGGAGCAGGTAGCCTGTTTGCAGAAGGATGCAGCACTGTTCAGTCTCACAGGGTTTCCCCGCTGTAACTCGCACTCCTATGGAATCGGCCCAACGGCCAGGCTCTTCTCCCATCACGGTCCCCCTGCAAGCTATTCCGCTAAATCCTTATGCAGCGTGTAACTGAGCCACGTACCTCCACCTGGATAGGACCTGAACCCCACGGGAGGATGGTTTCCCCAAAGCTTTTACACTTTGCCACGTGTCCTGTGTAAGTCCACGTGAACGGTGTGTGGGTGGATGTTCAATAAACACACTTTATTTTAGTGAACCATTTCTATGCTACACATTCATCCACCTTCACTTACCGCACACTATCTATACGGCCTGGGAGACTGAGCGTTTACGTACTGGACTAATCTGATGTGACACCATCCATAGCCGGGGAATGGGGGTTCCATGTGAAATATATTTCTCTCTCGATGTTTGTAAAGTAATTGTGACGCCGTTATTATAAACAGTTGAAAGAAGACTCTGGTTCTTATTTCCTCTCCCAGGACTCCCTGCTTTTCTCATCCTCACTGTTTATTGGCTCTCCTTCCAAAGTGAGGGAAGTGACCGCTTTGCGTTAGAATGAAGGCTTTATCAGATTATATTCGCCATGTTTTGTGTGTGTGTTCCTTGGCAACCTTCCCTGAAAATGCAGGGTTCCACAGAACATGTGAAACAAATATATATATTCACCACACTTCTCCGTGTAAGGCGTGTAATATAGTGCGTGTGCGTGTGCTACCATGCACACGCGCGTCAACTAGAATTGGCTGTGTCCAGGCCTGACGTTCTATACTTCAGCCGCGCGCGCACGGCAGTGAGCGTTGAGCCGGCAGATCGGAGGAAAGTCCTGAGAAGTGTCTTTTCGCGCTGCTGCCGCACCATGTGACGCTGCCAAGCCAATCACAGCGTGGCTGAGTAAGACTTGAGGGGGGGGGGTCACTGGGGAAGGAGGTGCAGGGCAAGTTCTGCATCTTCAGGTGTAAAGGTCTGCGGTAATCAGTCACGCTTCCCGGACATGGGGTGTGAGAGAGGAGGAGACGCAAGAAAGAGAAATACATCTGATAGAATATGAGACGCACAGTGAGCAGGTCTCTACTGCCGGTATTCACTAACGCCGACGCAGCTTGATTCATCTACCCCTCGGTGGGGGAGGAGGTGTCTAAGGGGAGGAAGGGGGTGGTAGGAATCACTGAGGGAGAAAGGGGGAGAAGAGGTTGGTAAAGAGGAGTGGGACTGGTATTGATAAGAGGTTGGATGCAGGTTGAGGTTGTTGTGGTTGTGTGTGAAGCCGGGTGTGACGTCATAGCCACACCCACCTGTCTCTCGCAGCACAGACCTGTACACAAAAAGTGTGATTCACGTGCACAAGCATTAGCACACGCGCGCATGCGCGAGCGCGCCAACTATAAAACAAGTCCAAGGAGCATGCTGCTGGTGAAAGGATTCGCCAGACATATGTGAAAAATCAGAAAGTGAATCCCTGCACTTCTCCCTTAGGGATAGCAATAAATGGGGAAATAAATATACATAGTGACCCAGAACACACGTGGTATAATAAGGCTGCATAGTATAGTGTTACTCCATACTTTGTCCTATAGCGGATATTATAGCCTCATTTCTTGTGACACATTTGTAGCATTTTAATGTTACCTGTAAGCACCCTCAGCATGCGGCCGCTATAATAACTTAGTGGCAAATAGGAGATGTGTCACAGACCATCAATATTTTCAATCATTTAATTCACTTCTACAATAACAGAAAATCAATCACCTTTTGGTCCCAAAATAGTAATAAAAATATATATCTACTGCAGTGCTAAGGTACAACCCCCAGGTCCATTAGCACAGGTTCTGAGCTGAAGAACTCTTACCAGCCTCCCTCATTATTATTATTATTTGTTACTATGTAACTTATGATGATTATTATTAATAATAAGCAAAACTGAGCCTATGTATATGTTTATTGATATAGTGCCATCCATGTACACAGCACTTTACGGCAGTAACACACATGGCATAATAGGAATAAACGCTTTATACATAAAAGTAGACATTGGGAAAAGGAGTCCCCTGCCCCGAAGAGCTTACACTCTACATACATTAGGCCCCTCTTATTAACCAGGAGTACAGTAGCTCAGTTGTAATATCACAGCCTTTGACGTGGGTGAACCGTGCTGTGAATCCTAGTATCGGCTCTCATTTTTGACCTTGGGCGTCACTGCCTCTCTGTGCCTGGAACACCCCCGTCCCAGTGAGATGCACTGTGCAGGGACTCCCTGTGCCTGGAACACCCCCGTCCCAGTGAGCTGCACTGTGCAGGGACTCCCTGTGCCTGGAACACCCCCGTTCCAGTGAGCGGCACTGTGCAGGGACTCGCTGTGCCTGGAACACCCCCGTCCCAGTGAGCGGCACTGTGCAGGGACTCCCTGTGCCTGGGACACCCCCGTCCCAGTGAGATGCACTGTGCAGGGACTCCCTGTGCCTGGGACACCCCCGTCCCAGTGAGCGGCACTGTGCAGGGACTCCCTGTGCCTGGAACACCCCCGTCCCAGTGAGCGGCACTGTGCAGGGACTCCCTGTGCCTGGAACACCCCCGTCCCAGTGAGCGGCACTGTGCAGGGCCTCCCTGTGCCTGGAACACCCCCGTCCCAGTGAGATGCACTGTGCAGGGACTCCCTGTGCCTGGAACACCCCCGTCCCAGTGAGCTGCACTGTGCAGGGACTCCCTGTGCCTGGAACACCCCCGTCCCACTGAGCTGCACTGTGCAGGGACTCCCTGTGCCTGGAACACCCCCGTCCCAGTGAGCTGCACTGTGCAGGGACTCCCTGTGCCTGGAACACCCCCGTCCCAGTGAGCGGCACTGTGCAGGGACTCCCTGTGCCTGGAACACCCCCGTCCCAGTGAGCGGCACTGTGCCGGGACTCCCTGTGCCTGGAACACCCCCGTCCCAGTGAGCGGCACTGTGCAGGGACTCCCTGTGCCTGGAACACCCCCGTCCCAGTGAGCGGCACTGTGCAGGGACTCCCTGTGCCTGGAACACCCCCGTCCCAGTGAGCTGCACTGTGCAGGGACTCCCTGTGCCTGGAACACCCCTGTCCCAGTGAGCGGCACTGTGCAGGGCCTCCCTGTGCCTGGAACACCCCCGTCCCAGTGAGCGGCACTGTGCAGGGCCTCCCTGTGCGTGGAACACCCCCGTCCCAGTGAGCGGCACTGTGCAGGGACTCCCTGTGCCTGGAACACCCCCGTCCCAGTGAGCGGCACTGTGCAGGGCCTCCCTGTGCCTGGAACACCCCCGTCCCAGTGAGCTGCACTGTGCAGGGCCTCCCTGTGCCTGGAACACCCCCGTCCCAGTGAGCTACACTGTGCAGGGACTCCCTGTGCCTGGAACACCCCCGTCCCAGTGAGCTGCACTGTGCAGGGACTCCCTGTGCCTGGAACACCCCCGTCCCAGTGAGCGGCACTGTGCAGGGACTCCCTGTGCCTGGAACACCCCCGTCCCAGTGAGATGCACTGTGCAGGGCCTCTCTGTGCCTGGAACACCCCCGTCCCAGTGAGCTGCACTGTGCAGGGCCTCCCTGTGCCTGGAACACCCCCGTCCCACTGAGCTGCACTGTGCCGGGACTCCCTGTGCCTGGAACACCCCCGTCCCAGTGAGCTACACTTTGCCGGGACTAGCTGTGCCTGGAACACCCCCGTCCCAGTGAGCGGCACTGTGCATGGACTCCCTGTGCCTGGAACACCCCCGTCCCAGTGAGCGGCACTGTGCAGGGACTCCCTGTGCCTGGAACACCCCCGTCCCAGTGAGCGGCACTGTGCAGGGACTCCCTGTGCCTGGAACACCCCCTTCCCAGTGAGCGGCACTGTGCAGGGACTCCCTGTGCCTGGAACACCCCCGTCCCAGTGAGCTGCACTGTGCAGGGAGTCCCTGTGCCTGGAACACCCCCGTCCCAGTGAGCGGCACTGTGCAGGGACTCCCTGTGCCTGGAACACCCCCGTCCCAGTGAGCTGCACTGTGCCGGGACTAGCTGTGCCTGGAGCACCCCCGTCCCAGTGAGCGGCACTGTGCAGGGACTCCCTGTGCCTGGAACACCCCCGTCCCAGTGAGATGCACTGTGCAGGGCCTCTCTGTGCCTGGAACACCCCCGTCCCAGTGAGATGCACTGTGCAGGGACTCCCTGTGCCTGGGACACCCCCGTCCCAGTGAGCTGCACTGTGCAGGGACTCCCTGTGCCTGGAACACCCCTGTCCCAGTGAGCGGCACTGTGCAGGGACTCCCTGTGCCTGGAACACCCCCGTCCCAATGAGCTGCACTGTGCAGGGACTCCCTGTGCCTGGAACACCCCCGTCCCAGTGAGCTGCACTGTGCAGGGCCTCCCTGTGCCTGGAACACCCCCGTCCCACTGAGCTGCACTGTGCCGGGACTCCCTGTGCCTGGAACACCCCCGTCCCAGTGAGCTACACTTTGCCGGGACTAGCTGTGCCTGGAACACCCCCGTCCCAGTGAGCGGCACTGTGCATGGACTCCCTGTGCCTGGAACACCCCCGTCCCAGTGAGCGGCACTGTGCAGGGACTCCCTGTGCCTGGAACACCCCTGTCCCAGTGAGCGGCACTGTGCAGGGACTCCCTGTGCCTGGAACACCCCCTTCCCAGTGAGCGGCACTGTGCAGGGACTCCCTGTGCCTGGAACACCCCCGTCCCAGTGAGCTGCACTGTGCAGGGAGTCCCTGTGCCTGGAACACCCCCGTCCCAGTGAGCGGCACTGTGCAGGGACTCCCTGTGCCTGGAACACCCCCGTCCCAGTGAGCTGCACTGTGCCGGGACTAGCTGTGCCTGGAGCACCCCCGTCCCAGTGAGCGGCACTGTGCAGGGACTCCCTGTGCCTGGAACACCCCCGTCCCAGTGAGATGCACTGTGCAGGGCCTCTCTGTGCCTGGAACACCCCCGTCCCAGTGAGATGCACTGTGCAGGGACTCCCTGTGCCTGGGACACCCCCGTCCCAGTGAGCTGCACTGTGCAGGGACTCCCTGTGCCTGGAACACCCCTGTCCCAGTGAGCGGCACTGTGCAGGGACTCCCTGTGCCTGGAACACCCCCGTCCCAATGAGCTGCACTGTGCAGGGACTCCCTGTGCCTGGAACACCCCCGTCCCAGTGAGCTGCACTGTGCAGGGCCTCCCTGTGCCTGGAACACCCCCGTCCCACTGAGCTGCACTGTGCCGGGACTCCCTGTGCCTGGAACACCCCCGTCCCAGTGAGCTACACTTTGCCGGGACTAGCTGTGCCTGGAACACCCCCGTCCCAGTGAGCGGCACTGTGCATGGACTCCCTGTGCCTGGAACACCCCCGTCCCAGTGAGCGGCACTGTGCAGGGACTCCCTGTGCCTGGAACACCCCTGTCCCAGTGAGCGGCACTGTGCAGGGACTCCCTGTGCCTGGAACACCCCCTTCCCAGTGAGCGGCACTGTGCAGGGACTCCCTGTGCCTGGAACACCCCCGTCCCAGTGAGCTGCACTGTGCAGGGACTCCCTGTGCCTGGGACACCCCCGTCCCAGTGAGCTGCACTGTGCAGGGACTCCCTGTGCCTGGAACACCCCCGTCCCAGTGAGCGGCACTGTGCAGGGAGTCCCTGTGCCTGGAACACCCCCGTCCCAGTGAGCTGCACTGTGCAGGGACTCCCTGTGCCTGGAACACCCCCGTCCCAGTGAGCTACACTGTGCAGGGACTCCCTGTGCCTGGAACACCCCCGTCCCAGTGAGCTGCACTGTGCCGGGACTAGCTGTCCCTGGAACACCCCCGTCCCAGTGAGCTGCACTGTGCAGGGCCTCCCTGTGCCTGGAACACCCCCGTCCCAGTGAGCGGCACTGTGCAGGGACTCCCTGTGCCTGGAACACCCCCTTCCCAGTGAGCGGCACTGTGCAGGGACTCCCTGTGCCTGGAACACCCCCGTCCCAGTGAGCTGCACTGTGCAGGGAGTCCCTGTGCCTGGAACACCCCCGTCCCAGTGAGCGGCACTGTGCAGGGACTCCCTGTGCCTGGAACACCCCCGTCCCAGTGAGCTGCACTGTGCCGGGACTAGCTGTGCCTGGAGCACCCCCGTCCCAGTGAGCGGCACTGTGCAGGGACTCCCTGTGCCTGGAACACCCCCGTCCCAGTGAGATGCACTGTGCAGGGCCTCTCTGTGCCTGGAACACCCCCGTCCCAGTGAGCTGCACTGTGCCGGGACTCCCTGTGCCTGGAACACCCCCGTCCCAGTGAGATGCACTGTGCAGGGATTCCCTGTGCCTGGAACACCCCCGTCCCAGTGAGCTGCACTGTGCAGGGCCTCCCTGTGCCTGGAACACCCCCGTCCCACTGAGCTGCACTGTGCCGGGACTCCCTGTGCCTGGAACACCCCCGTCCCAGTGAGCTACACTTTGCCGGGACTAGCTGTGCCTGGAACACCCCCGTCCCAGTGAGCGGCACTGTGCATGGACTCCCTGTGCCTGGAACACCCCCGTCCCAGTGAGCGGCACTGTGCAGGGACTCCCTGTGCCTGGAACACCCCTGTCCCAGTGAGCGGCACTGTGCAGGGACTCCCTGTGCCTGGAACACCCCCTTCCCAGTGAGCGGCACTGTGCAGGGACTCCCTGTGCCTGGAACACCCCCGTCCCAGTGAGCTGCACTGTGCAGGGACTCCCTGTGCCTGGGACACCCCCGTCCCAGTGAGCTGCACTGTGCAGGGACTCCCTGTGCCTGGAACACCCCCGTCCCAGTGAGCGGCACTGTGCAGGGAGTCCCTGTGCCTGGAACACCCCCGTCCCAGTGAGCTGCAATGTGCAGGGACTCCCTGTGCCTGGAACACCCCCGTCCCAGTGAGCTGCACTGTGCAGGGACTCCCTGTGCCTGGAACACCCCCGTCCCAGTGAGCTACACTGTGCAGGGACTCCCTGTGCCTGGAACACCCCCGTCCCAGTGAGCTGCACTGTGCCGGGACTAGCTGTCCCTGGAACACCCCCGTCCCAGTGAGCTGCACTGTGCAGGGCCTCCCTGTGCCTGGAACACCCCCGTCCCAGTGAGCTGCACTGTGCCGGGACTCCCTGTGCCTGGAACACCCCCGTCCCAGTGAGATGCACTGTGCAGGGATTCCCTGTGCCTGGAACACCCCCGTCCCAGTGAGCTGCACTGTGCAGGGCCTCCCTGTGCCTGGAACACCCCCGTCCCACTGAGCTGCACTGTGCCGGGACTCCCTGTGCCTGGAACACCCCCGTCCCAGTGAGCTACACTTTGCCGGGACTAGCTGTGCCTGGAACACCCCCGTCCCAGTGAGCGGCACTGTGCATGGACTCCCTGTGCCTGGAACACCCCCGTCCCAGTGAGCGGCACTGTGCAGGGACTCCCTGTGCCTGGAACACCCCTGTCCCAGTGAGCGGCACTGTGCAGGGACTCCCTGTGCCTGGAACACCCCCTTCCCAGTGAGCGGCACTGTGCAGGGACTCCCTGTGCCTGGAACACCCCCGTCCCAGTGAGCTGCACTGTGCAGGGACTCCCTGTGCCTGGGACACCCCCGTCCCAGTGAGCTGCACTGTGCAGGGACTCCCTGTGCCTGGAACACCCCCGTCCCAGTGAGCGGCACTGTGCAGGGAGTCCCTGTGCCTGGAACACCCCCGTCCCAGTGAGCTGCAATGTGCAGGGACTCCCTGTGCCTGGAACACCCCCGTCCCAGTGAGCTGCACTGTGCAGGGACTCCCTGTGCCTGGAACACCCCCGTCCCAGTGAGCTACACTGTGCAGGGACTCCCTGTGCCTGGAACACCCCCGTCCCAGTGAGCTGCACTGTGCCGGGACTAGCTGTCCCTGGAACACCCCCGTCCCAGTGAGCTGCACTGTGCAGGGCCTCCCTGTGCCTGGAACACCCCCGTCCCAGTGAGCTGCACTGTGCCGGGACTCCCTGTGCCTGGAACACCCCCGTCCCAGTGAGATGCACTGTGCAGGGATTCCCTGTGCCTGGAACACCCCCGTCCCAGTGAGCTGCACTGTGCAGGGCCTCCCTGTGCCTGGAACACCCCCGTCCCACTGAGCTGCACTGTGCCGGGACTCCCTGTGCCTGGAACACCCCCGTCCCAGTGAGCTACACTTTGCCGGGACTAGCTGTGCCTGGAACACCCCCGTCCCAGTGAGCGGCACTGTGCATGGACTCCCTGTGCCTGGAACACCCCCGTCCCAGTGAGCGGCACTGTGCAGGGACTCCCTGTGCCTGGAACACCCCTGTCCCAGTGAGCGGCACTGTGCAGGGACTCCCTGTGCCTGGAACACCCCCTTCCCAGTGAGCGGCACTGTGCAGGGACTCCCTGTGCCTGGAACACCCCCGTCCCAGTGAGCTGCACTGTGCAGGGACTCCCTGTGCCTGGGACACCCCCGTCCCAGTGAGCTGCACTGTGCAGGGACTCCCTGTGCCTGGAACACCCCCGTCCCAGTGAGCGGCACTGTGCAGGGAGTCCCTGTGCCTGGAACACCCCCGTCCCAGTGAGCTGCAATGTGCAGGGACTCCCTGTGCCTGGAACACCCCCGTCCCAGTGAGCTGCACTGTGCAGGGACTCCCTGTGCCTGGAACACCCCCGTCCCAGTGAGCTACACTGTGCAGGGACTCCCTGTGCCTGGAACACCCCCGTCCCAGTGAGCTGCACTGTGCCGGGACTAGCTGTCCCTGGAACACCCCCGTCCCAGTGAGCTGCACTGTGCAGGGCCTCCCTGTGCCTGGAACACCCCCGTCCCAGTGAGCTGCACTGTGCAGGGAGTCCCTGTGCCTGGAACACCCCCGTCCCAGTGAGCTGCAATGTGCAGGGACTCCCTGTGCCTGGAACACCCCCGTCCCAGTGAGCGGCACTGTGCAGGGACTCCCTGTGCCTGGAACACCCCCGTCCCAGTGAGCGGCACTGTGCAGGGAGTCCCTGTGCCTGGAACACCCCCGTCCCAGTGAGCTGCAATGTGCAGGGACTCCCTGTGCCTGGAACACCCCCGTCCCAGTGAGCTGCACTGTGCAGGGACTCCCTGTGCCTGGAACACCCCCGTCCCAGTGAGCTGCACTGTGCAGGGCCTCTCTGTGCCTGGAACACCCCCGTCCCAGTGAGCTGCACTGTGCAGGGCCTCCCTGTGCCTGGAACACCCCCGTCCCAGTGAGCTGCACTGTGCAGGGAGTCCCTGTGCCTGGAACACCCCCGTCCCAGTGAGCTGCACTGTGCAGGGACTCCCTGTGCCTGGGACACCCCCGTCCCAGTGAGCGGCACTGTGCAGGGACTCCCTGTGCCTGGAACACCCCCGTCCCAGTGAGCGGCACTGTGCATGGACTCCCTGTGCCTGGAACACCCCTGTCCCAGTGAGCGGCACTGTGCATGGACTCCCTGTGCCTGGAACACCCCTGTCCCAGTGAGCTGCACTGTGCATGGACTCCCTGTGCCTGGAACACCCCCGTCCCAGTGAGCTGCACTGTGCAGGGACTCCCTGTGCCTGGAACACCCCCTTCCCAGTGAGCTGCACTGTGCAGGGACTCCCTGTGCCTGGAACACCCCCGTCCCAGTGAGCTGCACTGTGCAGGGACTCCCTGTGCCTGGGACACCCCCGTCCCAGTGAGCTGCACTGTGCAGGGACTCCCTGTGCCTGGAACACCCCCGTCCCAGTGAGCTGCACTGTGCAGGGACTCCCTGTGCCTGGGACACCCCCGTCCCAGTGAGCTGCACTGTGCAGGGACTCCCTGTGCCTGGGACACCCCTGTCCCAGTGAGCTGCACTCTGCAGAGCCTTCCTGTGCCTGGAACACCTCCGTCCCAGTGAGCTACACTGTGCCGGGACTAGCTGTGCCTGGAACACCCCCGTCCCAGTTAGCTGCACTGTGCAGGGACTCCCTGTGCCTGGGACACCCCCGTCCCAGTGAGCGGCACTGTGCAGGGCCTCCCTGCGCCTGCACCATTCTATGCACAGTACTGCCTGTATGGGCAGCGTTAAATACCAGGGGGAGGGAGGTAGTAGCAGAAAGCAGGGTGATGATGAGTTGCACAGCCACGAGAATCCAACTCCCAAAGGGACCGGAAGGTATGAAACAAAAGTACACACTCCAATAATGCAATAGGTCTGGTTTAATGCAGGATGGTGCAGCAACAGGACAACACGAACGCACCTACGCGTTTTGTGCACTAGGCACTTTATCAAGGTACCTTTACCTTGATAAAGTGCCTAGTGTACGAAACGCGTAGGTGCGTTCGTGTTGTCCTGTTGCTGCACCATCCTGCATTAAACCAGACCTATTGCATTATTGGAGTGTGTACTTTTGTTTCATACCTTCCGGTCCCTTTGGGAGTTGGATTCTCGTGGCTGTGCAACTCATCATCACCCTGCTTTCTGCTGTCTACTTACCTGGATGGACTGCACGCTCTGGATGTCTAGAAGTCCTGCAAGCACTAAGGTAAAGGGCCACAGTGCCCCAACATATATACATATGGATACCTGTGCTATTGTTATTTATATATTGGTTACTTGGCTGGGTTCACATAGTGTTTAAGCTGTGGAGGTCAAGTGGACCCCACTAGACACTTAGCCCGTGCCAGATACATGCCATATTATTCATGGACTCTCCATTGTCATCCTGATCATTTATACATGCTGTGGAGGAATTCTCTCCAATTTTGGAAGCATCACATCTGTTCTACTTTGGAGGGAGGTAGTACTATTATTAGTCTTTTTGAGGACTGTATGATGTTATGTAAACATAGGTGATGGGTAAAAAGTATGAATTCCTCAGATGTAACCCCTTAAGCATGTCACTTTCTTTAGTACAGTTTGGTTATAGGATGGGTTGGCCCTTTAAACAAACACGGAGGTATCACCTCAGTTTTCAAGTGCGTTGCTCCCATATACACTCAAGCCTAGCTACTCTAATTTAACCCCTTGTATACTATAGAAGATCAGCAGGCCTAACACTTCACAACTAATGCCGGGGCAACCACAATCCATAACCTGACTCAGTTCCTAAACAAACTCCTACGTAACCTGCCAGCTCACTATATAAAGTGCTACCTACACTTATAATACAGCTAATGGACCCGGTGTACGTTCCTATGTTGCCCTGGGGTGGCAGCTTGACAAATAAGGTCACTTTAGTGCGTGAGACCTCGTTTCCTGGAGCTCTGGCATAGTGTGGCGTACACATGTTTAAATACGGCTCATGGCGTCTCATCACAGACCGGCAGCCTTCCTCCTGCTCTCTGCCTGACACGCGTTGGCTTTTAGTAAGAAATGAATTAGCCTCTAACCTGTTCTTTTGCTGTCTGTCGGCTTTTGTGCTGCACGGGCCTATTAAAGCTTTTCTGCACAGTATCACACGGAGGGATTTATTAGGCCTCTTTATCATGTTGGATACAGCACTCTGACTATCAGGATATCTCACTTACTGTACACACGTCAGCTGCTCTCAGAGACTACAATGGGATCTTAAGTCAGGAGCACCTGACATTGATTTGCTTCCATGCCCTTTCTCCATCTTCCACACCTCTTATTATTTTATTACTATTTCCCACATGGATTTCAGTGGGATAAGAGTCGGGGTAACCTCTTTGCGCATACAATTGGTTCTCATAGACTCAAAGTGGTCGCGCTCTTAAAAGTGCGTAATGAATCCTTATTTGAACGAGCATTTATTTATTTAAAAAAAGCACATAGCCCGTTTTCTTGCTGCAGAATAAATATTGAATAAACCTTTTGAGAAATGGTTTTATTTACGTTGATTACATCTTAAAGCCAAGCACAGTACCACTGCTTTTTGTTTAATGGCATTTCCACCAATACATACAATTTATTACAGGTTTATCTGTCCCTGGTGGTTTACACAAAGCTACGGGGTGTGAGCAGCAGCTGTTTTAGGAAGACACGCAGGGCCCATGAGACAGAATACACGGCACCTATGAGACAGACTACATGGGGTACATGAGAGAGTCTACACAGGGCCACGAGACAGAGACTAAATGGTGCCATAGACAGACTTCGCGGGGCCCAGAGACAGACACACGTGCCCATGAAACAGACTACGCGGGGCCCAGAGACAGACACACGTGCCCATGAAACAGACTACGCGGGGCCCAGAGACAGACACACGTGCCCATGAAACAGACTACGCGGGGCCCAGAGACAGACACACGTGCCCATGAAACAGACTACGCGGGGCCCAGAGACAGACACACGTGCCCATGAAACAGACTACGCGGGGCCCAGAGACAGACACACGTGCCCATGAAACAGACTACACAGAAGAAGGTAGACCGGACACCTAGTAGATAGAACGCCTCTGGCACAAGCACCCAGGACATACTCGCCCCTTCATCTCACGTCTATCTGTCCTGCACTCCTCCCGCTCTCTTTTTCTCCCCTCTTTATCTCTACCTCTGTCTTTCCATCTCTCTCTCCGGCCCTTTACCTTCCAGCCCCAGTTGTCTCTCTGCAGCCCATTCTCCGCAATGTCTTTCTTCTCATTGTCCTCCATGTCTCTTGCTGCTCTCTCCATTTACCCTGTCCCGGATGTCTCTATCAGGCCCCTGTTCATTGGTCTGTGAGGCCACCTTCCCATTCATTTGATTTGATTATAGCTGCTGTCCAGCATGGGTAACATCTCTTCAAAGCCTATGGAATACGGGCGTTATACTCCCCGTACTGTCTCATCCCAGCTCTTTCATTGCTGCGATGTTCTCTGCTCTTATAGGCTTGTTATAAGCGCAGTTTCAATAATGATATATTGTTTCCTAAATACAGTAGTTCTGACAATTTACACTGCATTGTGCTCAGATATTTGCAGACACAAGTCTTTGCCCAAATGAGCCTACAATGTATGGTTTTGGGGCTCCCTGAGCTACAATGTATGGTTTTGGGGCTCCCTGAGCCACAATGGTCCATATGTACTAGTCAGTATTATTCCATGAGACACCGCCCGATACCTGAGGGCGCCTTTCACTTGAATGTACCATACGACGCCTTCCAGAAAAGGAAACATGGGCCACCACATGGGACTTCCCCACCACGTTTTACCACTTCAAAGTCAGTGTTCTTCCCACTTAGCTGTTCATTCAGCCCTCATGCCAGCACAGTTTGCCCCCGCTGACCCTACCAGGAGACATCATGTCACAGCCGCTGCAGAGAACAGTTCTCACATGTCCCGAATCAGAAGAATATTATTCTTCATTCTTATATAATGCTGACCACCAAAGGATTGAACTGCCACAGAGTACAGCTACTTTTTTATGACCCTGCAGAAGCAAAAGATAAGTGTTGTAATCTGTTTCTTGATGTCTGTGTACCGTGGGAACCTGTGACCTTAAAGGATGTGTTTGTCCTCTCTCTATATCCTTCAAAAACGCAGCTGCGTCTTTCTCAGAGGATTTCCTGTCGGAGAATAATTCATGCAGCTGGTCGCTGTATTTCATTTTTCTTTGCCTTCATCTTCCCGGGCAGATGTGTGAGAGAAAGGAAGAGATGTGAGTGGCATGTCTGGAAACCGCGAAGCTTGTAGCGTTGGTCTCTGGAGTGTAAGATCACAGTTTGGGATTCACAGGCAGCTTCATGCGACTTTACTGAGCAGTCTCCTGACATAAGGCACTTTCTGGCACTACAGGGGTTACAGCACAATATGGTAAACTATCTCTGTGTATCTCAGATGCTGAAAACATAAAGGGCTTTATACAGTATCAAGCCAAAAGGATCAAGAAGAATTTAGGAGTGCTTGTAGACATTAGGTTTAGCAATAGTGCCCAATGTCAGGCAGTAGCTGCAACGGCAAATAAGATCTTATCTTGCATTAAATGGGGGATGGAAGGGAAGTAAACATAATTATGCCACTGAATAAAGCTCTAGTAAGAACACATCTTGAATATGGAGTGCAGTTTTGGGCACCACTCCATAAAAAAGACATTATAGAACAAGAACAAGTGTAGAAAATAAGCACTAAATTAATAAAGGGGATGGAAAATCTGACACGAGGAGAGGCTAGCTAAATTAGATGTGTTTACATTAGGAGTGTCTAAGATGGGATTTGATAACTATATATTCTGGGACAATACAAGGAGTTTTAAAAATAACTATTCATCCCAAGGGCAGTACAAACGACACAGAGTCATCCCTTAAGTTTGGATGAAAGGAGATTACACCAGCAACAAAGGAAAGGGTTATTTACAGTATGGGCAGTTACAATGTGGAATATTACCCAAGGAGACTGTGATGGCAGATACAATAGATATCTTCAAAAAAAGGGTTGGACATCTTTTTAGAAAGGAAAGGTATACAGGGATATACCAAATAAGTAAACATGGGAAGGATGTTGATCCAGGGATTCATCCGATTGCCAATAGGCAATAGAGTTTTTTCTTTGATACATCTGGAGCATTTTCGCCACCCAGAATTGCATCACTTTTACTTTAATACAATGACCACCTAGATTGCAAGCTCTGCAGGACAGGGGTCTATTCTGGCCGCATGACGCTTCACTAACATGTCTTTCGACCTTGAAGCATACAGTATAGTCATACTTGGTGTTGCTTTTTGTTACAGCACGATTAATTCCAGAGAGTGAAAGATAACGGTGTTACAACCTCCTTAGTGGCAGTAAAAGCAATTAATAATAATAATTATAGTTATTATTATTTCCTATTGCACTTTTTCTCACAATGGGACTCAAAGCGTGTCACAGTTACAGTATAGCGCGCGGTACGCAGCACATAGGAATGTTACAGGCACAGTTCCTGCCCAGGTGAGCGTACAGTCTATGTTTTTGGTGCCTGAGGCACAGGGAGATACAGTGACTTGCCCAAGGTCACAAGGAGCTGATACCGGGATTATGTTTGATTACCCTGTTATTTATTTATGTATATAATATCTGGCTTCCGCACTGCTCACTCCACTGAAACAGCCCTCACTAAAATAGCTAATGACCTTTATGCTACCAAAGACAGAGGTCATTACACTCGGCTCATATTACTCGACCTCTCTGCAGCATTTGATACTGTGGACCACCCTCTTCTCCTCCACATTCTCCATACTCTTGGTATTCGGAACAAAGCTCTATCCTGGATCTCCTCTTACCTCTCCCATCGTACTTTCACTGTATTATTTGTTATTTATATGCTTGTCGTGTGTATTACTGCTGTGAAGCGCTATGTACATTAAAGGAGCTATATAAATAAAGACATACATACATACCAGGAAAAAATACATTGAGTGTTACCTCTCAGTTCTAAGTATGTCCTGGACCCCCTCTCATTATTAAGCTGGGTATACTGGCCCATACTTACTAAGTGGTTTATTTCTATAAGACCCCTTATTATTGCTCAGTAGTGTTCAGGTGAATGGACTGTGAGGTGTTTTCCGGGCCTTAGGATGTTCCCCAGCAGTTTATTATATAAGTCCCTCTAAGTGTGCCACCTTGTCAGACTGGGCTCCTAAAAGCTTAGTTACAGTTAGAGAGACTATAGGAGACTTAACATTAGACCAGGGGTGTGCAAACTTTTCCCCCTGCGCCCCCCTGTTTGCAATCCCCCCTGCTTGTGCCCCCATCCTTACTTTGTCTCCGGCATCACGTGACCCGCAGCGTCATCTAATGCCGCATAGCCATGGTGGCGCTTCGCCGGAGACAAAGTAAGAGAAGTTACAGAGGACTCGCGCGATCCCCCGGCACTTAATTTACATGCCTTGCGGAAGAGTGCGGGGCCTCTGTAAGTGCCGCACCCCCCTTAGAAAATCTTACTCCCCCCCCGGGGGAGCACCCCTCTATTAGACTCCTACAACGAACCTCTTCTAGAACCCAAACACTAACTAATAACAAGGACTCTCCATTCATGTAAGACCTGACGGGAGTGTGGACTGCGCCATCAGATCCAAGATACCGAGTCAACGCTATTTACTACAATGTGAAACGTACACATACATTTACTGAGGCCAGAGTTTGGGTTTCTATAAATCTATGGAAAATAAACAGAGGAAGTTTCAAATGAGGCTGAGAGGAGAGGAGAGGAGAAAGCAGCTAAGAAATTAATTAGAGGCCACTGGATTGATTGGGGTCCTAAGAAATGGGTAAATGTAGTTGAATCCAGCCAGGGGAATGAAATGTTGGTACAGGTGCTGGTGGTTCATATAACGACTTTACTGATCCCCAGTTAATGTTCATCCATTACATGCTGGATTATCTCAGCAGGGCATCAAAACAAAGAGGCTTTCCAGCTACTTCTTGTTCGTAAAATCCTTGTGAAGAGACGACATCCAAGCAGATTTACACTGTAATCCGGTAATTGGGTCACTTTTAAATTATTTTCCATTTGTGACGTATGTAAATATACCAGTTATATACACGTACTGAGAATACATGGTCATCTCCAGTGCTCTGTGTACGTTCAGTGGAAACATCCCAGATCATGTATTCTTTCCACTGAGAGGAAAAGTGAACAAGAAAGTGTGAGTCCGTATAAGACAGAGTCACCACAGTTAGCGTGAGCAAATGTGTGAACAAGAAGGTGAGAGAGAGTGGGAAGCTGGGTTGGGAAGTTTTGAGCGTGACCAGAAAGGGTAACAGTGCTGATTCCAGACATATAAATAGCCACATTTTTAGGGCACCCACCAAAAGGCCATGTTGTGCCAATTCACACTTTTAATTATTGTTTCGCACTTTGTCGTGGTAATATACATAGCTATCAAACATTCATGCTGAGTAAGGTTTAGGAGTTCTGGGCAGAAATGACATTTCAGTGGGAGACGTCTGATTTCTGTAAATGACACCAGTGGTGGAATTAGGTGAAGTGTGGGTAGTGCACGGAGACATGTACTGTATGTGCATTTACTGCATGTGTACTCTCAGCACGTACCCAGAGACACGAACCAGAGGAACTGAGGCGCCTCATACGCCTGCACACTCTTGCCTTCTGCTCAAGAATGTCTTCTGTCTGTACCTTTTTTATCTAACGCCCTCTCCCGCCTAAAACCTCTCCCTGACTGCCCCACGCCTCTGGAATTCCCTTCCCCTCAATAACCAGTTAGCACCCTCTCTCTCCACCTTTAGGCCGCGTCCAGACATGCCAGGAATCACCCCCCACCCCTTCTAGGGTTGCCAGGTGGCTTCTCCAAAAATACTGGACTCAATGGTGAAAGGTGCGTCAGGTCACTATGTCCAGGGAGGTAATACCGGGCACACACATGTCCAGTATTACAGCACCTCTCATTTTTTACTGGACAGAGTATCCAAATACAGGACAGTCCAGTTCAATACCGGACACCTGGCAAAAATAGCCACAACAGCGCGTGACGTCACGGCGCTCGAGCACAAGCGTGCGCTCAACCAGTCTGGACACGGCGATAGAACCTTTCTTAAAACCCACCTCTTTTTTTTTTTTTTTTTTTTTCCAATGTTTTTATTAGGCATTTTTAGAAAATACAACATTTCTAACATATATCGTAGCCTTATATTTTCCAAAACATATTTTTTAAGGGGGGAAAAAGAAAGGCAACCTAAGTTGTCCAGGAAAGAGAGGGGGAGCCTTCATAGAGAGAAGGTAAGAGGGAGGGTGATGGGGTAGATGAAGGGGTGTGAGGGAGGGGAGGGGGAGGGGGCTGGGGAGGGTTGTTGTCGACCCACTTGGCTGTTAGGGTGTTTCCGGTGAGATTCGTGTGAGTTTTTTCTTATGGAGGGGGAGTTGGTCTCCCTCTCACCTGGGATGGTCGGGGCGCTCTGGTAAAGTGGAACCAGGGTTCCCAGATATCCTCAAAGGCCGGGGTTTTTTGTCTGATGTTGGCTGTGAGCCTTTCCATAGTCATTACATCCCCAATCCTTTTCTTTATCGTGTTGAGCGCCGGCGTAGTCGTTTTCCTCCAGGAGGCCGCAATACAGCATCTCGCCGCAGTGAGAATGAAGGATATTAATTTCCTGGTGGGCCGAATTATATTCGGCATGGGTGCAGCCAACAGGAAGGTCAGTGGTTCAATAGGAAGTTCTAGGTCGGTGACCTCTTTTATAAGAATTTGGACCTTGGCCCAGTATTTCACAATTTCTGGACAGGTCCACCAGATGTGGGCCATGTCCCCTCTATTACCACAGCCTCTCCAACATTGGTCTGATGCCAGAGGGTAGATCTGGTTTAATCGTGCTGGGGTAAGATACCAGCCAAACATAATTTTGTAGATGTTTTCCTTAATTGTGGTGCAAAGGGAAGTTTCTGAGGCTGCCTGCCAGATTTCCTCCCATGTCTCTCTTTCTATGTTAACGTTTAGATCAGCTGACCATCGTAACATATAGTCGTGCTGTGTCGGGGACGTTGAGCGCATTAGGATATTGTATATGTCCGAGATAAGTCCCTTCTGGTAAGACTGGTCCTCACATAGATGTTCAAACGTAGTGAGAGCGGGGTATTCTGGATGAGGGCACGTAGCTCTAACAAAATTTCTAATTTGTAGATATTTAAAGGTGTCCAATTCTGTAATTTTAAATTTGTTCCTCAGTTCTTGGTAGGTCAGGAGCTTCCCTAGGCTCAGTACGTCGGCAATCGCCTCTATACCCCGTGTGTGAAAGTGGGTGAACAGCTTAGATCTGCATCCTGGAGGGAATTTAGGGTTATTAACGAGGGGAGTGAGTTGTGAGTTTGTGGATGAGAGATTAAATTTAAGTTTGCATCTGGACCAGGTGTCCCACGTGAATCGTGAGGCCTGTAGTTTAAGATTGTGTAAGTGGCCCTCTCCTCTGTTCAGGCTCCAGAGGGAGGCTTGCAGAGAAGGCAATTTGGCACACCGAGTTTCCATTCCCACCCAGCAACATCGGGTCGGGTCTGAGTTCCACATTACTACCTGCCTGAGCTGAGCGGCTAGATAGTATTTGTATAGGTCAGGCACCCCCATCCCTCCTCTGGATCTCGTGGTCATCAGGACTGATCTGGCGACCCTGGGCCGCTTACCCTGCCAAATGAAGTGGAGTAGTCTATTCTGTATATATTTTAGATCGGCGGCCGGGACCTGGATTGGGAGCGTCTGGAATAGGTACAACATTCTTGGGAGTATATTCATTTTGGTAGAGATCATCCTCCCAATCCATGAGATCTGATAACCTTCCCACCGATCTAGATCCCTTTTGATCTGCTCCCATAGTTTCGGGTAGTTATCCCTATATAGGTCCCGATAGTGCCTAGATACATTAATTCCCAGATACTTAATGCATGAGGGGCACCATCGGTAGCTGAAATTTAGCTTAAGGAGTTTGACTGTGGGGTCGGGAAGACTAAGATTTAGGGCCTCAGATTTGTCGCTGTTTATTTTATACCCTGATACCTTTCCAAACTCCGTCTGTTCCATCTGGAGGTTGGGGAGGGAAGTTAGGGGTCTGGTCAAGGTCAGGATAATATCGTCAGCGAATAGGGAAATTTTGTATTGTTCAGTGGCCATGGGTATACCCTGGATGTTTGGGTTTTGTCTTATTTTGGCCGCCAGTGGTTCAATCGTGAGAGCGAAAAGGAGAGGGGAGAGGGGGCAACCCTGTCGGGTGCCATTTCTAATGTGAATTTGTTCCGCTCCTCCACCCGATAGTCTAACTGAGGCGGATGGAGTTTGGTAGAGCGCCTGGACACCCTTAAGAAAGGAGTCCCTGAATCCGAATTTTTTTAATGTTTGGTCTAGGAACAGCCAGTCAATTCTGTCAAATGCCTTCTCTGCGTCTAAGCTTAGTAACATAGCTTGTGAATCTGTAAGGTGGGCATGGTCAACTAAGTTAATGATTTTACGGGTATTGTCTGAGGCCTGGCGGCCCAAGACAAACCCGACCTGGTCCATGTGTACTAGTCTCGGGAGAATTGGATTAAGTCTGTTCGCCAGTATTTTACTGTATAGTTTTAGATCATTGTTCAACAGCGAGATTGGTCTATAGCTACCGCATTGTGTGGGGTCCTTCCCTTCTTTGAGGATTATGGCCAAATTGGCGGACGACATTGAAGATGGGATAGGACATCCTTCTAGAAATGAGTTGAACAATTGTAAAAGGTGGGTGGACAGAATGGGGAGAAACTTCTTATAGTAGGCATTCGTGAAACCATCAGGGCCCGGTGCTTTAGAAATTTTGGAGGCCTTAACGGCCCATTCTAGTTCTTCCGCCGTTATTGTGGCGTTCAGGAGAAGGATTTCCTCCTCTGTTAATGAGGGGAGGTCGCAATCAGCTAGATAGTCAATGGTAGATGATAGCTCCTTCGGGTCTGGGCTAGCAGAGTGAGCCCTTAGGTTATATAGTTTAGAATAAAATTTAGTAAATTCCTCTGCAATTTTTTTTTCATTATGTAAGAGCTCCCCAGCACTATTCCGAATCGCCGTTATTTGCGATCTTTTGTGTATGCCTCTTAGTTTGCTAGCAAGAAGTCTGTCGGCCTTGTTCCCTTTATCATAATACCTCTGATCCGTCCATTTAAGAGCTTTTTCGACATTGTCCATTTGGATTATTCTTAAGTCGCTTCTGGCAGAAGTCAACTGTTTATAAATTTTCCGGGAGGGGTTATTTTTGTGCTGTTGTTCTAAGCGTATTATTTTGTCTGTTAGCTCTTTGGTTTGTTTAAGTTTAGTTTTTTTCCGATGGGAGGCAATCGAGATGAAATGTCCTCTGATTGTCGCCTTATGGGCTTCCCACAGGCTCGCTGGAGAGGCAACAGTGCCTATATTTATCCGGAAATATTCCTTAAGGGATTTTTTGAGCTCCCGTACTGTCTCCGAGTGATTCAGTAGGGAGTCGTTCAGTCTCCAGGAATACGAGGTTGTTTTCACGAATGGAATGGATAGGGTCAGGGTGATAGGAGCATGATCTGACCACGTGATGGGGCCGATGTCAGTATCTAGGGCGGCTTCTAGAATGTTCTTGGTAGCAAGAAAGTAGTCTATACGGGAATATGTCTGGTGAGGGGCCGAGTAAAAGGTATAATCCCTTTGCCCCTGGTGTTGTGTTCTCCAAATGTCTAAAAGTGAAAAGTCCCCCATTATGTCCTTGAATTTTTTCCCCAGTCTTTGTGACTGGGTGGAGTGTTGTCGTCCTGGGAGGCTCGATTTGTCTTCTATTGGGTTAAGAGCCATGTTTAGATCCCCCGCGATAAGTAGCGAGGATAGGTACTGTGGGTCAATTTCTTCCAGAACTTTTTTTAAGAATTCTGTCTGGTTCTCGTTTGGGGCATATAGGTTAATAAGGGCGATTGCCGAGCCTGAAAGTGAGCCGTATACCACAATAAATCTACCCTCTGGATCGGCCTGGATTTTTGTTAGATTAAATGGGGTGCCCTGACGAATCAGAATGGCAACCCCTCTTCGTTTGCTACTAAACGATGAGAAGTAACTCGACGGATACGCTTGCTGAAATGTTTTAGGCGGCTCCTTAGATGTGAAGTGAGTCTCCTGGAGGAAAACCACATCGCCCCCCGACTTCTTTAGTTCCTGGAGGGCTAGGCGTCTCTTCTTATTGTTATGCAAGCCCTTAACATTTAGGGAAACAATTTTTAGCGCTTTTTGTTGAGACATTTTGTCTTAAGTTTTCGTTGGGCCAAGGGTGGGGTCCCCTCTGGTTTGGGGGGGGGGAGGCTTGAGAGGGAGTCTTAGTGACTGGGGTTGCCTGCTCTGTCGGGGAATCTGCGTGTGTGTTGTCGTTGAAGAGGAGCTTAGAGACAAGCAGCCTAAATGGGGGGGAGAGGGGGGGGAGGGAGGAAAGGTTGGGGGGGGAGAGGGGGAGGGTTGGGTGAAGAACCGCTGGGACAGTAACAGCGGGTAGGAGAAGAAGAGAAGAAGGTCGACCCTTATGGGGTCTTAAAGATTGAAAACCGGTCTAATCTAAGGACCGGCTGGAGTGGTATAAGACCCTTGGGGGCGGGTCCGGTAACGGCCTCCAGCAGAGGCGGGCTGGGCAGAGACCCGTAACAGTCTTCGGTTACACCCGAGCATACTTTCTCTAGGGTGCCCGAGTTGAAGAAGCTTCTAGGGAACCTGCTGCCGGCAGGTCTGGGCTATGCTCCCATCGCCCCCTTTTCCTTCATGTGGGGAAGGCTGAGAGGGGATAGCATCTCTTGGTTGCCTGTGTATTGAAATGCGGGTGAGATTGGGGGGGGGGGGAGTGGGTTGGGGCAGGTGGGAATGGGGGAGTGAGTTGCGTGCAGGAGGATGGGTGCCTAAAGATAAAGGGGGACGAGAGGGGGGGGGGGAGGGAGAGCCACAAGGGGGAAGGAAAGATAGAATGAGAAGGGGGGGAGGGGGGGAGGGGAGGGGGGGAAGAGAGAGGGGGGGTAGAGGTGAGATGGTGAAGGGGAGGAGGGGTGGGGGTGGGTGGGGAGGAGGGGTGGGGTGGGTGGGGAGGAGGGGTGGGGGTGGGTGGGGAGGAGGGGTGGGGGTGTGTGGGGTGGAGGGGTGGGGGTGGGTGGGGAGGAGAGAGGGGGAGGGTGGGGGAGGGGGGGTGAGGCGGGGGTGGAGAGGGGGGTGGAGGATGGGGGGGGTGGAGGACGGGGGGGGAGAGAGGGGGGGTGGGTGGAAGGGGGGGGTGGAAGGGGGGGGTGGGTGGAGGAGGGGGGGGGGTGGGTGGAGGGGGGGGGAAAGGGGGAGGAGAAGACATATCTCTGCATAAACAACAATTTGTCTCAGCCTGTAAATGAAGCAAGAGTGATAACATGTGATCCGTACCGAGCGATAACAGTAGCGGTCGCAACAGCAACAACAAAGCCCTTTCATGGGGCACTGGATCAAAATCAAGGTGGGGAAACTTCTATAACGCTAATGTTAAGTATAAAGAGCAAGGGGGGGGAGGGGTCCTGGGAGCTTGAGGGTAGGGGTCAGTGGCTAAACCTGCTCATTCGTCTAGTGGGGGCTAACACAACTGTAGGGTAGTGAAGGGGAAACCCTGCTGAATTTAGGGGTGGTGGGGAGAGACTCAGAGGGGAATATATATGGGTTTCACAGTTTTACAGACCCTGTCCCTGGAGGCAAGACCACGGGAGGGCGCGTTTGGGGCTGTGTAGTCTTGTGCCGGCGGCTCTCCTCCAGGGAGGGTGTCTGTCGAGGATAAAAGAATGCCCAGGTAGGGCCCATTGGCCGAGGGGGGGGGGGGAAGCGCCAGACAGCCCCGAGCTGGGAGTATCATGTGGCGTCAGCTGGATGTCACTCAGGGGCCCCGGCGTTCCGGTCCAGGCACCGCCGCCAGGTCCAGACGAGGCCTCCGTCGGCGCGGGTCGCGCATGATGCTGACGTCACCCCCGGCGCGTCCGTTGGCCTCGCGACGCTCCGCGGATGGGACTGGCTGCCGGGTTCCGGCGGGATCTCCATCTGCGCCGGATGTGAGTCGCGCAGTCAGCTGACGTCGGCTGTGGCGCGCCGTCAGACCTCGTGGAGCTCCGCAGACGGGGACGTCTCTCTCAGGCGCCATTTTGTGGAGGGAGATGTGCAGCTCAGCCAGGGAAGCCACGAGGACCGGCATGCTCGCTTCGGACGCCATTTTGGGAGAGCCTTGGAGCAGGCGGTAGTGTTTACCCCGACGGACACCGGGGGCAGCTGTGGGGATCCGAAGTCGGCTGTGCGGCGTCTGCCCTCCGATTGCCCATGGTAGGATTTCTGGAACTGAGGATGAAGAGGGGCCCCCCCGCGGCTCCGGCCCGGAGGTCTTCTGCCTGGGCTAGTGAGATCGCGTCCGACGCCATTTTGGAGGAGTTGCGGGGCTGACGATGGCGTGGGCCCGGGCGGGAGATTGATTTGCTGGTGAGTCTTTTCTTATCTGTCCCGGGATTGCCTTTGCTCGGCTATCCGCTCCGTTGCTCTCACAGGCTGATCCTCTTTGTCATGGTCCCGGTTACCAGCTGGGTGGGCAGGTTGGAGGGAGTCCACGGGAAGGCCCAGGGCTTTTGCTAAGTGCACCATATCTTCAGGGTGCCGGATGGTGAGAAATTTGCCCTTGTGGGGAATAATCAATTTAAAAGGAAACCCCCATCTGTAGTTTATTTCTTTCTCACGAAGGAGTAATGTTAGGGGACGTAGTGCTTTGCGTCGGTCCACTGTGAGCTTGGAAAGGTCGTTATAGACCTGAAGCGGGTCGCTTCGGAACGCGATCGTGTCCCTCCCTCTGCTAGCTCCTATTAGTTTATCTTTGGTGGAGTAACTGTGGAGTCGCACGATCACGTCCCGCCGGCGGTTGGGGTCCTCGGAGCGCGGGCCCAGGGCTCTGTGCGCCCTGTCCATTTCCAAATCCCGGGAGTCAAGGTCTGGGCATAGGGAGAGGAAGAAGTCCTTCAGGTATGCTCGCAGATGTGTGGGTAGCACTGCCTCAGGGATGCCGCGGATCCGCAGGTTCTGGCGGCGATCCCTGTTTTCCTGGTCCTCCAATCCGTCTCTTAGTGTATTTATTTCTTGGCCCAGGCGTATGATCTCATCATCGGCCTCTGACTGGTGGTGTAAAGCCTCGTCCAGTCTGGTCTCCAGTGTGGTAGTGCGTTCCTGCAGCCCCTGGATATCCTGCCTAATTTCTGCCACTGCGTCTTTTATATTGGCCTGTAATGACCGTTGGAGCATGGCAAGGAGTTCCTCTAGGTATGTCTTTGTGATCCCCCCGTCCGGGGAAGAGGGGGTCTCTGTAGGGCTCGCTGAGTCTGAGAGGCCTTGTTTGCCTCGTGGGCCTGAAGCCTGGGGGCCATCTTGCCTTCTATTCCCTGTCTCACCAGGCTGTTTTGCAGGAGAGAAGAACTTCCCCACTCCCTGAGTCGGGGGATTTTTCCCCTTATTAGCCATCCCTCTGGTTTTAGAGGGTCGTCAGGGGCTTTTTTCGGGGGTTTTGCCCGGGGTAAAAGGGTTTAAATCAGCAGTTATTCAGGAGGGTCTCTGGAGCTCAGCTTTTACCCGACTGTCCTGGATGACGTCATAGACACGCCCCCTAAAACCCACCTCTTTAATGATGCGTATAGGTAGCTCCGTTGGCTGATCTTATATATCTCACATGCACTGACCTTGATCCCTGCAGATGCACTTACCAGAACACCCTCCTACTGTCTCTGTCAGGTCAAACAGCTTCAGCAGGAGGAAATAGCCTCTTAAATAATGTATCGGCTGCAAAGTGCTGGCCTGGCCTCACTGTGCTGTAAGGGCCCCTCTGGCAGTGAAGGGTTCAATCTATACTATCCACAGAATAATCTATATGTGCCCGTATAATCTATACACAAAGGAAACGCCGCTCACATTCTATAACCGCTTACCTAAGAGCCATGCAAATATTAATTCCGTGCCGGCCATGGACATGACTGGGTTATCCAGGTGAATATCCCCCTGCTACGGTTCTCTCAGGCCCATGCAGCCATGCGTGGCAGTAGCAGAGGCTCTGTTGCTAGGCCGGTGTGGGCCTTGTGTTGCCATGACTACCTTTCCCCGCATCACTAACTGCACCCGTGGGGGGAAAAGACAGAGGAGGGGGAGGACGGGGGAAGCTTTTATCTGCGCCTTTTAAGCTGGGTGATATCATTAGTGACCCTAACCCAGCGCATCATTAATCCTGACATCATCCCTCTGTTACAGGAATGGACTTAGATTAAGGATAAGCCGATGCAGTAATTTTTCCTGGAGAGAGACAGACGGAGGTGGGAGGGGGTGCGTAGTGTCAATGACAAATGAGAGTGCCTGGTGTACGGTGTATATGAAAGGATAAGTCGGCAATCAGGAGAGATTCCCACCTCTGCTACAGCTGCATTCGTGGCAATGACAATGGGGCCGGATTTACAGTTTAGATCCGAGGTGACCAACTCCAGTCCTCAAGAGCTACCAACAGGTCAGGTTTTCGAGATATCCCAACTTCAGCACAGGTGGCTCAATCAGTGGCTCAGTCGAAGACTGTTGGTGGCTGTTGGAGCTGGAGTGGGCTACCCCTGGTTTAGACATAGTGGCAAAAAAAAGCCTTGTCGTAAAGAAGAAAACGCAGCGCCAACGCCAATTCAGAAAGTAGAACCACCAATTCAGAGTTTGGGGCAACAGAGTCACAAAGAGTTAAAATATTAATGTAAAGTCTTCCATTGGCTATACAAACTAGAGAGACAGGGTGCAAATCCTCCCGGGGTAACGTGCGGAGATAAACACAGAGAAAATACAAATAGTGCAATAAAGTTTAACAATGATGTCTTCTTGAGGAAACATACAGTTAATGCGCTCACGAGGGTCGCAGGATTACCAGCGGTAATGGCAATGACCTATCTCCTGTGGGTCTGGGTAGATGCAGAAACTTCCGTATTCACCTCAGGAATAAGAGAGGAAAATACATAGTGCAAATGGGATTTCGGAGATCAGCTGGCTGCGGGAGCAGTTTTGCTTGTCTGCTGAGGTGTGGATCTTCTCCCGCTGCAGCAACTCTCCAGAAATCCGGCCGGTCTGCACAAACACAGAAATGGGACTGCAGAGCATCAGCTGGGCTTGCCCCCCTCCAATGTGTCACCTCTACTGCCGCCCTACGCGTTTCACTACTCCTGGTAACTTCCTCAGGGGGTCCTGTGGTTTGAGGATCCAGTTTCTTTTAAAACCCGGCAATTTTCATGCGCCCGTGATGTCACAGGCGCGGCTGAGGGCATCCTCACATGCTGATTGGAGGAACACTCTGATCACATGATCTTACTGCATAGCATTGTAGCTAGAATTAATCTAATTGTTGCCAAACAGAAGGCAACAGTAACTACTGCAGCTGATGCAAGTCTAGCCACATTATAAACAGCATAATGGCGAAATGCACAAGATTAAAGGGCCTTAGAGATAATAGTAAATATTTGGGTAGGGAAAAACACTACAAAAACTTAGCAAACTAAAATAAAAGGGAAAAAAAGGGGGAAAAGGACATAAGTTAATGCACTAAATGAACATAAGAGAGTTAAATGTTACAGAGAGGGGTTCACCATTCATTCATTCATTCATTGACCAATACGTCAATTCATGATTAAAATATTAAACATGAAAAAAAAAACTGTATTTTATATTTTATTTAGAATATAAAAGAATAAAAATTGTAAAAGCTTATTATTAAAAAAAAAAAATATATATATATATATAAATATATATATATATGAATATAGTGTATTAAAAAAGGGGTTAATCTCTTATGAAAGAACTGAGATCTATAGTATGTCTATATTAAGACGGTTGGGATCCAATGTTTTAAGTTTTCTACAGTAGATCCAGACGGTTTCTCTCTGGGATAGAACTTTTGTCCGGTCTCCACCTCTTGTACTCATTTTAATATGATCTATATTCATATATAATAGACCATTTGGGTCGGATCCATGCTTGAACATCCTTCCCATGTTTACTTATTTGGCAAATCCCTATATACCTTTCCTTTCTAAAAAAAGATGTCCAACCTTTTTTTTAATTTTTTTTAAAGATATTAATTGCATCTGCCATCACAGTCTCCATGGGTAATGAATCCCACACTGTAACTGCCCTTACTGTAAAGAACCCTTTCCTTTGTTGCTGGTGAAATCTCCTTTCCTCCAACCTTAAGGGATGGCCCCGAGTCCTTTGTACTGCCCGTGGGATGAATAGTTCATTTGAAAGCTCCTTGTATTGTCCCTGAATATATTTGTATATTGTTAACATATCCTCTCTTAGACGCCTCTTTTCTAATGTAAATAAATCTAATTTAGCAAGCCTCTCCTCATAAGTTAGAATGTCCATCCCCTTTATTGATTTGGTGGCTCTTCTCTGCACTCTCTCTAGTTCCATAAAGTATTTTCTAAGGATTGGTGCCCAAAACTGTACTCCATATTCAAGGTGTGGTCTTACTAATGCTTTGTAAAGGGGCATAATTATGTTTACTTCCCTTTCAGCCATTGCCCGTTTAATGTAAGATAAGATCTCGTTTCCCTTTGCAATTGTTACAAAAATAAATATAACCTCTGCTGCAAGCATTGGAAGTCCCAAAAATAATTTCACTGTTAACTCAGCAGAAATACTTTGCAATGTTAGTGCAATCTCGATACCTTCCCAGTGCGGTCCCAGTGCGGTCCCAGTGCGGTCTCAGTGCGGTCCGAGAAGAGCTCTACCATCTGTTTAGTACCATTCTGATTGGTTCTTTCACCTGCCAGGGCATAGATTGATATATGCAGTGTACATGTAAGATGGAGAGGGTCTGCAATTCCTCTGTGAGAGCTGTAAAAAATAACCCCGGGGACCTGCTTTGGCGGTGAGCCGGATTATGGGGGGTGGTCAGTTGGTAATAACAATGAGTGTTGCTGCTGCTGCCCCACTTAGCTGGGTCGTCGTCGTCCTGAGGAGACTCCGGTTTGACGTGTCACTGTCACACTAGACTCTGGTCCTATTCCTTCCCCACAACAAACAAAGGAGATTAAGTGAAGAACCTCACCTAGTGCAGCCTCCCAGGACACCATCACTGTCCCTATGGCTTCAGTCTCTATTAAGTGTACTGTGTGTGTGACACTCTGTGACCTGCCATCTTCATTACTTGTCTGTCTCTATTGTCATGCGTGACCTATATAACCTGTGTGCAGACTCAGTGAATGGGTGTCTCTTTCTAAATATTTACTCACTTTCTGCCCTTTGTACGCTCTCGCCCTCTATTGTACCAGCTCTATGTGTCTCCTGCTCGGTCTATACAAGCAAATCTATGTATCCAAATATATGTTATTATCTTTCCTCTGTCTCTATACTAATCCCTATCTCAGACATAAGATCCTTATTATAATTACCTACATGCCTCTCTACTTAACACATTAACCAACTATCTACCCATTCATTTATTCTACTTAACTACTATAATCTGGTCTTATTTATAACCTTTTGTCTCTTTCTGTCTTTCAGTCTTACTTTCTATCTAACTTTTATACTTTAATCCTCATTTTACTTCCTTTACCTCCTTCTCCAACCTGTCGTGTCTGAACTCTTCATTTTTAGAAGAGGTTTTAATGAGCATAACTCCTACTTTCTCCCCTTTTCTGCTCATTAACTATTTGTGGTTTCGCAATATGGTTATGACGAAAACGAACACATTTGTATTATATCTGGGTGGATCACTTGCATAGTTTCCAGACGGACCTTTACCCGCGTCACTTAGCTCTGAGCGAGTTGCCTCCTTTTGCAGTATTTTTGCGGTGCAATTCGCTTACGTTTCTTGCGCGCTATTTTATGCATATTGTCTTTTCCACTTATTTCTACACTATGTAATATATATATATGGGGTGGTCATGCACTTACTCTCTGCGTGTCCACCGCTGTGCTAACGTCAGCAGGAACGGCGCAATCACATGACCTACAGTGAGAAGCTATCGTGGGTATCTGCTGTGTTTTAGTGAATATTTAGGGTATATACTGTACGCTGTGTATACACATTCTGTTTTACCCTCACCGTCACAAAGGCTGCATTGTCCAGCCGGAACGTTGGCATCTTTTGGCAAAATACATTTCCTGACGTAAAGTCCGTGGTGCCCGGCTCCTCTCCTATTTATGCATTTTGGACTCTTCATTTTCTCTTAACTGTCTCTGTCTATCTTCTTGTCTTTAAATCTGCCTTTAACAATCTATCATTTCCCAGGGCAACCCAGGCTTGGTTAGAATGGTCATGTGACCACCGGCCCGGATACATGAACCTCCCTGTATGGGGCGCTGCACATGGTTCAATGTATGTATGTGTGTATGTGTGTGTGTATGTGTGTATGTGTGTATGTATGTGTGTGTGTGTGTATGTATGTATGTGTGTGTGTATGTGTGTATGTGTGTATGTATGTGTGTATGTGTGTGTATGTATGTATGTATGTATGTGTGTGTGTATGTATGTGTGTATGTGTGTATGTATGATGTATGTGTGTATGTGTGTATGTATGTATGTGTGTATGTGTGTATGTGTATGTGTGTGTGTGTATGTATGTATGTATGTGTGTATGTATGTATGTATGTATGTATGTATGTATGTATGTATGTATGTATCAGTATAGTCATTCTATAATGCTCTTGTGTCTAGCATGGCCCAGTAGTAGCTTTCACATCCTGTTTTTTCCCTGTGGGCTCTCATGCCTCAATCTGACAATAATTATTACATCTTCTAGTTTCTATGGGTAGATTATGTTCGCTCTCTGGAGCCGTGAACACGATCTGAATGAAAGAGGAAGACCCTCCACTTCCATTAGTGAGCGCATCGCGCCCCTTCATCAATACCCAAGTGGCCTCGTCATTTCAACTATGGATGCCTCATGGTGCCAGAAGGGTTAATTACAGTATTACTCAACATGGGGGTTGCAACCCCTCCCCCCCCAACCCCCATGGGGTTTCCCTACAACTTACAAGGGTTGCTCAGAGTAACATGAGCGACACAGACAATGGGAGATGGCGTCAAAGACAAAAGAGGAGTCAGAAGCAGTGACAGAAAAAATGGCAGTATTCCTGAATCAATAACAATGAATATATTCCACTTTCTGGGCAGACCCAGCCCCCAAATCTTGGAAATCTTTCTTGCGCACCAAATGTGACTCAAAGCGCGTCACAGTTATAGTATATAGCTGTCACGGTAGACCAGGTCTTTTAGCACATTTATATTTTTGGGATCAGTCAATAGGCAAAACAAAGCAGTGAAATAAAATGGTTTATTCGGATAAAACTTCGGAAATACAACAAAACACAAAATACAGAAATATACACACCTACTGGGGTCTGGGTTTTGAGACGCAGGGCTCCCGCTTGCAAGGGCTTACCCTGATCGGAACCTTGTTTCGGATGTCCTGGACTGGGATTCAGCAGAAAATCCTGATCGGGACCTAGTCCTGATTGTATAGGAACAGATTTCGGCAAGACATCCTGACCGTGTCCACTTGAACGTTGCTGACTGCAAACAGGATATTGACCCGCAGGGCAGAGGTAGGGAGTAATACACCAACCTTGGCCTGGGATCAGAGGCCTGGGTTGCAAGGGTAATCAGGTACGTTCAAGGGTCGAGGCAGACGGCAGGCAAAGGGTAGTGAGGTCCGGTTTCGAGGTTGAGGCAGGCGGCAGGCAAAGGGTAATCAGGTCAGGTTCCGAGGTCGAGGCAGGCCGCAGGCAAAGGGTAGTCAGGTCCAGTTCCCAGGTCGAGGCAGGAAAGTGGTAGTCAGATTCTGTTCCACGGTCAAGCCAGGCAGCAGGCAAAACAATGGCAAGAGGGAGCTCAGACAGGACAATGTAACCAGTACTTTGCACGAGCAAAGACTAGTAGCAACTGCCTGTCTTTTAAAGGCCAGAGGCAGCTGCTGGCAATGACAACCAAAGAGAGGCTGATTTCCTACCAGGGGAGTAAGGGCAGAATTTGCCAGGAAGCAATACGGCCGTGGTGGCTTCGGACCAGATGATATCACTTCCTGTCAGCATTCATCCTGAATGTTCAGATAGATCCCTTATACAACTACATTGATTTGGAGAACTTGGCCGCAAAAGACGGGACTTAGTCTCTGCGAGGTAGACTTTCCTAGCTTCCAAACGAAGCCGGTTGCTCTTCTATTTGTAACAGAGGAACTTTAAAAAGCCCGCCCTAGCTTCAGCGACTGAAATCACAACATGGCATGGTTCTCTGATTGGGGCTTCTCCTTACATACCTTCCGCTGTTCTATGTTCAGCATGGAGGTAGGAGGAGCGACCAATCAGAGCGTGGAAATTCCTCCCCACCAGCCAATAGGAATAGGGGCTCGTCCTTTGGCTGACGTCAGAGGAGGGGGCGTGCCAAGCCGGCTCGGTATGCCCTGTGGGCGGGACATATGAATTGTCAAATGGGAAACGCGCTGACATTCTGCCGCTTCCCTCAGTCAATCCATTGCCTCCTACTGGGCAGGCTCCACTGAGTCTGGCAGACCAGATGGTCCTCCCCACAGGGGGTCTCTGTTCTCCGGACTCAGTACTCCGCCCTGCCCCAGCCACTTAGCACCCCGACACCTCTCAACATCCTGGCTCCTCTTTGAACTACGGACTCTATACAAACATGCTGGCGTCGATGCTGGTGCCCTAGCTGACTGTGTAGAGTCTTATAGCAAATGTCTAAAACATTATAACATACACTTTAATAAAGTATACACTTTGGGGAACCTTAAATTTATAAGGGAAATAGTTTTGGGATATTTGGGCTCGTAATCCAGTTGTCTGGGGGACACTGGGTTGCCTCGGTGTAATTCACCCCACGTACCAGCAAATCATGCCTGCTTACCGGGGAGAATTAAAGGACTACCGGTAACTTCAGCCCCCGGACCTCCTACAACCAAAATCATTGCATTTCTACCAAAATATCCCCCCAAAAACTGACACACAAGAAACCTCACAGTTGTAGGGCCAAGGGAACATGAAAATGGAAAAAGCCGGGGTCACTTTATTTTCCACATGTGTTATCCCTGGTCCCCTGGCTTATGTAGCTACCAGGGACCCCATGTTTTCAGGGGTAACCAGAGGGCTTAACCTTTATTAGATAGCCTGGTTACCCCCTCCCGTCACAATAGCGCGCGGTGCGCAGCACATAGGAATGTTACAGACACAGTCTCTGCCCAGGTGAGCTTACAATCTATGATGTCGGCGCCTAAGGCACAGGGAGATAAAGTGACTTGCCCAAGGTCACAAGGAGCCGGGAATTGAACCAGGTTCCCTTGATTCTAACTCTGTGTCATTGTTTGCAGAATCAGTGTCCTAACTCCCTGAGCCGCTCCTTACATTTGGGGGCTGGGCTGAAAATGATTGGGAATCACTGGGATAATATCCCTTTCCTGGCTGCAAAGAAAAGGAAATGACATTAAAACGCCGACGTTTCTCGGCAGCGCCGGGCAAAGAGCATCGTGCTATTTATATCTTGTGAAATGACGCCCACCCCCCCTCACGGGAATATTTGGCTTTTAGATTCCTCTTTGCTTCCGCTGACTTCCCGAAATGTCACTATTTTAATTGAGCGATCAAGTGATAATTGTTTGGAGAAAAAAAAACCCACAACACACTTTGTGCCGGTGTTGCCGTAACAGACTGTTTCCTGCGGCCCACCGAAGATCTTTCCTTTCACGCTGATCCGTCGGCACTGTACAGAGATGCCTGGGTTTTCCGATCCAACAGATAGCATTTGAATGTAAAAATACTGATAATTAATGGCGAGACTGTGTTTATAATAATTTTGTACGTTACTTCCCGGTATTAACCTTACCGGAGCTGAGTGAATATGGGAAGCATACGCTCTAGGCCAGGGGTGCAGAAACTTTTTTCTTTGCGCCCCCTACCTGCTCTCCCCCCCCCTGCTTGCGTCCCCTTCTCACCGGCATAAGTTGACGTCGCGACATCATGTGACGTCGCGTGGCCATGGCAACACGTTACCATTTTGTCGGCAGAAGCCCCCAGAAAGCAGTAAGAAGCAGTTACAGAGGCCTCGCGCGCATTGTATTTAAATGTTGCGGTGAAGACTGCGGGCCTCTGTAAGCTCCACCCCCCCCCCTGGAAATTTCACGCCCTCCAGTTTGCGCACCGCTTTAAGCTATAATTAGCTCATTTGCATATAACATAGAATAACGGCGTTAGTGATAACATCCCGCTCTGCGCCGGAGTGAATCCGAGTTAACACCTCACTGTTTGCGTTAGTGATTACTACGGTACTATTAATGGATGTTTGCCAAGTTTAACATTCACGTTATAGAGGATAGCGGAGTTTAGTGAATCCAGCCCTAAATGCGTACAGCATTTAATGGATTGCTGCACGACACAGAAGCAGATGAAGACATATCAGTTCTACAGCTCAGCGTGTTCATTTCCATGGGGAGAGGAAGGGCTAACCTTGTTATCCCTGAACACGACCAGCAGCTGTAAGTATGCCCAGGCCGGCCGCACATGGAGTAACCGCGCCTGATGACTGACACTATTGTCTCCTGCCCCCTGAGAATACAGATCAGTGTCATGGATAGAGAGACGCGTGATCACATTGGCCGAGTGCCTGAGACCCCTCGTTTGCTGACGCGTCACTGGGAACAGGCACTCTCATAGTTACGGGACATGCAGTGTCTGGTGGTAACCGCATTGCCTTTGAAGTGGGAGAACTCAGTTGAAATCCCAGTGGCAGCTCCTTGTGACATTGTGCACGTCACTTTGGGCCTTATTCTGTATCCTTCTAAGCAGCCATGCTGGTGATTTTCGTGCCAAAAATCCCCATAGGCTTCATTGGGGATTTTGGGCAGGGAACGCCCCCAAATGGCCACTTCACACTAATTAGATTGTAAGATCTTTGGGGCAGGAACTCCTTTTCCTAATGTTACTTTTATGTCTGAAGAGCTTATTCCCAGAGAGCTCCTGACTTCTGGAAGTGTCAGCTTTTGTACCCTGGTGGAAGGGCTTGTAACCCTGCCCCATAACAGGGCAGGTCCGATACTCTCAGGCATCACATCATGGCATGTGACCGAGCCAGTATCCTCCCCAGGGATGACACTCTCTGGTTTTTAGGCCCACCCCTGGATACAGCAAGTGTATCCAGGCTACAACAACAAGATTGGCCTCCATGAGGGAGCTTAGCCCCCACATTGCCTGTGTCTAACAGGACTTATACTGTTAGGGCCAAAGAAAAGATGATAGCAAGAGGACTAGGCTACACACTCCTTTTGGTGAAAAACTTCTCACTACCTCGCTGAGGAATACAATATATATACCATCGATATACTGTACCAAAACCAAGAAATTGAACATAACAGTACATATACATTCATGTAACAACACTGTACATAGTTACCAGTATGGCATAACTGGTATCTCCTTTGCTAGAGAACCCTTGGCCCTACGCAGCTAAACTACTGAACTGGATTAATAATAATGCTCAGGGTCCGGCTTCTTTACTAACCGGACTTCACTATCTGCTCCTCTAATGCAGGGGGGCGCAAACTTTTTTCGCTGCGCCCCCCTGCCGGCTGTCCCCTCACTCCCGCGCCCCCCTCCCAACCCCAACTTACCCGCGCTCCGGCGTAATGACGTCATTTTGACGCCGCGTTGCCATGGCGACACAGGGAGGAAGCCGCCGGAGCCACGGTAAGTTAGGTTTACAGAGGCCCTGCAGCTCCCCCGGCACTTATTTAAGTGCCTTCGGGAAGCGCGCGGGGCCTCTGTAAACCCCGCGCCCCCCGTCGGCAGTGTCGCGCCCCCCCTGGGGGTCACGCCCCACAGTTTGCGCACCGCTGCTCTAATAGATGACAGCGCCTCCTACCTGACTCAGATACATACTCCACCAGATCTACGTGGAAATTGCGACCCACGACCCATACCTTCACCAAGCACTTAGCTCTGTCTTCCCCACAAAGCATCGAACCCTTAGTATTACTGGAAATAAGTGGCTCTGCCTGTGTGAAGCAGGGATATCCATAAAATCTGTCCTGTTGGTGGCCCTTGACGGTTGAGTTTGACTGACACCCCTGCCAGTGTAGAGTCCTGCTATATAAAATACAATAACAATAAGTGTTCTTCCCCAGTGACTGGATGACATCACTGAATCAGAGCGCTGTGACCTCTGTCACACCCCACGGGTCACACGGCCTCAGCCATTATTACCTGGCAGCTTTCCAAGCAGCTGCGTGTAATCCTTCAGCTCAACCTTTCATCTTCACTTACATCTTAGCGGAAAGACTACTGCGTTTCGTGCTCCGGCTTTCCTCTTCCAGTCTGCAGGCGTGGTATACCCATTCAGCGCGGTATACCCATTCAGCGCGATATACCCATTCAGCGCGATATACCCATTCAGCGCGGTATACCCATTCAGCGCGGTATGCCCATTCAGCGCGATATACCCATTCAGCGCGGTATGCCCATTCAGCGCGATATACCCATTCAGCGCGATATACCCATTCAGCGTGGTATACCCATTCAGAGTGGTATACCCATTCAGCGCGATATACCCATTCAGCGCGGTATACCCATTCAGCGTGGTATACCCATTCAGCGTGATATACCCATTCAGCGCGGTATACCCATTCAGCGCGGTATACCCATTCAGCGCGGTATACCCATTCAGCGCGGTATACCCATTCAGCGCGATATACCCATTCAGCGCGATATACCCATTCAGCGTGATATACCCATTCAGCGCGATATACCCATTCAGCGCGGTATACCCATTCAGCGCGGTATACCCATTCAGAGCGGTATACCCATTCAGCGTGGTATACCCATTTAGCGCGGTATACCCATTCAGCGCGGTATACCCATTCAGCGCGGTATACCCATTCAGCGCGATATACCCATTCAGCGCGATATACCCATTCAGCGTGGTATACCCATTCAGAGCGGTATACCCATTCAGCGCGATATACCCATTCAGCGCGATATACCCATTCAGCGTGGTATACCCATTCAGCGCGATATACCCATTCAGCGCGGTATACCCATTCAGCGCGGTATACCCATTCAGCGCGATATACCCATTCAGCGTGATATACCCATTCAGCGCGGTATACCCATTCAGAGCGGTATACCCATTCAGCGCGGTATACCCATTCAGCGTGGTATACCCATTCAGCGCGATATACCCATTCAGTGCGATATACCCATTCAGCGCGATATACCCATTCAGCGCGATATACCCATTCAGCGAGGTATACCCATTCAGCGCGATATACCCATTCAGCGCGATATACCCATTCAGCGCGGTATACCCATTCAGCGCGATATACCCATTCAGCGCGGTATACCCATTCAGAGCGGTATACCCATTCAGCGCGATATACCCATTCAGCGCGATATACCCATTCAGCGCGATATACCCATTCAGCGCGATATACCCATTCAGCGCGATATACCCATTCAGCGCGATATACCCATTCAGCGCGATATACCCATTCAGCGCGATATACCCATTCAGCGCGATATACCCATTCAGCGCGATATACCCATTCAGCGCGATATACCCATTCAGCGCGACATACCCATTCAGTGCGGTATACTCATTCAGCGCGATATTCCCATTCAGCGCGATATTCCCATTCAGAGCGGTATACCCATTCAGCGCGGTATACCCATTCAGCGCGATATACCCATTCAGCGCGACATACCCATTCAGCGCGATATTCCCATTCAGCGCGGTATACCCATTCAGCGCGATATACCCATTCAGCGCGATATACCCATTCAGCGCGATATACCCATTCAGCGCGATATTCCCATTCAGCGCGATATTCCCATTCAGCGCGATATACCCATTTAGCGCGATATTCCCATTCAGCGCGGTATACCCATTCAGCGTGGTATACCCATTCAGCGCGGTATACCCATTCAGCGCGATATACCCATTCAGCGCGGTATACCCATTCAGCGCGATATACCCATTCAGCGCGATATACCCATTCAGCGCGGTATACCCATTCAGCGCGATATACCCATTCAGCGCGATATACCCATTCAGAGCGATATACCCATTAAGCGTGATATACCCATTCAGCGCGATATACCCATTCAGCGCGGTATACCCATTCAGCGCGATATACCCATTCAGCGCGGTATACCCATTCAGCGCGGTATACCCATTCAGCGCGGTATACCCATTCAGCGCGATATACCCATTCAGCGCGAGATATATCCATTCAGCGCGATATACCCATTCAGCGCGATATACCCATTCAGCGCGATATACCCATTCAGCGCGATATACCCATTCAGCGCGATATACCCATTCAGCGCGATATACCCATTCAGCGCGATATAACCATTCAGCGCGGTATACCCATTCAGCGCGATATACCCATTCAGCGCGATATACCCATTCAGCGCGATATACCCATTCAGCGCGATATACCCATTCAGCGCGATATACCCATTCAGCGCGATATACCCATTCAGCGCGATATACCCATTCAGCGCGGTATACCCATTCAGCGCGGTATACCCATTCAGCGCGGTATACCCATTCAGCGCGATATACCCATTCAGCGCGATATACCCATTCAGCGCGATATACCCATTCAGCGCGATATACCCATTCAGCGCGATATACCCATTCAGCGCGATATACCCATTCAGCGCGATATACCCATTCAGCGCGATATACCCATTCAGCGCGACATACCCATTCAGCGCGGTATACTCATTCAGCGCGATATTCCCATTCAGCGCGATATTCCCATTCAGCGCGGTATACCCATTCAGCGCGGTATACCCATTCAGCGCGATATACCCATTCAGCGCGACATACCCATTCAGCGCGATATTCCCATTCAGCGCGGTATACCCATTCAGCGCGATATACCCATTCAGCGCGATATACCCATTCAGCGCGATATTCCCATTCAGCGCGATATACCCATTCAGCGCGATATTCCCATTCAGCGCGGTATACCCATTCAGCGCGATATACCCATTCAGAGCGATATACCCATTAAGCGTGATATACCCATTCAGCGCGATATACCCATTCAGCGCGGTATACCCATTCAGCGCGATATACCCATTCAGCGCGGTATACCCATTCAGCGCGGTATACCCATTCAGCGCGGTATACCCATTCAGCGCGATATACCCATTCAGCGCGATATACCCATTCAGCGCGGTATACCCATTCAGCGCGATATACCCATTCAGCGCGGTATACCCATTCAGCGCGATATACCCATTCAGCGCGGTATACCCATTCAGCGCGGTATACCCATTCAGCTTTGGTTGGGATTTGAATTACCTTAAAGTTCACCCCCTGTACTGACTGACACAACCTTACCTGTTGGCACTTCAGGTGCAGGGTTCCCCATGGTTACATCAGCTGGTTCTGTGTCTCCCAATTTAAAGATCAGTACACATACTGCCCAGTGCAGGAGTGGAAAAAAAGAGAAAAGCGCAAACTCCCACAGTGCAGAACCAAAAACAATCTAGTGGTTCAAAAAGAGGTAATGTGCGCATGCACAACATAGACCTTCAATATAGGCAATGTGGTATAAAAACCGTCACCGATCCCCAGTGCAGCCGGACCCCCGCATGGACACCCGGTTGGGCTGGTGGCGATGGTGTAGGTAGGCGACAGCACAACCGCTGGGGCAGTATAAGCGTCCACTCCAGTAGGAAAAGCCTCCACTTTATACTGCCCCAGCTGTTGTGCCGTCGCCTACCTACACCATCGCCACCAGCCCACCGGGTGTCCATGCGAGGGTCCGGCTATATTGGAGATCGGTGACAGCTGTTATACCACATTGCCTATATTGAATGTTTATGTTGTGCGTGCGCACATTACTGTACCTCTTTCTGAACCACTCATTTATTTTTGATACTAGGACTATGGGAGTTTCCACTTTTCTCTTCTTTTTCCCATTTCTTAGTTCTTGATGTTTGAGCCGCCTTCTCTCCCACATACAAGGGACGTTCCTTGAATCACTTCACAGAACTATCACAGAACCCAGGGGTTCCCAGCACTCGCTGCCGCAAAATGATAACAACACTAGCATAATGCCAATTCCAAAATGTAATAATAGAAGCACAAGATTATTCAAATGGAAACATGTCCTACACGAGCGCAGCAACACAAAGAAAGCGTGATTCCAAGTGTAAAGGTAAGGGGAAAACACGGGGATAGGGAGACAATAGACAAGGGGAAAACCACACAGAGGGAGGTATGGGAAGGGTGAAAGGGGAAAGGGAAAAATAGGGGGTTAACTGGGGGGGGCAACGTTTCGGGGTAAAGACCCCTTAGTCAAGCCCATTCCCTAAGGTCCCACAGACCAAAGGTACTTCCCTAATTCCCTGTGTCCATTTACAGACCCCAATAATAGAAGCACAATAAAGTAAAAGTCCAGAGCAAAAAATATAGACTATAATGTTAATGAATAATATGAGCAAAAAAGTCACCGGATCTCCAGGGAACGAGGAACACCGTGTATACTGCACTTGAGTTCAGTTGATCCAGTATTCCTGTCGTCAAAATCTTCCAACTAATCACAGGATGCAGAGTTACATTGTCATTTCTAGACATCCAGTCACCTGAGAAAACAAATAACTAAACAACGAAGGGTTAATATTCCTGGTGAATGAGCCACAGCAGCGGATCTGATCAGTGTCGGGACATTGGTGAAATAGTCAGTATTTGTCAAGTGTGGCTCACTCCATATGTGGAAAACTTTGGAATTGCTGTGGATATGATAACGCAGATCAATCCTGCAAGAGAGAACTGAACAAATATATATGGATAAATGATAAAGGATGTTATGGCTGAAGACGTAGATCAGTGATTCCCAACAGTGGTTAGTAATGTGTCTCTAAGGGGTTCGCCAAACCAAAGTATGTAAGGGCGGTTCCCAGGCATTATAGGGGGATCCTGAGCCTGTGTGGGAACTGCGCGTGTAGTAAGGTCCCAAACTGCACCGTATAGTGTGGGGTATAGCTGTCACTTACAGCAGGAGCTTCCAATGTCGCTTCCCATAATGCTTTGCATCCATAGCTGCAAGCATTGTGGGGTGTGACTTTGGAAGCTCCCACAGAAATTGAGGTGCAATTTGGGGCCTTATTAAGCGCGTTTCCCCCCCACCCCCCCCTCAAGCGCAGGACACTATGCTGCCTGGGATCAGTCACACAGATTTGTTAACGATAGTTATCGATGAGCAAGTCTCAGTTATTAACCCTTCACTGACAAAGGGCCAGACAATGCATTGCAGGCGAGGTGAAGGAGTTAACAAACCTTCTTATGCTGGTCGCAGTGATTCTTCCCTTGCCCTGCCGACGTATCGTCTTACCCGTGTATCTGTTTGTTCTGGTACGCAATATCACTGTTCCATTTAACACGAGGTGGGGATTTAGATAACGATTGCACCCACGTATTTACCAGGAATGTTTTCACGTAAAACAGTAAACAAATGAAATAAATTCGGGGACCTGATAAGGTCTGAGGTCCCGCAGAGATGGGAGACTGGGCCAGCGGTTCCGATCCGCCGTCAGACTCTCTGCTTCTCTGTAAAAGCAGAATGCGGAATATTTGTAGGGGATGGCTGTCGTTGTCCCAAATATTCCCCTATATATTTCTTTATAGGGATTGCAGCTTTAATAACCCGATGTATGTGTTGTGTTTCCCCTCATTGTGCAGGCGATGGAGAGCAAGCTGCTGATCGGAGGGAAGAATATCATGGACCATACGAACGAGCAGCAGAAAATGCTGGAGCTGAAGAGGCAGGAGATAGCCGAGCAGGTGAGAGCTTACGGAGAGCTTACAATCTAATGGCCCTGGCTTACAGTGCCCATTATTTTATGGCAGACGTGCAGGGGTACGTACATTGCATTGTATGGCTGATGTTGGAAAGCCCACCACTGATCATTTCTTTATTCAGCTACTAGCTGAGAGCCCCGGCGTTGCCCGGGATGTTTGTGGTGTGGGTGTGCATTTGGGTGGGGAGTGGTCACGCGGCCCATGTGCGGTGGTAGTGCTGCTGTGGCTGTACTGATGGTGATTGTATTGGTGTGCTGATTTGGGAGGGTTTGGTGCTGATGTGGGGGTGCGGATGTGGGGTGCCGATGGGGGAGGTGCAAAGGTGGCGATGTGTGGGTGCTGATGGTGTTGATGGGGGCTGGAATGGTGGGGAGCCGAGAAATGCCAGTGTGCTGGGGGGGCATACCGGTGTGCTGATGTGGTGGTGCTGGGGTGTGTGTATGTATACACGTGTGTGTGTGTATACACGTGTGTGTGTGTGTGTGTATACACGTGTGTGTGTGTATACACGTGTGTGTGTGTATACACGTGTGTGTATACACGTGTGTGTGTATACACGTGTGTGTGTGGGAAGGGGGGTGGGGGAGGTGGGAAGGGGGGTGGAGGTGGTGAGAGGTTGGAAGGGGGGAGTGAAGGGAAGGTGAAGGGGGGGTGAAGGTGGGGGTGGAGGGGAGGTGAAGGGGAGGTGAAGGGGGGGGTGGAGGGGAGGTGAAGGGGGGGTGGAGGGGAGGTGAAGGGGGGGGTGGAGGGGAGGTGAGGGGGGGGTGGAGGGGAGGTGAAGGGGGGGTGGAGGGGAGGTGAGGGGGGGGTGGAGGGGAGGTGAGGGGGGGGTGGAGGGGAGGTGAAGGGGAGGTGAAGGGGGGGGGTGGAGGGGAGGTGAAGGGGGGGGTGGAGGGGAGGTGAAGGGGGGAGGTGGAGGGGAGGTGGGGGGGGGGGTGAAGGGAGGTGAAGGGGGGTGAAGGGGAGGTGGGGGGGTGAAGGGGAGGTCGGGGGGGTGAAGGGGAGGTGGGGGGGGGGTGAAGGGGAGGTGAAGGGGAGGTGGGGGGGGTGAAGGGGAGGTCGGGGGGGTGAAGGGGAGGTGGGGGGGGGGTGAAGGGGAGGTGGGGGGGGGGGTGAAGGGGAGGTGGGGGGGGGTGAAGGGGAGGTGGAGGGGAGGTGAAGGGGGGGTGGAGGGGAGGTGAAGGGGGGGTGGAGGGGAGGTGAAGGGGGGGTGAAGGGGGGGTGGAGGGAGGTGGAAGGGAAGGGAAGTGGAGTGAGGGGAGGTGAGATGAAGGGGGGTGAGGGGAGGTGAAGGGGGGTGAGGGGAGGTGAAGGGGGGTGAGGGGAGGTGAAGGGGGGTGAGGGGAGGTGAAGGGGGGTGAGGGGAGGTGAAGGGGGGTGAGGGGAGGTGAAGGGGGGTGTGGGGAGGTGAAA